>NC_044313.2:3751343-4051343 GCF_007474595.2 Lynx canadensis | reverse complement strand
TGTTTTTGGTTGTTGTTCACTTTCAGAGAGGTATTTTCTGCCCAGTGGTCCTTCTTATGGCTCCACATAGTTCCTCCTGTTAAGGAAGGAGAAGGAGGAGAAGGAGAAGGAGAAGGAGAAGGAGAAGGAGAAGGAGAAGGAGAAGGAGAAGGAGGGGCAGAGGCAGACAGAGGCAGAAGAAGAGAAAGAAAGAACTAGAAGAAAGCAAAAGAAAGAAGAAAGAAAGAAGAAAGGAAAGAAAGAGGAAGAAGGAAGGAAAGAAAGAAAGAGAAGAAAGGAAGAAAGAAAGAAAGAAGAAGGAAAGAAAGAAAAGAAGAAGGAAGGAAGGAAGGAAGGAAGGAAGGAAGGAAGGAGGAAGGAAAAAGGAAGAAGGAAAGAAAGAAGAAGGAAAGAAAGGAAGAAGGAAGAAAGAAAGAAAAAGAAGAAGAAAGGAAGGAAGGAAAGAAACAAACAAACAAACAAACAACAGCTGATAGGTGCACAGCAAACAGAATTCATGATTAATGAAACGGTGATGACAAACACGTAATGTGGTTTCTTTTTCTTTGTGCCCCATGCACCTTGGCATCTGCTTGTGCCACGTGGGTTGGGGTCCCTTCTCTGCTTTGCAGGTTGTCCAGAGCCACATCCAGAACAAGGAAGGCCACCTGGCGTCAGGCTCAGACTGACGCTAACAGTGTAGATACAAGGAACTCAGAAATCGGCCTCCCTAATTCAAGATATGCTCTCCTCCTGGAACGATTTCACTTTTCACCAAGGCAGGGTTTGAAAAGAGATTTTGTTGTTACTTTAAAAGCATTTTTTTTAGTTTTTAATTTTTTTTAATTAATTTATTTATTTTACTTTAAAGAGAAAGAGCTCAAGCAGAGGAGGGAGGGAAGGAGAGAGAAAGAGAGAGAGAGAGAGAGAGAGAGAGAGAGAGAGCGTCTCAAGCAGGCTCTATGCTCAGCATGGAGCCTGATGTAAGGCTCAGTCCCACACACTGTGAGATCATGACCTGAGTTGAAATCAGGAGTCAGACACTCAACCAACTGAGCCACCCAGGTGTCCCCATTGTTGTTTTTAATGATCCTAATTATTTCTTCAGCATGGGCAAAGGGGGCTGTCACCCCCCTGCACCGGGAGAACACTGTTGTCTCCAATGCAGAACTGGGGTTTTCTGCACTTGTAAGACAGAAGACTGTCTGCCTGGCCACCCAGGCTGCAGGGCAAGGATTTGATGAAATTCACCACAAGGCAGAAACTCTTGGTGATAACGCACATGTGGCTTCAAGGTAAATGTTAACATATCCAAACGGCAATTGAAAAAGAAAATGTCTAAATAAATGTATAGCCCTGGAGACAAAAAAGGGCAGGAGAGGATGCATGAGTTATTCTGTGGGTGACCCAGGTACTGGAGACAAATGAATTCTGGCAAAAGAGGGCATGACAGTTTGCTTTCATTCTGGAAGGAAGAGAAGGGACGTTATGAGCTCCCTCGTGTATTCTCTTTGCTTCCAAGTGATGTCACTGGGACATGTGTCTCAGGTTGAGGACTGAGGAGCAGACAGACAGGTTTTGATGTCCTCTTGGGCTGCCCAAGGAGGCAGGCTGCCTGTGAGGGGTGGGGACACAACAGAAGGGGATTATGTGTACCGGCTTCCCTCTCCCCTGTGGGTCTTCTTGGGATATTGCCTTTCTGTACCAGGTTCTAGTTCTGAAATGGAGACCCTGAGATCCCGGCAAGGACTGTTGGGACCCAGGTGAGCCTATGTCAACTCAAGAGTCCCCTGCCCTTGGGAAGGGCTCCCAGAAGAAGGGCCTGCCTGGGGAACAAGCTTGGTGAGGCTTGAATGTGGTCTTCCTGGGACAGCCTTTGGTTTCTTAAAATCCATCATGGAAGAGAGGAGCCATTTTAAATTTTTTTTAATGTTTTTTTTTTTTTTTTTTTTTTTATGTTCGAGAGGGGGGCAGGAGTAGAGACAGAGAGAGAGAGACAGAGAGAGAGACAGAATCCAAAGCAGGCTCCAGGCTCCAAGCTAGCAGCCCAGAGCCTGACACGCGGCTTGAACTCACAAACCGTGAGATCATGACCTGAGCCAGTGTTGGATGCTTAACCGACTGAGCCACCCAGGCGCCCTGAGAGGAGCCATTTTAAAATAAAGAGACAGAAAGCGTTTCCTGACACTCTCCTCTGCCTTTGACAGCAGAGTCCCGGCCCTTCCCCTTCCAGATGCATCACCGGGTACACGCCACCCATACTCCTGGGGGCTCAGCAGGAAGAGACGTGGCTGTATCCTCCTGGTCAGGATGCTTTAGGCTTAAACGCACTAGTACCTCACGTGAGGGGTTTTGTAAGTTAAAAGCACATCTGCCAGATGCTATTGTTATCGCCACAGGGTTTCAGGAACTGGGGACCCTTCCGCTCAGAAGAAAGCCTCGTGGACACGGATCCTGCTTTTACCTCGGTTCTCGAAGCTTGCCAATGGGTTTTCTAGTCAAGGGAGGCAGTCGGGCTTCTCCTAGTGGCGGCAAGTGGCATCAAAATGATTTGTCACTAAATTCCAAGTGTAAGAGTGCAGACACAGGATTCACCTTCCCTCACCCGCAAGTGGTAGCCAGGGGACGGCCATTTAAAAAGTTGGGCTAATGAGCATGGTTTACGTCAAGTGGTGGCCCCACAGCTCCACTCAGAGGGCTGGCCCTTTATTTGCAGAATCCCAGACTGAGAATTCCATTGACTTGACTCTGTCGCTGGTGGCGGGTTGCCGGCTCCCTCTGACAGTAGATAGCTACCTTTCGCATTGGTGGGAAGAGCTGTCATTGGCCCTCAGACAACCCACTGAAAATGCTTCCTGTCCAGTAAGGAAGTGTGGGAGCATGGCCTGAAGGTCATTGCACATCAGTGGTTCAGTATTTCCTGGGCTGAGATGCAGCTGGGAAGAAGGCGGACAAGCCCAGGTGGTCAGGGAACATCCAGGCTCAGGGCGATCAGCGAACTTGCAGGAGAGACCTGGAGGTGGGGGCCTGTGATCCACGTTTATTCACTCAACAGTGAGTGCCTGTGATGGGCCGTGTTAAGTCCTCGAGTTACAGCAGTGAAAAAGATCCAAATGCTCTCTGCATCATAAGAGTGTGTGTGCCACTATGTATTCAGATATCACTCACGCAGTGTCATGAGCCATGACTATGAACTTGGTTAAGTTACACCGGAAACGTTAGTGGAAGTTCACCATGGTTCTTGACTGTGCCCTGAGCTACAGCTTTAGGGACGTTTTTGCCACGATGGGCCCTTCTTCCTGGCTGAGCAGTCAAATCTTGCCCAAAGGCCATCAGGGTAGGCTGATTGCTGTGGCTGATAACCCCAAATTTCAGCAGCTTCTTCACACGATAAATGTTTGCTTCCCACTTTTGTTGCAGTTGAGAGTTGTAGGCCAGTAGATGGAGAAGGCTGCTCAGTGCAGGCTTCAGGATCCAGAACATTCTATCCTGTGGTCCTGTGGAACCCACTTGCTGCATACAAGTGGGTGCCACCCACCGCCATGACCCCATCCATTCCATTGGCCTCTTTGGTGACGCGTCCCCACCTAGGAACAACTGGAATTGGAAAATGGGGCTAGTAGTGTGCCCAGGAGGGTGAAAGAACATGGCCATTGGTGAGCTTTTTGGCCACCCTCTGCCCTTGGGACCTCTCTCTTCAATAGTGTGTTGCTATGATGGTGTGCTTGACAACAATGCCATGTCTGTCAGTGTTGGTTTTCAAGCAAGAAACACTCATTCCTGTGGCTAAAAGTCAACATTACTCTGCTTTGTCTCCTTCCCCAAATTATCCGATAATTATTTTCTTTTTTATTTAATTTTTTTAACTTTTTTTTAACGTTTATTTATTTTTGCGACAGAGAGAGACAGAGCATGAACAGGGGAGGGGCAGAGAGAAGGGAGACCCAGAATCTGAAACATGCTCCAGGCTCTGAGCTGTCAGCACAGAGCCCGGCGCGGGGCTTGAACTCACAAACCGTGAGATCGTGACCTGGGCCGAAGTCGGACGCTTAACCGACCGAGCCCCCCAGGCACCCCATCCAATAATTATTTTCTAAGGAGTAGCCTTGCCTTATACTTTCCTGGAGTTATAAGTTAGGTAGCATTCTTTTTTTATTTCATGTTTTAAATTTTTTTGGTCACAGGCTAAAGTATGTTCAGAGGGAAAAAAATAAGTAAGACTTTCTAAACAAAATTAGCATGTGCCATGGGGCTGAGATGCCTGCTTACAGGGCTGTTTTGAGACTCAAATGAAGTCACACAGGTGAAATCAGATATGATGCATGGTAGGTGCTCAGTAAACATTACTAATATTTATTGTAATTTCATAGGAACTTTCACAGAAGGGTGCTTAAGGAAAATCCATCAGTAAGCCAACCTAACTACAGTCTAAAATAGTCCATATTCTTATGTTTCTTGAGCAGCAAGGGCTAAAAGAGATGTCCTCTGAGTTGCAGGATGCTAATACAAGGCTGACAATCGAAAATGGCCTGTCACGTGTTTTCCTGACCCCGATGTAGGTCTTGATGGGGCCCCGGGTGCCAAGATGAGAAGATGTCATCCCTGCCCACTCTAGGTTCACGGTTCTGTGGGGACAGATGCTTCCGTGGGGCTTTCCCGAGGCTGCTGAAGCAGCCCGTGACAACAGTGCTGCCCGAGCAGCTCTCCCTGTGGGCAGTCCAGCCGTCTCTGCGTGATGCTAAGTTTTTCATTCACTCCGTATGGATGGAGACAGTATTCCTCTGAAATGTTCTGGTATGCTTTTGAATTTTAAGTCTCTTCTTCCAGGGATGATAGCAGGCTTCGAGACCTCGCAGGGCCGGTTCAAGGTGTACGTGTGCCACCATGGGTAGAAGCCCTCCCATAAATAGCAGAGCAGTCTAGTAACCTGTAACTGCCAGTGTTGTTGAACGCGCCATTCCAAGACAAACCCTTTATTGTCATCTTCTGTGAAAACAAACAAATAAATACAAAATGTTTTCCCCTAATCTAATGGGCGGTGGAGCTGGGTAGCAAACATTCCTGATGCTAAAATGTGAAGACACTCAGCAAATAACCCTTTTCTAGTCCCTTCAATCTTTTTCTAGTCCCTTCTAGAAATTTCTTTAAATTTTTTTTTTTAAATCTTTGTTTTTGAGAGAGAGACAGCATGTGAGCAGGGGAGGAGCAGAGAGAGAGGGAGACACAGAATCCGAAGCAGGCTCCAGGCTCTGACCTGTCAGCACAGAGCCTGACGAGGGGCTCAAACTCACGAACTGTGAGATCATGACCTGAGCCAAAGTCGGACACTCAACTGACTGAGCCACCCAGGCATCCCTAGAACTTTCTACCTTTCTAGATGTTTCTGCTGCATTGGGGTCTAAAATATTGATGTCTCTGTTCATCCTGACCACACATGCTGCCTGATGGATGACTTTAATTATTAATGGATTGTCGGTGTCCCCTGATTAGACCCTGAATTGCTTATTTTTCAACTCTGATTGTTTTAGTTAGAAAATCAGGAGAAGCAAATATTTGGAAGTTAAGCGCAGAGGTATGACTATATTATCAGGCTATATCTCAGAAAGACAGATGAAACAAAAAAAAGAGAAAGAGGTATAAAAATAGTTAAGAACAAAGCTTACTGAATTCCAAACACCTAAGGCAAATCTGTCTTTAATTTTTGAACCATCCAATTAATGTTTTTCTACTTCCCACCTTGAACATTTTATAAGCAGACCAGGATTCCATATCTAAGGAGACGGTAATCCAGGGTATATTTATATACAATGAAATGCATTGTTTAAAGAGTAAACAGAATGGTAGCTCATACATCAGAGTCCAAATTTATTCTCCATTCGAGAGTAAGAGAAAGTTTTTCCTTCCCCGTTTGCCCTTAAATTTTTGACTGAGTGATATTTGTTTCAATTCAAGATACTGTGTGGATAACAAAGCCAGAGGCAGATTATTCCACTGGCTTCTTCAGATCGATACGTTCTGCTAACACCAACCATTATTCAGCCGTCCCTGAGAAACATGATGCCCTGTCTCCTGAGCACCGCTGGTCATCCCAGATGGTCATCTCCAAGGAAGCAGACACCCTGCACCAGCAACCCTTGACCTCTCCTTGTGGGGAGAGCCACTGCTGACCTTGAGGGCGAAGGCGTGCTGCGGAGGCCTAGATGCTCACAAGCCATAAATGCCTCATGGGTGGGTCCTTGGCATTTATTTCCTCTGACATATTTGTGTTTTCCTAACCCTCATCAGCAGCAGTGTTCTTGAGTTCAGAAAGAGAAAAATGTGAGGCTGGTTCTCAGAGGTCAGCCTTTACCAGAGTGGCTCCCTTGCAGCTCTAAAATTAAGAAAAAAAGAACAAGAGAAAGAGGTAAAGAGAGAAAGGAAGGAAGGAAGAGAGAGAGAGAGTTGGAGGGA
Organism: Lynx canadensis; assembly: GCF_007474595.2. Classification (NCBI taxonomy): domain Eukaryota; kingdom Metazoa; phylum Chordata; class Mammalia; order Carnivora; family Felidae; genus Lynx; species Lynx canadensis. The sequence goes on along the minus strand of NC_044313.2, from coordinate 4,044,914 downwards.
GGGGAGGAGGGAAGGAAGGAAGAAAGGAAGGAAGGAAAGAAGGAAGGAAGGAAAGGTAGAAAAGAAGTAGAAACTGTTAACTCCCAATGCCGAGTCCCTCAGCTATCCTCTCGCCCACCCTCCCACGGAAAGATCTGGGCCCTGGATCCTGAGAGTGGCAGCCCCTGAAGCCCACCCCACCCCTGGCCGAGTGACAGCCGCACTCTTCAGGGCAAGCTGGCAGATCTGGGCAGGGGGTGGGGAGAGGAAGCTGCCAGCCTTCTTTGCAATTCAGATGGTGATGTTCTCCTGGGCTTGTTTACCATCTGCTGGGCACTCAGACATTTCTCTATTTGGCCATTAATTAATGTCCTAACTACCAAGCCACACCAAACGTGCAGAACTGCTATTTCTGAGGCACTTGTTTACAAAGTCAGTGCAACTGCTTCTCTCTCCAAAGCTAAGACTTTTTCCTGATTGAGAATGGCCTGTTCTGCTGTGGGTTTGATGTTGTTAAGACAGATTTTTACATCATTAACTCATTTCATTTCATTGCTCCAAGGTTAGTCGAATGGATAACATCTCAATGTTTATTTTCAGTGTTTTCCCTAAAAAGTGACATGGAATCTAAGCAGCGCAAAGGTCTCTTTATTCCTTTAAGGACCTGGTGATTACAGTTGAGGCTCAGGGCATAAAGACACACGCTGTTAGATTTCTAAGTCAAAGACTGATTCGCCGTCTTGGTCCTGTCCCCCGAGAAGTTGGTTGGTCAAGACTTGCAGGTGTTCTACTTAAACTCACCATGTGAACTTGGGTGTATCTCAAAGCATCTCTGTATTTCAGTTTCTCTCTCTGAGATGGAATTGGAGGCAAGTGGCCTGTGAGGAAATTTCCGGCCAAAGATCATCAATGTGATGATGATACCCGGGAGGAGAGGTTTTAGCAGGAAATGGGACGACATGAGGTTATGAGGGTGGAGCCCTCATGAATGGGATTAGTGTCCTTTTAAGAGTCAGGAGAGCACTTGCTTCCTCTCTATCTCTGCCACGTGAGGACACAGTAAGAAGACAGCTGTCTGCAGGCGAGGGAGAGGTTCTCACCAGACACTGACCATGCTGCACTCTGATCTTGGACTTCCAGCCTCGGAACTGTAAGAAGTTCTGTGGCTTATAGCCACCCAGTCTGTGGTACTTTGTTATAGGAGCCTGAACAGACTAAGACATCACGAAAGCGAGACGTTCATGAGGCTCGGCCTTGTGCTGGCCGGAGAAGGGAGAGAAGGTTAGTCTCTGTAGATGCCCTCCAGACTGCCTGGCCCTCTTGGTAGGCTTGACTAGCCAACCAATGAGCAGAATCAAATAATCAACCCATAATATGATTACAGAATGACCTGGGAACTTTCCAGTCCATTTGGGTGTTATCCCAGCAAACCATTGAGTGGAATCTTTTGGCCAATGGGACTAGAAGTACCCAGGCATTCTTGCTTCATGGAACTTGAGGCTCAAAATCACCAGGTTCTTGTGTGGGCCATTGGTGGAGGGCATTGGCCCCAAATGAAGCAACCATTATATTTCAGGAGGTAACATTTTCCCACCTCCATTTCTTTGATTTGGAAACGTTGGACAATCCAGTTAATTTTGCTATTGTGGATTCGGTGTTTTCACATGCTACAGAGGAACAAGCTTCCCTAGCGGACAGCCCTCAAGTCAGAAAGGGCAGCCAGCCACGAGTCTGGGAGAGAAAGTATGACATGATTTTTCAGGTCCCTACCATCCTGGGACTGAATGACCCGATGTCCTATTGTCTTGAAATTAGGCGCAGGGTCCTTCTGGTCCTCCAAGCTCTGTGCTTTCAGAAGTGCCTCCAAGGAGGGCCTAGATTGCCATCATCCCTGATGCCACAGTGAGCATGGGCAGGGACACCGTGGTACCCCATGAGTGGGGGCCTTCACCAGGTAGAAGAGGGGGGCAGCAGGAGTCCCAAAGCAGAGGCCCAGTTGTGACCAGGATCTCTTCCAATGGAAAGCCTGGTTTCTGAGGGGCAGCCTCAGCTGGCAGCTGCAGGATGTGAGGTTAAATGCCCAGACAGACCTGCGGCTTCTGGAGACGCAGTGGGCCCGAGGCCTGGCGGGTTCAATCCCAGGTGGAGATGGCCTGATGATGGTGAAGCTGGGGCTGGGGCTGGGCCCAGAGGAGACGGGGCTTGACTTTAGCAGGCAGGTAAGCTAATGCGTACAAAGTCAGTTTCCTCGTACATCCTTCTTCTTAAGACTTTTCTTCACTTTGTGGACCATTGTGTCAATCAATCTATCACGTTAACATATGGGCCACGTCTCTCCTTTGGGAGAACATCCCCAGGGGATCCCAGCTACGTCCCCCCTGACCACCACCCCAGCTGCAGCTACTGTTGGGGTGAGTCCCCCACATCTTTCAAGAGGGCTCGGCAGGGAGACAACAGCCCAGTGCCCCCACGCGTGGCATCCTTGCACATGGCACACGGCCTGGAGAATTCTCTAGGATCTTTACTACCTGTTGAGACGGCAGTCTCGAGTGACGTGCGCGGTGCCGAACAACAATCCCTCTAAACTGTTCTGAGCGGGAACACCTGTCCTCGCCCTTTTGGGAAATTCTGTGCTCTAGGCAGCGCTTTCTACAGGGTGTCACCCTCCGTGTGTGTGTACCCTACTACCCCCCAACTGCCTCCAAGCTGGCAGTCAGGCAGAAACATGAACTACTGTATTGTCACTGACTCTGCTAATTAAAGCTGACACACACGTGCAAACAACAACCCCACCCCCACCCCAAGAAAACGCTCAAAAGGAAACCATACCTCAAAATATTTCCTTCCGGACAGCCTCTGACCTCCGCGTAGGCAAACCTTGGGGAGAAGCCCCTATCGTGAAGGGCTTAAATCTATCAAAACACCTTCTTGATTGATAAACATGCCAGGTTTATATTATGATTACTGCATACAATTTTCTGTCACTGTTAATTTATTTGAAAGTCTTAACCTGGTAGGGTATGACACCGGCAGTATTTTATAATGAGAACGGCGGAAATCAATCATCCCCTCCAAATAGTACAAAGAAAGCACTCCCCAATCATTCAGCACACAGGTGCCAGAATCCAAACAGGCTCAACACGCAAACAGACAGACGGATGCACCCACTGGGAGGCGCATCCCCGGATCTGAGCCCTTTAAAAGCTGGAAGAGTGATTGGGCTCGTGTAGGTTTTGCATCTGATGGTGTCCAAGTGCTTTGGACGGCAGAGTGCTAACCTCTCTCTTCATTTGGGGAAAAAAAAAAAAAAAAAAAAAAACAAACCCAAAAAACAAACAAAAAAAACCACCAAAAAACACCTAAGGCACAGCGAGGTTCAGTCCCTGGTCTGCATTTGGCGTTTCCAGCACCTGAACTTGGAGCCCAAACCCCAGAAGAAACGCTCCAAGGTCATTCTCCGTCACCCAGACAGGCGGATACAGAGTGCAGGATGCGGGCGAGCGGTCCTGAGGAGAACGCGCTGCTGGGCGACTGGGGAAAGAGCCACCAGGACCGTGGGCGACACCCGCCTCTGCTAGGCCGCTCTTCGGTAGTTGGGGGATATCCAGCCGATGATATTGAAACCTTCCCAAATGAACTTTGCATAGAGACATTTTCATTCGCTGCCTCCCTCCTCATGCATATTAACAAATGGTATGCGCGGCCTCATTTAATTCACTGATTTTACATTCGGATCACTTTCTCTTTTACAGCTATTTTTACCGGGCTTCATTAATCTTTGTTGAATACAATGGCATACATCTTTAATGCGGCCGCTGTCAAGTTATATTTCAGCAAGAGCTGCAAACTGAATGGCAGGGAGCAATATTAATAAATTTAACATAGACTGTATCAATTTTTAACAGAACGAATGTGGAAAAGCTAAATGTATTATTTTTCGTTTAAATCATAGGGTTTATCACCGGTTAAGTAGCAGCGATTTCGCGGAAACTTGTGACGCGCCATACAAATAGATTTACATCTCATTAATAAGTAAATTAGGCAAATGCCTTTCAAGTTCAGACAAGTACATAAGTGTAATCTCCATATTAAAGGAGTAGTCTTTGATAAACCACCGAGGAATTGTGGCGGCCAAGGATGTGACATGTTGCCGGGGCTGGTGCCCGGTCTAGAGGCCCACCTTTAATTACACTCCTTCATTACTAAAGAGATAAGTGTCTCTCCAGTTAAGATTCTATAAATGAACAGCATGCTAGCACCTCCCAAATCATTTTTGCAGGCACCATGAAAAGGTGGTAACAGTTATGAACAAAAACGAATTACCACCTGTTTTTTCTCTTTCCCTGCCCTGTGATAACGTGGCTATATTGACACGAATTCACCTTAAATCTCTAAAAGAAACGATCCTTTAAGGATGCTATTTTGTTTAAGGATGAAAAGGGGAGGGAGACGAGGAGGAAAAAAAAAAACAAAAACAAAAACACCACCACTACAACAACTCTGATTTTTTTTTTAATTTCTCTTCATAAATCCCAACAGAGATAATTTGCTGTAAAATGTAAACCCAGTGAGAACTTGCCTGTCTGTGTTAAATAAAAAGTTACGGTTGGCAGGAGGCATGTTTTTGCAGTAGCTTTAGCGATTATAGGAAATTACATGCAAAGCCAGAGTTCTGATCCTAAGTTAATTTATAATTGGAAAAAACTTATTAATTAGCTATGTCGCTCTAATTAAGAATTAGAAGACTGTGCACTAGGACATCAGTCAGTAGCCAACTGACAGGAGTTTCTGAAAGCCCAGAAGAGACAGCTGTTCAGCCTTGCACACTATGCCCTACATCTTCCGGGAGCCTGGCACGTACAGACGCAGGCCACCCGGCAGCCGAGGGTCTGGCCCAGACCCGGCGCCCCACCCAGCTTCCACGTGGGACCAGGAACTTCTACACACACACACACACACACACACACACACACACCTCTGAGGCTTTCCCACCATTTTCCAGCTCGTTTCGATTTTTGTTTCCAAACTGGCTTTCCTTCCTCTGCATTTTTTAAAAGCACCTTTGACTTGTTTTCTTTCTTTCCAATGATAGATACAAAAAAAAGAAAAAAAAAGATTAAATATGTAAGCACTTGTAAAGGTCTGAAGTTTTCTAAAAATACATGTTTAATTAAAAACAGAATTTCAGAATCTTTAATCCCAGGGCCTCCCCGCGCTGGCCACCGTTTCTTCCCGTGGATTTTGCACCTTCAGTGGCAAACCCGCGATGTCAAATGGCTTCTGTTCTGATCGGTTATTAAGACAGAAAATGAAATAAGAGCACAAACAATGGGATGAAAGCTACTGTCTAAGTTAATTGTTCTCTGAAAAAAAAAAATACATGATTAATTTTTTTTAACCCAACCTAAACCTTTGCCATCTGTAAGGGTCATTTTCCACGCGAAGGTTGGCTTTCAATTAGGGCAGAACAAAAGCTCAAGTGGGCATTGGAGAGAGTTCCCTTTTCTTATTTGAATACCAAAAAAGATGTCCCCCAGATAATGATGCTTAAAAAAAAAAAATCTCTGCATTAGCACATTTCTGCCATTCTATTCCATTTGCTGGCAAAATACAAGATTCCTGATACACTTATCTTATGAGGTTAATGATCTTTTGTTGTCTGCTCTAAGCCTATTATTCATTTTAAATTAGAGGCAAAGTGGTGTGTTTAAAAGTAATTCAAATGGGAAGTAGTCTTTCTTTAAAATAAGGGGCTTTAATCCCTTTTCACAATCATTAGCCTGTACTTAGCTAAAAGAACTAGGTTGTGTAGGAAAAGGAACAGTTCGCTAGATATTTTGGGTATTGCCTGTAATGAAACTCTAGGGGCAGAGGCAGAGGGACCCCCTACAACCTGAATCCCTCCTAGCGCTCTGTTAGCTCCGTGGGTTTTCAGCAGAACTGGGGAGTTCCCAGCGAGGCCGCGTGTTCAAGGATGTAGTGCTTTGTACGGTATGCTACCAGCCTCAGCAAAGATCACCCAGTTTTGGAAGGAGCTCAAATTCTAAAAGGCAAACCTGTTTTCAAGTTAAGCCTGAAGACTGTGGAGTTTATCCTGAGAAGATTAAAATCTCTAAGACCTATGGCTTTGGTAGTTTACACGCAGGTGCAGAGGGGGTTCAAGGACACCCGGCTAAGCAGGTGGCCACTTGTGCCAGCATCCAGGACAAGGAAGTGCATGTGGGTCCAGGAACGCGGTCTGTGGTTACCAGGCAAACTGCCAGCGGGGGACCTTCCCTGCTGTTCACGACCCCCCACCTCCACCTCCCCCCCCCCCCCCCCCCCCTTCACCTGGGACCTCTCCTGTGAGACTGCAGAATACTTCCCAGTCTGTTTGGTTTCTCGCCACCCTCACCGTAAAGTGCAGCTCGAAGTGTCAGTCCTCAACTACTCTTGCATCCGACACCTGCCCGTCGTACTACTCTGGGCACAAGGCAAGCGTTTGAAGAGGCCCGTCCTCCACTGTGCCGGTGAGAACTTGTCTTCGTTTCTGTGTCCTCAGGGTCCGGCATGAGGTACGGCACGTAGTAGGTGTTTTATATATCGATGTGTGGACGAAGGGAGAACAGAGGCAATGGAGCAGCTGGTACAGAACTTGAACTATGTCTCTGTACCTCCCGAGCCCCTCAGAATCACCTGCTTCCTCCCCATTCTGCCTCCTCTGGATGTTGGGGAGGCTCCTGTTCCCCTTAACTGTTGGGCAGAGCCTCCAGTGTACTTCGGACAGGCTCAACTTCTCTGGAGAGGAAAGGGGTCGTTTAGGTTAGACAGCTCCAAAGACGGAGCTGATTCTTTGGGGTTCTCATGACCTCCACTACAAGCAGAGGAAGGATCTGGGGGCCTTTTGCCACCCCCAGCCTGCTAGGGCTCCCCACCCTGTGTGTTCTATAGCCTGGGGAAGCATGGCCTGCTGAGGTTGATGGAGGAAAGAGAAAATTACCCGATGAAGGAGGGCTGCCTGCCCCACTGGATGGATGTGTCCGGGAAAACTGATCAGTCCAACGAAGCCTGTCCGTTTGCTATCATGACTATTTCCTTATGTTGTTTAGGGTGGGCTCACTCAATGCAACAAGTTCAGAAAAGGAAAAAAACAAAACAAAAAACATACAACTTTCAGTGGGGGGGGGAGCGTAGTTTTCATTATTGGCAAAAGAAAACATGATTGTTTACCTGGAAAATTTAAGAATTTGAAAGAATTACTATAAATATTGGAAATAATAAGATTTCAGTGACGTCCATAATTTTAAATAAACAAAAATCTATCGCCTTCTTATATGCCAATGATAATCATTGTGATAATAAAATGCATATAAGATTCCACTGACAGTAGCAAAACCACTCTATAAACTACCTAGGAATAGTTACCAAGAAATGCAGTGGGAAAGTATATGAGGAAAACTATAAAAATCTAATAAGAGACATAAAATCAGGCTTGAATCAATGGAGATGCAAACCATGTTTTCAGAAAGGCTCAATATTGTTTATGCTAAACATCATACCCGTAAAAAAAAATCCAACAGGGCTTTTGATGTGGAGTAGGTTTTAGAAACGGATAAAATGATTTCTAAGTTGAACATGCAAAATATTCAGAATGCTTCTGAAAAACCCATATAAATAGGAGGAGCTGAATGCTTCACGTATCAGGCAAACCACGGCGTTAACACGGTACAGTTACAAAGAGATCAGAAAAGCAGAAGAAAAAAAAAACCCAAGTATGCATGGCAATTCAGTATGTGCTTTAAGGTGGCATTTTAAATCAATATGAAAAATAAATTGTTTAATACATGTGGATAGGACCCCGAAGTAGGCATTTGCAAGGTGGGGATGGGAGATTTCAGTATCCCTGGGGTGTTGCACGCTGATGTCCTGGTGTGGCTTTCAAAAGGACAAGAGGCTCCCTTTCACAGAAGCATCATTTCATTATTTTGAAAGTTTTTTTGCATTTATATTATGATTGTGGATTCCAAAGGTGGTGCTTGTATATCTGTGTTTGAGAATTTTCAAGCAGATGGCAGTAAAGACTCTTGGTTGGACATAAGCTATTATATTACGACAATTTTCCAGGATATGAAAGTCAAGTGCCTAGCTCTGACATGGTAGGTCTGTATCATCCTGCTTAAGACGTAGGAAGTAAGGTCAGGCTCCATTACTGAACAATCTGGAAACATCGAGTATGAACAGAGCCTCTACTCAATGAGGGCCCTGTCTCTGATGTCCCAATCCACGGGTATTTTTTAAAAAGTAAATAAAATAAATAAATGAAACAAAACTGAGCAACAAACAAACAGAGACAACAAACCTATGATTCTCAGTGTCCTGGCTAAGAACGTGAACATTTCATGCTATTGTTTATATCCTTTGCTGTTTGTTTAATTTATCAGAATAATATTGCTGGGTTCCCGTTTAAACTTACAAGTACCTTCAGGGCATATCAGTGACTCAATCGCTTGAGTGTCCGACTTCGGCTTAGTCATGACCTCATGGTTGTGAGTTTGAGCCCCACATCGGGCTCTGCGATGACAGTGCAGGGCCTATTTGGGATTCTCTCTTTCCCTCTGTCCCATCCTTGCTTGTGCTCTCCCTCTCTCTCTCTCTTTCTCTCTCTCTCTCTCAAAATTAAAAAAAAAAAAAAACTTTAACTAAAATACTTTTTAGTATGTTATGAATCATATAATTATCAATATTTATTTCTAGTAATAATTTATTTTGTAAAAAATGGATTTGTGCTGTTATTATTAAGAAATAATGGGATATCAACTTATTTTTTTCTTTATGTTATTGGCATAAGGGCACCCTCTTGACCAGAGGTTTCCTGTTCCTCATCACATACACCAAAATGAAGTTCAGACATGTTATAATTTTAAAATAAAAAATAAAGCTGGGGCGCCTGGGTGGCTCAGTCGGTTGAGTGTCCGACTTCGACTCAGGTCATGATCTCACAGCTCGTGAATTCGAGCCCCACGTCAGGCTCTGTGCTGACAGCTCAGAGAGCCCGCTTCGGATTCTGTGTCTCCCTCTCTCTCTGCTGCAACCCACTCGCATTCTGTCTCTGTCTCTTTCAAAAATACATAAACATTGGGGCGCCTGGGTGGCGCAGTCGGTTAAGTGTCCGACTTCAGCCAGGTCATGATCTCGTGGTCCGTGAGTTCGAGCCCCGCGTCAGGCTCTGGGCTGATGGCTCGGAGCCTGGAGCCTGTTTCTGATTTCTGTGTCTCCCTCTCTCTCTGCCCCTCCCCTGTTCATGCTCTGTCTCTCTCTGTCCCAAAAATAAATAAACGTTGAAAAAAAAAATTTAAAAAAAAATACATAAACATTAAAAAAATTAAAATAAAAAATAGAGCCCCACATGATGTAGAAGATATACATAAATGACCTTGAGAAGGGGAAGGGTCTTCTAAGCTTAATTCAAAGGGTAAAATCATTTAAAAAAAAAGATGGAGAGATTATTTGAGGAAAAATAACATATTTTTATAAATACTCCTTAAACTTTATAATACTTACATAGCAAGCAAGAATTAAAGCAAAAAAAAATTTAAAAAAATTTAAAGAAAGCAGAAGTCTATAAGGAAAATGCAGGCCCAGGACGGGCTAGGAAACTGCGTCTCAGAAAGCACAGAACAGGAGCCAGCAGTCTGGCTGCATGAAAGCTCCCTGCAGATCAGGTCAAAAACGTAAACAGCCTGGTACAAAAATGGTCAAAGAAATGGAAATGGAGTTAAGCAAATGGGAAGACGACGACAGCCACTCTTCATGAGAAAATGAAAATTGGGGCACCCGGGTGGCTCAGTCCGTTAAGCGTCCTACTTCAGCTCAGGTCATGATCTCTCAGTCCGTGAGGTTGAGCCCCGCATCACCACAAGGGCAGAGCCTGCTTGGGATTCTCTCTCTCTCCCCTCTCTCTGCTTCTTCCCCACTTGTGTGCTCTCTCTTCCTTTCTCTCTCTCTGTCTAAATAAATAAATAAACCTAAAAAAAGAAAGAAAATGAAAATGAACCTGAGATATCGTTTTGACTATTGGGATGAAAGAAATAGAAACAATATGCAAACCTGAAAAACACGCCGACAAAAAGAAGCAAAATAAATCCACGCAGAATGCAATGTTGAATATAGGAAGAAATGGGCCTTGTCAACCGTCAGGAAGAAAGAAACTTGTCCAAAGCCTGTGAAGGAAATTATCACAAAGTAGTATAAACTTTAATATTGTTAATACTCTTTACTTTTGTTTCCAGTGTTCAGTTCAAGACATTAATGGAAGATAAAGGCAGTTTTTCCCCCCTAAGTTGTTTATAAAAGGATAGCTATTTTAAACAGCTAAGACTTCATATAGTAGGGGACTGGTTAGGTTAATTATAAAACATCTGTGAAATAAAATACTATGCAGTTATTTTTTTTTTAATTGTTTTTCAACGTTTATTTATTTTTGGGACAGAGAGAGACAGAGCATGAACGGGGGAGGGGCAGAGAGAGAGGGAGACACAGAATCGGAAACAGGCTCCAGGCTCTGAGCCGTCAGCCCAGAGCCTGACGCGAAGCTCGAACTCACGGACCGTGAGATCGTGACCTGGCTGAAGTCGGACGCTTAACCGGCTGCGCCACCCAGGCGCCCCTACTATGCAGTTATTAAAATGAGGATGTGGATGTGTGATCGGTATCACATATCTCATCTTTTTTTAAATTTTTTTCTTAACGTTTATTTATTTTTGAGACAGAGAGAGACAGAGCATGAACGGGGGAGGGTCAGAGAGAGAGGGAGACACAGAATCTGAAAACAGGCTCCAGGCTCTGAGCGGTCAGCACAGAGCCCGACGCGGGGCTCGAACTCACAGACCGCGAGATCGTGACCTGAGCCGAAGTCGGATGCTTAACCGACTGAGCCACCCAGGTGCCCCATCACATAACCTCATCTTGCATTACTGTGCATTTTCATACGCACACACACATATAAACGCTGAATTGCACACGCCAAAAGTTAGCAAGGTTTCCACAAACTCTGAATGGCTTCATCATGAGCATGCTTCTCCTTTATAATCAGGAAAATCTTGAAGCTATCTTTGAAGCAACTATTTTTGTCCAGATTAAAATAAATACTCATTCTGAGCAATGGAAACAGAATGGTGCTTGACAACTCTGTGAGAGATCTGGGCAACAAACCTAAATAAAGGTGCTCAGATGTCTCTGCATTTAGGAAGCAAGTGTGTGTGTGTGTGTGTGTGTGTGTGTGGGAGCCCTTCCTACAAGGTACGTTCTTCCAGTTCCTGTCTTGCTCCATCTGAGTACTGAGATTGGAATTCAGTACTTCCCTCCCTCCCACCTCGTCACCACCACCATCATGGACTCCCAAGGCCAACCCGGCTCGCTTTGTTGGGTTTCTGGCTGGCTTGGGAGCAGACGTAGGACAAAGCTGCCGAGAAATAGGAACTTGGAGACTGATGACAAGAAGGGAGTTAGTCTCTCCAGGAAACTTTCAGGTCTGCTAGGCTGAGCTTGTTTTATTTTATTTTTAAAATTTTTTTTAATGTTTATTTATTTTTGAGAGAGACAGAGACAGAATGCGAGTGTGTTAGGGGCAGAGAGAGAGGGAGACACGGAATCCAAAGCAGGCTCCGGGCTCCGAGCTGTCAGCACAGAGACCAATGCAGGGCTCCAACTCATGAGCTGTGAGATCATGATCTGAGCTGAAGTCGGACGCTCAACTGACTGAGCCACCCAGGCGCCCCAGCTGAGCTTGTTTTAAATGTAGGTCGCTGGACCCCTCCTCAGGTGATGAATCTGGCTATATGGGGAGGCTGGACGATCTCTGGTCTCTTTAAAATCCCAGGGTTCAGCAGATGAGGCCATAGATGCTGTTTGATATCAGTAGGATGACAGTCTTCTCTCTGAAAGCATATCATGGGGAGTCCCACACGCAGGGTGGGTTGGAGCAGATGCCAGGTCCCTGGGCTCCCCTTGAACCAGCACCACCATTATCATTGGACCTCATGTTTTGTAACCATTCAAAGTCATTCACACCTGAAAGTCAGGCAAGGGCTGGTTGGCATAGACCATCTGGAAAGGCTGAGAAACCTGAAAACAGGTATTTTTTTTAACTCATCTTTATATTGTTTCACTGGCTGTGGCGATAACTTTCTTTTTTTTAATTTTGGAAGAAAAAATTAAATAAGAATATATACATTCATTACAATGAACATTGCAGACTGTGTGAGAACACAGAAGATGCTGCCAGTCTATGTACTAAATATATATATATATATATATATATATATATATATATATTGAATTAGAATGTGTTTTTGTAGCTTGAGTGTGACAGCTTAAATAAAGCCATGCTGTGCTGGGCATATATAGCCATAAAGACCGATAGACTATCAAGTACAGACTAGACTGAATGTAAAGTCTGTAGATAGACCATGAAGTACACAAAATAAATGTGTTGAATGAAGGAATGGGGGGATAAATAACCAAACGACAAGACTCCAGAAAATACTGCAAGGAAGTATGGTAAATAATTTGATATGGGTGATTTCCGCAATTTTCACTACTTTACTTTCCAAATTGACTGTAGTAAGCTCATGTTAATTTTTAAAAATTATTCACTAGAATCTAATTCTAAACCAAACTTCTGGCTTGAGGTGCTGAAGGGCCGGAGGAAAGAGCCAAACAGTGAGGAGAAGACCAGACCTGGAACACAAGGCATTCCACAAGACAGTTGGTCTGCACCAACACGGGTCATGGGGAGGAAGGAAAGGAGGAAAGAGACTTTAGACCAAAGGGACTAAAGAGGCAGCACCAACCAAAAGCAAATGTGGGTCTAAATTGGATCCTAGACTATAGGGTATGTAGGAGATATATATGAGATTTGATTACATATATATAAATATATATGTAATATATGTAATATATTATGTAATATACTTATCCCAAGAATGTATATGTGTAATAATAATATATATAATATTATGTAATATGTAATATTATATATATATATATATGGCAAGATGTGAAGAGTTGTTATACCTAAATTGAAGATACATAGGTGTTTATTGCATGATTTTTTTCCCAGAATTTCTGTGTGCTTCAAAAATTTCATAAGAGGAAGATTTTATAATAAATATATGTGCATATAAATGTGCATGTGTGTGTACACGCACACAAACATACATGCATCTATACAGACATACATGTTCGCCTCAGCTCTCCAGGTTACAGCCAGAAGGTGATGGGCCCAGAAGCTGTGACTGAGTCACACTAGGAAGCAGAGGGTTGAGGTCCTGGAATCAGTCTCATTTCCATGGTGCCTGCTTCTTGGTCTCCGCGGGGCCGTGAGCCCCCGCCTGACCTCCAGAAGGTGTCTCCCCATTCAGTTCAGAGCTCACTACCAGGCTCTGTCCTGGCGAGGAGGAAAGAGGAGAAATCAGAGCTTAACCTCCACTCCAAGACAATCTGCAGAAACCAGGAAGGCATCCACAGTCTCCCTGGCATTTATGACAGCACCACTGGGAAGAGCCTGTATATATCCTATCCTGCAGGGGAAACTCTGTGTGTGTGTGTGTGTGTGTGTGTGTGTGTGTGTGTGCGTGTGTGTGTGTGTTGGGGTGGGGGCCCCAGGAGACAAGCAGGGTAAGGTGGTCCCATGGAAATGTGGGCGTCTTGGGGGGCTGACAGTAGAGAGAGATGCCCGAGTTACGGGGTGTACAAGACACGCCTCAGTTGTGGGATGTACAAGCTACACAGCAGGGCCCAATAATCAGAGAATACTCAATATAATCTATGTGTAGGTTATAATCACAGTCTGTTTTAAAGATATAAGTCACATATTATCATATGTGACTAAAATTGGCTAAAATTGAGTTGACACTGTACAATTCAATGTTTTAGTATATTCGTAAGTTTATGCAGCCGTCACCAGTATATAATGCCAGAACATTTTCATTGCTCCCCCCAAAAAACTGTACCCATCACCAGACCCTCCTCCCATTTTCTCCTCCACCCAGCAACCACTAATCTTTCTATCTGCACGGATTGACCTCTTCTGGACATTTCAAATGAGTGAAATAACACAACATGTGGTCTTTCATGTCTTGCTTTTTTATTTATCATGATGTTTTCAACCATGTTGTCGTGTGTATCACTGCTTGGTTCCTTTGTATGGACAAACAAGTCACATTTTGCGTACCCATTTGGCAGTTGATGAACACCTGTGTTGCTTCGATTTTTTGTCTATTATGCATAATGCTGCTATGAACATTTGTGCAATTGTGTGTGTGGATACGTGTTTTCAATCCCCGTAGTTATAGACCTCAGGGTGGAACTTCTGAATCATACGAGGCACTTCTAGACTCTTCCAAAGTAGCTCTACCATTTACATTCCTGCCAGCAAAGCGTGAATGTACATTCTCAGCAACACTTGCTATTTTCTGTGTTATTATAGCTATTCTAGTGGGTGTGAAGAAGTTTTGATTTGCATGTTCCTAACTAATGATGTTGAACATCTTTAATGTACTTATTGGCCATTATATATAATAATACAATATAATAATGTATAACATAATACAATAATATGTAATATAGTATGATGTATTATATATATTATATATATATGTGTGTGTGTATGTAAATTAGAGAAAAGTCTATTCAAATCCTCTGCATATTTTTATATTGGGTTATTTGCATTTTGATTGTTGACTTGTAAACTTCTTTATATATTCCAGATACTCCACCTTTATAATGACTTGATTTGATTTTTTCACATTCTATGAATTGTATTTTCACTTTTTCAGTACTTCTTTTTGAAGCATAAGAGTTATTCATTTTGATGAAGTCAAATTTATTTGTTTTTTGGGGGGGTTGCTTATGCTTTAGGTATCATATCTAAAAAAACCATTGCCTAATCTAAGGAAATGAATATTTATACTTCTATTTCCATATAAGAATTTTATAGCTTCAGTTCTTACATGCAGCTCTTTGATACATTTCAGTTAATTTCTGTGTATGGTGTGAGGTAGGGGTGAATTTGTGTGTGTGTGTGTGTGTGTGTGTGTGTGTGTGTGTGTGTGTGTAGCAATAGATTTGGAGCACCAATTGCCTCAAAGACTATTTTTCTCCATTGAAATATCTTAGCATTCTTGTTAAAAAATCAATTGACTATAAATATTTGGTTTTGTTTCTGGACACTCAATTCTATTCCACTGATCTATGTCTATTCTTATGCCTGTACCATGCTGTCTTGATTACTGGAGCTATATATTAAGTTTTTAAATTGGGACGTGTAAGTCCTCCAACTTTGTTCCTTGTTTTCAAGATTATTTTGACTATTTAATGTCCCCCGAAATCCATATAAATTTAGGATCAGCTTGTCAATCTCTGCAAGAAACTTCCAGCTGGGATTTTGATAGGGATTGCATTGATTCTGTAGATCAACTTGGGGAATATTGCCATTTTAACAATGTTAAGTCTTCTAATCAGTCAACATGCAATATCTTTCCCTTTCTTTAGGTCTCCTTTAATGTCTTTCAATGATTTTTTGGTAGCTTCCAGAAAATAAATCTTCCATTTCTTTTGTTAAGTTTATTCCTCAGTGGTTTTTTTTTTTTTGATGTTAGTATAAATGGAATTGCTTTCTTAATTTTGTTTTCATGTCGTTACCACCAATGTATAGATACATTTGAAATTTTTATACCAACCTTGCACCATGCTGCTTTGCTGAACTCATTTCTTAGCTCTATTACTTTTCTATGGATTCATTGAGACTTTCTATAAACATGATTATTTCATCAGAAAATGGAGATAAATTTACTTTTTCCTTCCAATTTGGATGTCTTTTTTGTTTTCCTTTCATAACCGCCCTGGCTAAGACTTCCAGCAAAATGCTGACTAACAGTTGGGAGAGTGGACAGCTTTGTTTTATTCTTGACATTAAGGAGAAACTTTCAGTCTTTCCCATTGGGTATGATGTCAGCTATGAGAATCTTGTAGGTGGCCTTTATCATGTGACAATGTCCCCATCTTGTCCTAGTTTGTTGGGATTTTTTTTTTTCATTAAAAAAGCTTATGTGTAGCCTTTTAGGGAAACACACACACACACCACACACACACACGTTGGTGGAAATTTTCAATTCAGGAAAAGGTGTTTGAAAACATTCAAAAAATGTTATCTTCAAACATCAACTATGGATGAGAAAAGCCTAGAAAGGAATATGGTGGGATTAATAGTGTGTCTTTCTAAATGGAAAGATTATGGGCGCTTATTTTCTTCTTGATGATTTCTTATATTTTCCAATAAGTTAATATTTTTATCATCAGGAAGGAAGGATCACTGAAAAATAAATATAATTATTCTGTGTCACAGCAAGCGAGCGAGCACGAGAGCAGCAGTGATGAAGAGAGTGAGTGCAGTGTGTTAGTCGCAGCCCCCCTATGAGGCGTGTATTCTAAGTGGCTGCACTGAGGGCCTACGTCTTCGTTTCTGGGTGAGAAAATGAGAAAGCAGTGGAGAAGCAGGAGCCCTCGGGGATGATATACTGAGGGAAGAGCGTCCAAGGGGCAGGAGTCCTGAATCACAGCTTAGAGGCAAAATCTACTGGTGGGCAGTCACCAGAGGGTTCCTTCAGGGGCCAGAATGAGACCCATCCTGGCAAGCCTGTGGGGGGTCTGCTTGGGCACAGGAGTGTCATCCTGACCTTGGCTGCTGTGGATGTCCCTGAAAGTTGAGCCTGGAGAACCATGAGTCCGTCCTCTTGAGAGGGCTGGTAGGTTTTTGAGTCAAGCTTAAACTCAATCCCTCCTATTCTTGAAGACAATATAAGACAAAGGCGGGAAGTGCTACATGCAGGTGTCTTGGTGGTAAAAGGTAAGGATGGGAGTTCCTTGAAGGAAGGGTATCTTTTAAGCGATACATTCTCAAATTCCCATCATGAAGCAAATGCCTGGACTACATCAACCGCTCAGTAGTTTTGTTGGGCTAAATCCTTGGTTGGCTTTAGGCTACGGTGGCTGTAACCCCCACTGCCCCCACCTAGACATCTTAACTGATATGTATAAGGGCTTTTGGAATTTATCTTCCGTTCTGATGATTTAAATCTGTGCTCCTTGCCGTGGAGAGAATGGATCGTGGAGGACAGAGGTCATGCCTCCAACACTCCCAGTTCTCAAGGGCCTGATTCCCTGATGCAATCCCTGTTGTGGAACTGGAACACAGCCAATATTTTTTGAGGCCATAATTGGTGAATGCTCTTCCAAAGATGTGGGTTCTACCATCCAGCATGTGGCTCAGAGAATGGACACAGGAACTCAGGCATTCTAGTTACTTGTCTTGGTTTAAACCAACCTGCAAAGTTCTATGAATGATCTCTGAATGTCGTACCCCAAATCCTTGTCAAAGTCCTTCAGAAGAGAAATTTGTACTGCTAACGCATTTCTTTTCGTTAAAATGGGGCCAACAAACTTTATTTATAACAGGCCAGCGGGTAGATATTTTAGGTCCTGGGAAACCTCTGCGGGAATGACTCAACTCTGCCATCGTAACAGAAAAGCCACCACGGACAGTACCTAAATGGCCACGGTATTCCAGTAAACCTTCCTTTATGGACACTGAAATTTGGATTTTGTAGGATTTTCACAGAACACCAAATATTCTTCCTTTTTCGCTTTGTACTTTCAACCATTTAAAAATGCAAAACCCACTCTTCGCTCATGGCCCGTATGAAAAGGGATGACAGGGCCAGATTTGGCCCACAGGCCATAACTTTGTCAACCCCTGCTGTGAAAGACCAAGCGGAGGGATCCAAATCAACAGCCTCAGTACAAGCACACTGGTCTGAGAGATCTTCTCTTCTCCAAGCGACGCAGTCACTGGGCTCTCGTTGCAAGAATCACACGATCCACGTTTCCAAAACCGAAGCCATTGTCTGCACATCCGTCCATCTCTGCATGACACCCGCGTGGTCGGGATCCCTTGCCCCAGTGACACTTTCCCTTCCTACATTCCCAGGTCACACTCCGCTCCGCCAGACACACACAGGTCGCCGGCGGGGTTGGGGAAGTGGCGGGAGAGAGCGTGAGCCACACCTGTGACCACAGGGCCAGGAGAGCCCGGGCCCCGGAAAATGGCTTCCCTCTTTTAATTCCTGAGAAAGAGCAAACTTTCTCTGTGCTTCTTTTTAAAATGCAACAATGTAAAGGTCACAGAGGAGGAGATGAAACTCGGAGTTGTAATAAGGAAGGAGAAATAAAAAATAATGACAGAAATAAATTGTCATAAGAGGGGATACAGTTATGATTTATTGTGATATTCTACAAATTTGGAGGTGATTAAAAGCCACCTAAAATTCACATTAACAAGTCACATAAAAATGGAATTAAACTAGTGGGCATAATGTGGCAGGGTGTAAAGAAAAATCATGACAGAAATAAATTGACAGAAGAATGATCTTATTCAAGTTTTACTCTGTCGGGCCGCCCTGACAGGAGCCTAGTATTTAATTTCAGAGTTGTGGTTGAGTTTTTGGAGTTCATTAAAGGCCCACATTAAGAATCTCATAAAAGTGAGAAGAAATTAGTGACCATAATGTGGCAGAGGAAATAAAGAAACAATAATGACAGAAATAAATTGACAGAAGAATGATACACTTAATATTCAGTCTGACACCCTCTATTAATAGGCCGCTGCAATCTGGAACAAATGTCATTCATATTTTAGCCAAAGTATACCACTAATTAGGCCAGCTCTCTGCACTGGAATTAGACTTGAGATCCCTCACCTTTAGAGTGGAATCATTGAATTCGAAAGAAAAGAGCTGGTGACAGAAAAAAAAACTTTCTACTCGGGCTTTTCTAATGAGATAAAATTCCCCCTTCTCCCCATTTCGCAGCTATAATTGCTGATTATGTTGTTACACAGCGGCGGCTCCCGGCTCTCTCCTCCCATCATTATGATATAGTCTGGCAGATCAGGAAGCTTCAAACGCAGACTGGAGTGGTTTGAGTCTAATTTAGTGCTCATTTAGGCCGCAGGTACCACACAAGGTAAACACTGTATTGTTATAATTAATTACCCCTTAGGCCTCGCCAGGCCATCTCTGTTTCAGCTGACCCTTATAATAATAAGGCTTCCGGGCATATTGTATTTCTTTTGACAGATTAATTAGAAATTCAGCCGTGGAGGTACAAAGCAACGCGGTCATGAATATTTAAATGGCCTGACACAAAAAATCATGAAAGGGTTGCTGAACTACATGACGGACAGGGGATATTAGGCAAGTGACTCTAATCAATAATCTCTTGATCTCTTACATATTAATACACTGCCTGCTGTTATTAAGCTCCGTAATAAGGAAGGGGAGAGAAAGTTAGTGTTGCTCTGCTGTAGGCCTCGGCGAGGCCCCCAGTGATTCCGCTACTGACT
Organism: Lynx canadensis; assembly: GCF_007474595.2. Classification (NCBI taxonomy): domain Eukaryota; kingdom Metazoa; phylum Chordata; class Mammalia; order Carnivora; family Felidae; genus Lynx; species Lynx canadensis. The sequence goes on along the minus strand of NC_044313.2, from coordinate 4,025,497 downwards.
GAGAAAATGCACAGAGGAGGCGGGGGCCTCAGCCCTTCAATCTAATCCAATCTTACGGAGTGGCAGGCTCTGAGTAGCACCGACTGGATAATTAGTGGCGCTGACAAGGTGAGGGTCGTCTGCAGGCAAATGAGCCTCGGAAGCAGGCGGAAGTCCCCAGACCACCCAGCGCAGGGCACGCGGAACAGCGGCCCGCGTGCCTTGCCGCCTTGTAGGGGCTCGAGCTGGGGGCCGCGCGGGGAGCCGCCCTGCCGAGGCTCCGGCCAAGGGGGTGGCCGGCCGGCCTGCCGTCGGGGCCACTGCCTGGGGATCCTACGCCCGTACGTCGGCTGGACTTCCCCGGGCTTCCCCTTCTTCTCGGCTCTCTACCTGCCACCGCCAGCTGCCGCTGAGTGAATGTAAATATCAGAGGCGGCTGAATAAGCATCTAAATTCATTACGGGAGGGAGTCCCCCCAGCCCCCCATGCAAGAACGCTCGCTCTGGCCCTCAGGATGTCCCCCTACCCCCCTGACGGCCCACGTGGGCCCCCGGACGTCGCCACGAGTCCCCAGCCCACTGCTGCTGCTGAACCGGCAGAACCCGGGCCACCCGCCTGAAGGTTCCTGCCCAGGACCAGGGACGGCAGAAGCCAAGGTCAAGGGAAGCAGCCTGCCGGGGGCCGCAGACAGGCTCCTCGAGCTCGCTGCCCCTTCCACGTCTCCGTGAAGGGCCTGGCCGGGCACACACATCAGACACTCTTTCCCCCTGGGAAGTCACCTCACCAGCCTGGACCAAGCGCGGCCATGGCAGACTTGAAGAACTCCATTTCTAGGCCTTCCTCCCCACGAGGCCTGGGGCCCGTGGGCTGGAGGGTGCTGGTAAAGGCGGGCCGGGCCAGGATGAGAGCACGGGGGGACTCGGTGGGTGGCGCCGGGGGTGACAAAGGTGGAGCACGGGACACCAGTGTGCCCGGTCTGTCCCACCACAGTTTTCCAGGCCAGGGTCCTGGGCTGTGGGAGTAGTCTGGAAATAGATTTCAGAGGGTAGGGGCGTCTCACACTCCAGTTGTTTTCTTCTGCGTGATGTCAGTCTTTCCGTATATCGCAATTCGGCAAAGCCTGACTCTCCTGAGAGTGACTTTTGCCTGCGTGATTTTTTTTTTTTTTAGTGGAAATTAAAGAAAATAAAAAATGTTCATGCTGGTGTCAGTTCGGTGCAGAACATAAGGCGAAAAAAAACAACAAACCAATAAGGGACATTTGGCAGAAACAGGAATACTGAGCCGTTGTGGGCCATCAGGCCCGTGGAATTTGTGGAGGCGTTGGAGAGGGCGTTTGCCCCACGCAAATACCCATCTTGTGATTGCACTGGCCGCTGGTGACTTGCGTGTCTTCCCCTGATTGTGGCCTATTGTATTTAGAGTCGCCTCCTTTTCTCCTGGTCTCTGTCCTCTGGTGACTCCCGGGCTAGCAGGGAACTCACGCTGTCTGAAAGGGCTCTGTGATCAGGGACCACAATCACCGAGCAAAGGTTGTATAGGTTCTGGACCCGCGTCCAAGTCTAATCTCTCAGAAGACACAACACACAGGAGGGACGTGAGAACTGCCTGAGCCCCAGCGTGGCGAAGCATGACCCCTACGTGCCGTACAAGATTCGGCACAACTCTCAGCCCCAGCGAGCCTCAGTTTCCCCATCTACTTTGCCATCAAAGTTTGCCGTGAGCACAAAATGACACAACACATTTACGAGTGCCTTGTCACGTAAAACGCTATTGCTCCTTCCCTTAACAATCTTTCCAGCCTAGGGCCCCCATCATTCATGGAGGCCGCCCCGTGGTGTTCTCAGAATTTCCATATAGTCACCGACTCTGCTTGACTTCATTAGTTCGTTGCTGGCTTTGTGTATGAGTCCCATCCTGATCCCGGCACTTACCAAGTCCTCTCCCTCGTCTGCATCATTCCCCAGGGTGCCGGGAGCTCGGCAAGGCCAGGCGCTTGGGGCCGTGCACAACACACGGCAGACATGGGTGCTGTTAGATGATCTACAGGGCGGCGGGGGAGGGGGGAAATCCTGGCCATCTTTACCCTCATCGAGGGACTTGCAAAAACAGCCCAGCTCTGGGCTGGAGCTCAAAAGGAGTAGATAATTAAGAATAAAGGAACACAATCCCGGGGCAACTGCCAAGTGAAACACTCAAGTGCAAACCTTGTAAGGATTGTCCTATGGCTAATGATAATAATAATAATAATAATAATGGCAATGATTACAGTGATCATTTCTACCCTAGCTGTTTGCTTTATAAAAACATCACTAAAAGGTCTAGTTCTGGGAACGAGATCCTGTACTTCCGTCTGTTTATTGCCAAATCATAATGAAGTGCAAGCCAAGAAGCAAATTCATTGCAAATTGTATAAAAGATTTGGGGCCAAAATGAAGCTGTTAAAAACCACATCTGTAAAAATGGTGTAATTATTATGGGTGGGTAAAAATCTGGCAAGAATTATTTTCTTAAATAAGGCGTAAAGGAGAACAGATGTGCTGTAAACTGACACTTTTTTTTTTTTTTGCAGTTTCACGATTTCTGAGAAAAGAAAAAATTGATCTGATTTATCGATTATCCTATTATTACAGTGCAGCTAAGGCAAAAGAACACCCTTTTGTCTCATGTCCATCCTCTGGAACAGGAAAGCCATCCAAGGGGTCCAGTTGAATTTGCTTTCTGGAAAAGTCAGCTCTTCCAGGGAAAGAAAAGAGCCAGCAGGAAGGCGGGGGTGGGGTTGGGGGGTAGTGGGTGGTGAGGAGCCAGAGTGAACCCAGGAGGTCGGCAGAAGATTCAGGAATGGGAGGGAGGTGACAATACGCGGAGTAGAAAACCTCACAGGCTAAGAACACCACAGGGCCAGGTTGGAATGGGAGAAGTGGCCAAAGGCAGAGACAGGCAGTTTAAATCTGGAAATAATTACTGTTCGGTGAAGACAATTGAATTCCGTATTACCTTGGTCAGTGTCTGTAGTTTGGGGAGGTATTTGGGGTTGGGTTTACTTTTGGAGCTTAGCAACATAAATTTGTTGTCACTGAACTATTAAATACAACGGACACATGTTGGCAAGAGGGTCCAGAGAGGCATGGAAGTTATTAAGGGAAATAATCGCCTAAATGGGGCCCACTGCACGATTTTAATATCCCATGACAACACTCAATTGTCAAATTCAGCTAGAGTGTCCGGGATGCTACTAAAATTAAGCCAGAAATTCCTAGATTTATTCTAGGTTTTTTTTTTTTTTCTTTTCCTAGTCAGGAATAGGAAATGCCAGTAAGCTCAGAGAATCTAAGCAAGAATAAGAAACTAGGAAGAAGAAAAGATGGTCTCCCATTTTATGAGATTTTCTGCCATTAAATCTGTAACAAATGTCTTTCAACCCACCCTCGATAAAGAGGCAATGTGGGATTTTAATTGGACTTTTGGCTTCTCTTCATTGATTTAAACCAGGTAGAATTTCAAACAATAACACTGGAGCACCTGGTTAACACGTTAGATGATACGCACAGTTGTAAATTGTGGTTTAATAGTTGCTACTGGGGGATTTAAAAGGGTCTCATTGTTCTGTTTGGCAGATATTAAAAAAAAAATCACCAACTACTGGGATTTAAAAGCCACACACGTGATTTCAATGCAACTCAGATCATGAAATTTAATCATTTGACCCCACTTGTGGCCAGTTTGCACAGGGCGACTCGTGGCCACATGGCGGACCTCTGGAGTTTCCAAAGTCCCATCCAGCTGGAAGTTTAAAGAATACTGTCTGTCGCATTTCTAAGATGACAGGCGGAGTTTTAGGGACAAGCTTCAAGATGCCGTGTGGTGCTGTACGGATGATGTGCTCACGCCTGCCGTGCCCATGCACCCTCTTGCACACTCACTGGTGGGTGCTTTGGCTGGGCGGTTTTCTTCCTCTCTTTGATAAGCACACGGGGGTTGCCCCGAGGCAGACTTAGGTCCACTTGGGGGTGCTGGCAGGCTTTCCCCTCCACCAGCCCCCTTCCTCATCAGCAGGGGGCTGGCCCCACCTGGAAGCCCTAGTGGGGTGACCCATATTTTAAAGTGACAGTTTTCGAAATGCCTGCACGACTTTTGCCCTTCCTTCCAGCTGCGGCCCCCACCCCCCCAACCCCCCAGAGGGTACATATTCAAAACAAAGACGGCGGTCCCTTGGCTTTGCTCTTGTTGCAGCCAGGAACTTGGGGGGACCGGCTACAGAGGTGCCCTGGCAACAGCCAGTGTCCACCGCCTCCCCTCTGCCCTGCGGCTCAGTCCACCGTGGGCTGTCATGGCCCAGCCCCGGGGGCTGGACGGATCCTTGGCCTGAAGCTCAGAAGGACATCACAAGGGGGAGCGGATAGAGGGGCAGAGACGGACTGCAGGGAGGTGAGGGCATGGATGCCACCTCCTGCAAACCTCTTATCTTAGGGAAAGGTAGTCGAAGGCCAGAGAACTGAGGGGTGGCCTGGCAGGGGTGAGGCCGGGGCAGAGACCGGCGTCTTCCACTCTCCCTGCCCTGCATCCTGTGCCTGGAGGTTGTCCTGCAGGCCGCAGGCAGTGAGGCCCAGGGGCAGGTTCTGACTTCCAGCCTTTCCTTCTAGAAACTTCTCTGGACTCTCCTGTGTCTTCTAGAAAAAAGGCCTGGATAAATAAGGCAAGTGTCCTAGTAAGCAGGGGGCATCCAGAGGCCAGCCTCACCCACAGTGTGAGTCTGGTCATCACACACAGTAGGTGCCCTATTTCTCACCCACAGTGGGCGCCAATTCATCGCGCACAGTCGGTGCCCAGTGCTCGCTGAATCAATCTCCCTGAGCGCTCTGCCCTGTGCCCTGTCGGAGCCTGTGTTTGTCGCGTCTTTCTGCTTCACGGGAGAACATGATGGGTGAGCTTGCCAGGAAGGTCAGCAGATCCTGTCATATCCTGCTGAGACAAGAAGTTCGGCATGAAGGAGCAAGGCAGTCGGACTCGAAGGGCAACTCGCTTTGTGGGAAGTATCGTTGGGGTGAGGCTTGCTCCAGAAAGCCCTAATTGTTGATGAACTGGTGGCCAACACTGACGTGACTTCCATGATCTCAGCAGGGAGGGCCCAGCACACCTGGGCGGCCTCTGCTTGCAATTCCTCACGAGTTCCATGGGAGTCGCGTCTCTGCCACCGAGTGTCCCTGTCTGGGCTGTCCCGTGAGGGGAATGTTGTGGCTCTTCAGTCCTGTCAGCTCAAAGCCCAGAGTGAGCCGTTTCATGTCCACAGAGTGAAATATGTAGTCTGTGGGTTCGATTTTTCAATTCTGACTGTTTTTACCTTAGATTTGGCTACGGGCATCTGAAGTTTCAACAGTGATGTTAGAAGGACAATATGTTTCCGTTTGCTTAGTGAGGGGCAGCTTTAAGAAATTCCTTGAAAATACCAGTGCCCAAAGTCAAGACGGCCCCATTGCCAAGTTGGGTGACCTCGGATAGCTTATTTGCTCTGTCTGAGCCTCAGTGTCCTCATCTACAAAATGGGAAAATAATATACCTTTCATGAGGTCGGTGAGGTTTCCATGCAATGCACCTGGGAAGGAGCCTAGGATAGTTCTTCCCCGTCCTGGAGTCCCACGCACACGAGACCCGTAGCCTCCCCTGCCCTCAGACACAACCCGTGGGCAGACGTCAAACGGACAACAAGGAACAGCAAGGATTTGCCAGCCTCTCTTCTGGGCACATGGTTTCTCAGTCGTTCAGAACTAAATTTAGCACCTAAATATCCATCCTTCAGGTTCAAGAGGCATCTCGTGGACGATGCATTAGCAACCTTGATTTCCTCCACAACCCGGCTTCTGGCTGGTGTGAGCTGCAATGAGCCGTGTTCCTGGCCGAAGGGTTTCGGAACCGAAGTCTCACTGTTTTTCTCCATAAAGTTGAACATCTGGTTGTTTGGGGACAGTCCATCTGGGCCACACACTCTCTGGTGGACGTTTTCAGTGCTCACCCGGCCGCTGGGTGTTATGTTGACATTGGCCCGGCTGCTGGTCCCAGAGATCCATGCTCAGTGTCTGCCTTCCGCCTAAGGTTTACGAGTCAACAAGAGTCACTGGATGTCTGTGGTCATGAGGGACCAGCCAGGGCCAAAGGCATGTGGGGTGGAAAGCAGGGAGCGTTTATGGAGGAGCTGGGAGCTCAGCTTGGCTAAACCATAGGGTCAAAAGCTTCACTGGTGGAGGAGGTCAGGCAGGAGTGGGGTCACAAGGTGGGCAGGAGGGGGACCTCAGCCACAGAGACTTTATCTGGCGGGCAGGAGCGTGCCAGTGACGGCTTAGTAGGGTAGAGGGGGGCAAGGAAGGCTGTGACCCCAGGGGGAACGCCGCCAGGCCCGCACCGTCTTCGGCGGGGCCCGCGGGGACTCAGGCTGTAAGTGGCATGGCAGGCGGCCAACTGTCCTGAAAGGGGCCTGGGCACTTGCCACCGGGTCTGCAGGCCAGAGCACAGCAAACCAGGAAAGAAGGTCACCCGCTCGCTGTTTCCTGGCTCCTGGCTGGGAAGACGATTCGATTTTCCTAGGAAGGCACCTTGGCAAAGTCCTGTCTTGCCTCGGGAAAGGAACGGGAAGGCTCTATCCCCCTCGCTGTCAGGGCAGCTCCTGTGAATTCGGGGAGTCTGGGCGTGAGCTGCCGCCAGCCCCTGGAGGGTTAACTGGGTCACAGTTCCTCAGGGCAGCACCGCGTGAGGCCCCCATGAAGCAGGTCGGGGAGAAAATACAGGTCAGCCCCAGGAGGGAAAAAACCCACAGTCATCTGAGTAAGACACCTTCATGAGCTTTGTCTGGAACAAATCGTGAATACCATGCCTAGCGCAGTGGGCCAAAGGACCTCAAAGACCCCTGGGATTCTGTCTGCATGTGTGTGCATTCCGTGCGTGCGTGTGTGCGCTGTGGATGTATGTGTGTTGTGTGTGAGCCCTGTCCCTGCCTATGTGTGCATTGGTGTGTGCACTTGCATATGTATGCACGTGTAGCTATGCACATAGGAGCGTTTGTGGTGTAAATGTGTACACGTATGTGTGCGTGCTGGTGTGTCCCTGTGTGTGTGCAGGCCTGTGCGTATGTGTGTGCACGCATATGGATATATGCACACGTGCGCGCACGCGCGCGCGCGTGTGTGTGTGTACACATTACTTAGAGATTTCTTTGAGGGCCGTGTGAGATGTGATGCTCAGCTCCAGGCCAGACTAAGTGACAAAGGAATCACAAATGTGGCTCAGAACAATTTGTGGCTCTGCTGTTTTCATTCCGACCTTAATGATTTTACGTTAACGTTCATGAAGAAGGTCTGTCTGCGTTATCGCTCAGCCCTCCTAACTGCCCACGTCGGGCATCGGGATGTTCTGGAGGCATGAAGCTGAGTTCTGATACCTCCGACCTGCTTCTCCCCTGTTTCCTTTCTCTCCATCCCCCGGCGCCCAGGACACAGCCTTGGCGTGGTCCCCATGTCCCCCATAGGCCTGTAACTCAGTTCTCCGTCCCACAAACGTCCCAGACCTGACCCTGTCTCTGTATTCTGCAGCCGTGGCCTAGGTCAGGTCACCACCACCTCTGAGTGGGCTCCTGCTTCTGTTCCGCCCCGGGCACCGTGCCCCGCCCACAGCACCACGCCCCGCACCAGGAACCGTGCTCCGCCCCCGGCACTGCGCTCCGCCCACAGCAGTGTTCTAGTGACTTTCCCGTGTCCACCTGGGCGCGGTCCTCAGCTCATGAATTTCCAGAGTTTCTCCTCAGTGTCAGAGCCAGGGGACCACAGCCCCGCCTGCCACCCTTCCTGGCTTCAGCCGCAAACCGAGGTCGCTTCTGCTCAGGCTCTTCGCCCTGAGTTTTCCTGGGCCCCAAATTCCCTTCTGTCACCTTTGCCAGGCTGGTTTCCTGGGAACCAACTCTGGGAGGAAAGACCGTTCCAGACAACCATCCATGCCCGTCCTTGCCTGGGCTTCCACAGCATTCGGAGCTGTTGGACATTGTACTGTTGGTCGGTTTTTGCACCCACAGGTAGCACGTGAGCTCCATTAGGCAGGACACGGCTGTGTTACCTCCCTCGTGCACAAGGCAGCACTGGCACAGGGTAGAGACTCAGGCAACAAGTCGACGGGTGGGCGCCCCGGAGAATGAGCCATCCCTAGGGAAGGCGGGACCAGGGAGCCGAGGCCCAGTGAGGACCAGCATTTGCCCGTGGCCGCACAGCTTCCCCGCGGCAGAGTCTGGACATAAGCGTGTCCTTCTGAGTCAGAGCCAGCACTCCATTTGACAGTGCTACACACAGTGTGGGCACGGAAGATTCTAGATTGTTCTTCTCCCTGGCAGCATTCGACTCTCAGGGCAGGAAGCCGGTTGGCTTCAGAGGCTGTGCGAGCCCCTCCCCGCCGGCCGGGTATTCCTGGCCACAGCTGCAGAGTCCGACTCCGTCTAATGGCTGGAGAACTCACCTCAAGTCTCCATAGGGAAGCCCATGAGGCCGCGTATTTAGTTTGGAGTTTCAAAATACTTGTTTTTTCACATCGTGTGTGTAAACTTGCTCATGACCGAATATCACACTGTTCTCCGGACCATTCAGCAAAGATTCTGTCTCTATCTATCCCGTGGTTACTTCCATGCAGATCTTTCGGACAAAAGCAGTGTGCACGTCACCCCGCCTGGCTTGATTCCCCCCCCCCCCTTGTAGCAGAAGAATGACTTTTAGCCCCGCAAGGAAAATCGGCCATTTCCCCAACACGGCACGACTGAGCCGGGAGGATTTGCCCGAGGTGCTAGCTCTCGCTGCAGGCCGTTCTAGAACTGAGCGAGGTGCATCTGCCCGACTCACTTCAAGGCAGTTAATGAATTACAACCGCATCATTACCTCTGCATGTTGGTTTTAAACACATATTTATTCCTCTCTGGCTCAACGCTTCCTCTCCAGAGCGAATCGGGGCTACCGAGCGGGTGTCTTTCTGCTTCTCCTTCTCTTTCTCCTTCTTCTCCTCCCTCTTGTCCTCATCCTCTTCTCCCCTCCTCTGATCCTTTTGATAACATCTTTATTTTAACGTGGCTGTGCCTTCTCGCTGAGACAGACCAACCGTGGCCGTCCTAACGGGCACGAGCGGCTTCTTCAACATCCAAACGCATCGGGTCTGTGTAGACACAGGTTCCCATCCTAGCCGGGGCACCGCCTGTGAGTTGCCTTTCTCCTTCTTTTCTTTCCAGTCTTCTCCAGGGTAGGCAGGGGGCGGGGAGCAAAAAAAAAAAAAAAAAAAAAGGTGTGATTTCCTCGACGTCCGTCTTCCCTTCCTCTCTGGTCGCAGCCTTTCGATGCAGTAAGTGAGGAAGGAACTGGCCCGCACCTGAATTACCGTACTGTACAAGGGAATTTAATTAAGAATACACACATTAGAATTTCAGTGGGATTGCCTATTTAATGTTACTTTATTAAGCCCTCTATCAAACCCTTTTTTTATGTATATCAGTTGATATACAATTAATCTGTTCTCTTGTGAGAAACAAAAAATAGCACCTGAGGTGGATGAACAGTGTCAGATGATAATAATTATAAGCAGCTGTTCCCCGGTAGCACCTCTGGCCTACATAGGGGATGCTGTGAGCTACCACTCCTCACCGCAGCCCACCTCATTAGACTTGACCTTCCCAGCTGGGGATTTCATTGTGTTTTTTTTAAATGGGTTTGTATACGGCAAATCACAACACCTTATGAGGACGGAGTCTTTGTAGCTGTAACAAAAGCGAGCAGGCGAGTTTACAAAAAAGCCGACGCGGCAGCCGGCCGGCGGGGGGAACCGCCGGGATGCAGGTAACTTTTCAGCCACTGGCTGGGGCAAGGCGTGCCACCCCATGTCCTAGCTGAGATAAATGCCTTTCCTCGGCTTTGGAAGCGCCTCTGCCCCGGTGCAGCCACCAGCAGTTAAACAGTAATTGCCGAGTCCCGATCGCGCCGCCGAGCCCGGCGACAGCCCGCTTTACGCGGGCCGGAGCGCCACGGCCACGGGAGCCCGGCCTTGCAGCAGTGCCCAGACTCGGCAGACGCCCCGGCCGCACCGGGACGCGGGCGGGAGCGCGGATCCCGGATACGCTTGGAGGCGCCCCGGCGAGGTGGGGGAGCCTTTGAAAGAACATCTCTGGTTTTCTTTCTTTTCTTTTTTTTTTTTTTTTTTCCTTTCCGTTTATGTTTGTAATAAACTCACTCTCATACAATTAGCCTCAATTGTTTTTTATATCTTCGGAGGCAATAATACAGGCAGCCTGGGGAATACGGTAGTAATCCGTATACCTGTGTTCATTTACCCCAAATCACTATGGTTACAGCCAGGGCAAACTGTTTACTGTGAGAATCCGCGAGCCTCTTTCCAGCTACTAATGACCTTTCTGTTCCTCCAATAACATCAACAAACCGGGAGGCTGCCCACACCATTAAAGCCATTGCCTCTCAAGTTACTGAGGGACTGGGCTGCTTCCTCGTCTATTTTCTCTCATCTGATGTACTCACATGCCACTTTCTTGTCTTTAAAGAAGGGGAAAAACTGTGGATTATTGATTTGCTTCTGAACAGAAGACCAACCTAAAAGCCCCGATGAATTGTCACTCATTATTGAAATTACTGAACACTAATTAAACTGGCAGCTCAAATCCCAGCAGGCTACACTCATCTGAAGCTGAAATTCAGACACTTGGGCAGTGGAAGAGACACAGCGTTAGCAACCACCGGGATTGTAATAAGCTTTGCATTAATTTTTGCTTCTTAAAGGCCATGGTCCTGTTTGCGGTGGCCTGGTTGTGCGGCCAAAGCCTCTTTCCTTTCTTCTTTCTTCTACTTCTTTTTTTTTTTTTTTTTTTTCAGGAGCTGGTGACTCGGGTCTGTTCTAGAATTGGGAGTCTGTTCCCCTGTGAGGGAAGAGCTTGTAGCCTGAGAGTGCCTGAAGCAGAGGGAAGAGAGGTTAGTTGGCACAGGCCAGACTGGAAATTCAGATGGCTCCAGGAGAGGAAACTGAGTCCACACTGGCTGGAGAGTGACAAAGCAGTCTTCCCGGGAAATGAACGATGCCAAATAGCATTTCCAATCCATCAAGTCTGATTTACTCTCTAAAATCTGCCTTGGCCTATTTTCAGGGCTGTACAAACTTCACATAAATTATGCATGATCATGGCTAATGCGTCTCTCCTTTGACTCTGCCGGAGTGGTAGCCCCTCATTCGCTCGTCTTCAAAGGGGGGCTGGTTCTGGGGAATGGGTTGGTCCAAAGCTGAGATGGAGAGCTAATGTCTCAGAGTCATGGGAAAAAGCAGAGCTAATGGGCCGCAGGAAGGCCCCTGTACAAGGCCATTGCCTGGGCGTGAAGGGATGGTGGCTGGTGGTCTCTTGGCCAGGCGTGCTCAGACAAGGGGGTCTTGTCAGGGCTGTTTCTTTCTTTCTTAAGAGATTTTTTTGAAGATAGAGCTATGCCAAGTGCACAGAGGCTTTTTTTGTAAGGGCCAACAATTGGAAACCACCCAACAGTCCATCAACAGGTGCATGGACAAACAGACTGTGGTGTGGCACACAGGGGAACAACACTTAGCAATAAAAAGGAGTGAATCATTGAAATGGGCCACAGAACTGTGGGAGCCAGCATTCACACTATAGTATGAATTGACGTGTCAGATCGCTTTCCTCCAAAGTCACGCAAACGTGCATTTAATAAGTATGCAGAGGATAGAAATGAAGAAGTGTTGGAGGCAGGCAGGGGCATGTCCAGAGAGGACTCGGGGGGCCGGGATGGTGTTAGGGTCCTGGGGAGTCGCTAAGGGGAGGAGGTGGCCCAGGCTGCGTAAAACCTTAGATGACAGCCATAACTACAGAACCATCGTAAAAACATGCGTTGGAAGCTTAAAAACTGTTGGAAATTCCTGAGTCGTTGTTGAAAGCCGCCAGTCCCAGTCCTTGTGTTTCTCAGGTATGGTGGGTCTGGGGCTCGCATGGGACAGGAAGGCACCATGTGAAGAAGCTGGTCACGGTGGTCAGTAGTCAGCCCAGATCCTCGGGCAGAGCACGCTGTGACCTCGGAGGCGCTGCAGTCTCAGGCAGCTGGCCACCCACGTCTCTGGGCCTCACTGTCTCAGATGGCAATAAACAAACAGGGCAGAGGTCCGCAAATCCTCAGGAGGGGGCACCTGCTATCACTGCTGTGCCAAAACAGGCCTTTGGCAAGGCTGGCGTTTCACTCCCTCCTGGGCAAACTGCTCAGAGAACACAGAAATCAGGCCATGTTTTCAGGCCAGACCCTGGGGCCACGCTTTGGGTGTCCCAGCTGTCTGACCTTGGGACTGTTCCATAAGCTTTTTTTAATCCTCAGTATCTTCATCTCTGGTTCAGGTTATGATCTCATGTCTCTTGGGTTCGAGGCCTGTGTTGGGGTCTGCCCTGACAGCTTGGAGCCTGCTTTGAATTCTGTGTGTGTGTGTCTCTCTCTCTCTGCCCTCTTCTTCTGCTCATGCTCTGTCTCCCTCTCTCTCAAACATGGATAATAAAACATTAAAAAAAAAATAAAAAAAAGAAATTTCTGATAATAATGCTACACTTAGGATTAAATGACTAATCTATATAAAACCATCAACACAGTGTGTGGCATGTGATGAAGGCTCATAAAGACTCTGGGTCTTTGACCCTCACCTTGAGATTTTCTCTGCAGCTCTGATGGCTTGCACCAATTATATGTATGTTTGCTCGGTGGCTAGGTGGTTCTCACTCCATGCTACTTGGCAAGGGTCATGACATTCACTCACGTCTCCTCACGTGCCACACACACTTTCTACCAGTGAGAGATGGATACTTGGGTCTTCTCACAAAATCTTCTACATCCTTCTCTGTGGGCATATTTATTTACTTATTATTTACTCTTCTGTCTCATTAGGAAGAGAGACTAGCATGTGTCTCTTTTAAAAACCTCCATGCCCAGCTCTGGGCATTCCTTTCCTATTCAACATTTACCAAATAAGTGTTATTGTTAGTTCACGCTCCGTCCCATCCCGTTGCTTGAGACAGCTTGCCAAATGGTGTTGCCTTGATGGTGATAACGAGAATCCACATCTACGGAGCTGTGGTGGCACCAGGAGTATCCACCTGTTCTGAGTGACACACACTTAAGGCAATTAATCCTAAAACATAGGCGCTATTAATTATTGTAATTTTATTGAAATGTGGCACAAGGAAGCCAAGCCAAGTTACTTGCCCAAGGTCACACATCAGTGGTTGGGGAAGCAAAACAAATAAACAAGACAAAGCTATTAGGTCAAAGAGAAAACAAATTTTATACAGCAAAATGGAGCCAAGTGACCATAAGGTAAATAGATTTTGTCTTTTGCGGCCATCAGAGTTAGCTCATGAGTAAAGGTCTGTTTTTTTTCCGGGCATCCAAATATATGGAGACTAGGATCAGTTACGAGATTTACCTTGAATGTAAAATGTAAAAGTCTTGGTTTCTTGGGAGAAGAACAGATTTTCATTGTGATGAATGTTAGGATCCCCACATCCATACTGATTTCCAGGTAAATGCTGACACTCTCATAAGGACGGTATGGACTTGTGGGCATCTCAAAACCAAGGAATAAACAAAGCAGAGAAAGATACCCAATTCTATTAATGTTATTTCTCTTCTTCTTTTGAATAACAATTATGCCTTTTCAAGTCAGACATTTGTCTTCACATCCACCTATTACTTCCAAGTCACGGTAGTATAGTAAAACCTTGGATTGTGAGGAACTTGCTCTGTGAGAGTTCCACAAGATGACCAAACATTTCTAATAAATTTAACTTGATAAGCAAGTGATGTCTTGCGATAACGAGTAGTACATGATGCCAAATGTCACATGATCACAACTGAGCCAATGGTTCTCCACCACCTCCCCCCCTTCCTCTCTCTCTCTCTGCGAGATTGTGGGTGATCATCTCCTATGCTCAGATGCTCTGTCTCAGGCCATGGTGTTTGGAAAGAAATCAGTGATATTTCAGAATGATGGAAGGTGCCCACAACTGGCACTGGTGTAGTTTTTTGTCACTTCAAAGCACTATGGCCAGTCCTCTGCTTTCCAGACAAGAATAGACTTAGGAATGCTTTGCTTCATTCTAGGTCATTGGATAGGTTCCTTGTTAAAGTTGCACACGAAAAGAAAAACATTCCATTGAGTCAATAGATAGCAGTGATTCTGTTAGTGATAGTGAAAGTTGTCCTACACAATAACCTTCCTCTCTCTTGTCTCCCTCACACCAGCCATGAAGGTTTTCAAAGGTAAAGTGCAGGTTAATCTGTTTATTGTTCTTTATATTTTGTATTTTCTTTATTATTTGCATTCTATTACAGTATTGTAACCACTTTATATGAATATTTTGGGTTGTGGAACGAATCATCTGAGTTTCCATTATTTCTTGTGGAGAAATTTGCTTTGATATACAAGTGCTTTGGATTACAAGCATGTTTTCAGAACAAACTATGTTCACAAACCAAGGTTTCACTGTATTTATACATGTCATCCACAAAGTGTATTCAAAGTGGGATCACACTGTTGCTTCCTCAATCTATACATATTCTGACCCATTCTTTCCCTTCCTGAATGTAGAGTACTATCTTTTATTTCTAGTATCTTAGTGAAAAATCTAAAAATTTAGATGCACATTTTAGCAAAGACTAAATTTGAATGGTCAAGAATCTTAGCACACTTTTATTTCTTCCAAACCTTCCCCTACCTCCCACAGCGTTGCCTGGAAGTTTATCATGAACTTATTGATAGATACTTGTCTTAGTCGCTCTGGCCCTTGTAACAAAATAGCCCACACGGGGCATCTTAAACAGCAGCGGACATTTCTTTTCTCAGGGTGCCAGAGGCTAGATGTCCACTGAGAGCTTTATTCCTGGCTTGCATATGGCCACTTTCTCACTGTGTGCTCATAGGGAGAGAGGGAGAAAGGGGGAGAAAGAGGGGAAACAGAGAGGGGGCTCTCTTATATCTCTTCTTTAAAGAACACTAATGGTATCAGACGAAGCCTCCACCCTTATAATCTCCTTTATGCTAATTACTTCCTTAGAGGCCTCATCTCCAAATATGGGCACACTGGGGGTTCTGGCTTAGTGTATAACTGGGGGAGGGGCACACAAACATTCATTCCACAACATATGCCTAGAGGGTTAACACCTCGATCCTTGTGGCATTATGATTATTCTAATTTTATGTCAGTTTCTTTTGTCCTTTTTCCTAAGGTGTATGTATTTATGTACTTATTTTTTGCTGTTCACTATCTATTCCTAAAGTTCATTACTTGCTTTCTAAGTTTTGTTTGGTTTTGATTTTTTCTGCAGTGCATCCCTAAGCAGTTTCCATCAGGGATCTGACTTTCTGATTTCTTATCTGTCTGAAGAACATCCCTATTTAGTTTCAATATTGAACGGTAACTTGAATGAATACAGAATTTAGGGCTACAGTGGTCTCCCCTCAGTATCTTGAAGATGTTATTGTCTCATGTTCTGTTGAAGCTGATGAGAAGTCAGCTTGAAGTTGGACTGTTATTTTGTAGCTGCTCTGGTTTCTGCCTGTCATGTGCTGAATTAGTTATTTTTCATCCTTGACTCATGAGCTATGTAGTCATCTACTGACTCTCATTTCTAATTGGCTTATTTCTCATAACTGTCTTCTTGTTTTGTAACCACCTAGTCTCTTTTAGTCACTACTTGTTCTCACTTCATATATATGAATCTATACTTTGTCTCATGGAGGCTTAAATAAGTTTGCTGTGCTGTCTCCTCTTGGTGGAGTCTGCTGACTCAGCCAAGACAACTGGCTTCATGCACCTGCTGCCTCTGCTTGGGAAATCCTCTTCCAGGAGATGCTTTCCTTTCAAACTCTGAGCTAGGATAACACCCCTCTGGAATGAATTGGATGCCTCTTTCCCCCCCCTCAACTGCCACTCCAGGCGCTGTTGAAGCAGCCAGCTGTCTCCAGCTGCCACAGAAGCATCCCTTGCTTTCTGCTACCTTGCATGGGACACCTGTGCAAGTTCGCTTATCTTTGCTAACATAGGAGCCAACCAGCAAGTGTGGGGGCATTAACACCCAAGGGGGCAAAGCCTGACTGATTGGAGATGGGAAGCAATGAATAAATGTTACCGTCTTCTTTTCCACAGACAACACCTTCTAAGGTACGTTCTTCATGACTCCTCAGTCTCCAAGATTGAACCATTGTTGTTCACACTAGGGAACCAGCTCAGTGACACACCTTTATATTGGCTTTCTGACTCAATAGCAGTTCTCTGTCCTGGCAAGCAGATCACCTATGCCAGGTGTGAGGGATGTGGCTGGGCATGGCCACCTGTCAGTGTTCAGACTCCCCTTCCACTATGTCTCTGAACCTTACCTGCAGATCCCGGAACCCTAGTCCTCCCATTAGCCCTGCTGTGAAGCACAAAGTGGCAAGAATCTGACCCGCTAACAGCTTCTGAGAACAATTTATTGGGTAATACCTTCCAAGAGACAGAAACATCTTCCAGCATATGACTGGGGCAAAGAGTCATGGCTCTGATTTCTCTCCCAGTGTCAGTTCCTGCTAAGACTCAGCTTAGATTTTATCATCTACACATTTCTTCCCATACCGGAGACCCATATCACCCTCAAAGCTCCCTGGGTATAGACATTTTAGCGATGATTCCTTGTGTAGAGAAGAGGCTCCGAGGCTCTGAGACTTTCCCAGGTTCCCCTGCTGGTAGCCGGGTCATCCTGGGTTCCATCTGCCTCCCCTTGAAGTGTCTTCCTCTCTCACTCTCCAGCGAGAACAGGTCTGACTGCTGTGTCCTGATGTGCACGGTAGGGGCAGGCACAAGATGTGGGCCCGTCCTCGGGGAACACACAGGCTGGTTTGGAAAGAAAGGACTTACATGTATAGAAAGCACTGCAAGGTTACTGGACTATAAGGCAAAGGCATAGGATCTCTTCTGAAAGTTCTAGAGAAACATCCAAATTGCCTGGTGGCTCACAGGGGAGGTGGCCATGGGAAGGCTCTTGGGGGTTGGTTCCGACAGGTCCCAAAGCACTTGAAGGCGTTTTTGTGTATTTCCCTGTCTTGCTACTTAAATGAGAGAGACTGTGTGAGAACAAACACACTGAGTAGGGGGGGCAAGACCGTAGGGCAGGGCTTGCTGTTAAATGAGCAGAGATGGCACAGAGCCGACCCAGAAAGAAATTTTTAAAGATAGAGTTTAGAATTAAGATAAATGCAGCTCCAGCGGTTGTTCTGAACAGCCCTGTCAGGAGCCTGGAGAGGCAGCTATTTAAGCATCGGAGAGAGACTAAAGGCTTAAGGTCTAATCTCGGTGCTGCACTCAGACTCTCTGCAAGCTCAGCTCCGCAGGCCACGGGCATGGGTTGGGGCGCAGGGGATGCCACCATCCAGGCTGTGAGCTCAGGATGAGCGGGAACCCAGCAGAGCCCAGCCTGGCAGCCCTGTTTGTGGGCTGCAACCCTCCTCAGAGTGGGTCTTGGTGGCTAAAGGTGCACCGACGGTACTGAGCTAACCCCACTTGCCCAGATGGAAAAATTGGTTGCCACCTGGAGCCCCTCCCCAGGACTGACGCTGGGTGAGATTTTAAGAAACCAAACCCAAGGCAGGAGTTACCCCTTGAACCCAAGTCCCTTGCATGGCATCTCATGTCCTAAACACCTGAAGGTCGCCCTTAATGTGAGTGCAAGGGTGGGCTTGAAAGACAGAACAGCCTTTCAGAGAAAGAATCTGTGAAACTCCTGGAGAAAAGAGAGACAATATGTTCTTATGGGTCCCAAGCACAGTGAAGGGTGTAAAAAGCAGCATGAAAGTTTCCCAGGGCTCCTTATGGAGTGGGGCACCCTGACCCTACAGATGGCAGAGAGAAATGTCCAGCGTGATTAGGTCATGGCTTTCACTTGCCAAAGGCAGGACCATTCTGCATGCATCTGGCACCCCCAGTCCAGGGTTCCCCAACTTCTCCTGGAGGAGGTTGAAGGGGAATAGGTAGGGGGTGTCTGGAGCCCACGAAAGGACATAACAGATAATTCCATCCTGTGTGATCCTTAGGCAGCCCAGGTGGAGGCTGTCTGTTGGTGACCTGGCCGCACGCCCTGCAAAGGCAGTTGCAGGGAAGAGCCCATCTCTCCGGCAGGGGTCCTCCTAGCACCTCGGCAGGGGGCTCTGACCTCACAGGTGGCCTCCCCTTCATCGAGGTGATGACTTCTGTCCCCACTTCCAGGAGAGGTTGAGGGACTCTCTTAAGGTCATGTGAGCCTAACTGAGCTGCTCCTTTGTATCATTGGAACTTCTCGGGCATCCTCAACCCTTGGGCCATTTCTAGCAGATTCTAACCTTCTGCTCCTATCTGTAGCTATCTCACTCTGATCTTTATTAGTGGGGACCAAAGTCTGAACTGGGGAAAAAAAATCAATCACCTTTTTCCGTTAGGAACCCCATCCACACAGACCATCTTGGCAATGTCCTTTGGATATGTTTAAATAAGTAGAACTACAGATTTTCACTTTGAAAGTTCTGTCTTCTTAGGACATGAACAGTTGGAGATTTTAAAAGAACCTTGGCTCCATGAACTCAGGTGGATTTGGGGCCCATTCATTTTTATGGATGATGTTCTTTGGCTCTGGCTACCACCTGCTGGAGAGTGGGGTGCTGGGGGTCTCCCACAAAAACCATGTGGACAGCTGAGAGATTGCCACCTGTCAGGAGCTCCTCAGGGAAGCAGAGCCTCCATGGGGCAAATTCAGATCACGACCGAGGGGAACTCCTGTTCTGGTCTTTCCTTCCACCCACACTAGTATCAAGCAGTTACGCACTTCCTGGCAGTGAGTGAGGTGAGGCATGAGGCTTCTGGACCTGAGCTCTTCTCTGTATCCACCCCTCAGGTGAGCGCTGAGTGAGGCTCAGCTTCACCAGAAAACACACAGCTCATGACCAGCACTGCCCAGTAAAAAAGTGATGTGAGTCACCTGTGTAATGTTTACGTTTTTAAGGGGGCAACAGGGTAAAAATAAAAAGAAACAAAATTGATTTTACATTTAATTCAATGTATACATAATATTAAGTCACATATCATCAATATTGAAGTCATAAATGAGATATTAAATTTTTTTCCAGGGGCGCCTGGGTGGCTCAGTCGGTTAAGCGTCCGACTTTGGCTCAGGTCACGATCTCACGGTTCGTGGGTTCGAGCCCTGCGTCGGGCTCTGTGATGACAGCTCGGAGCCTGGAGCCTGCTTCAGATTCTGTGTCTCCCTCTCTCTCTGTTCCTCTCCTGCTTGTACTTTCTCTCTCTCAAAATAAAGATTAAAAAATGTTAAAAGGTTTTTTTCTCCCCACATGAAATTTCTGGAATCTGGTGTGCATGTTACGCTTAGAACACATCTCAGTGCAGCTAGCTTGAGTTCCAGTGTTCTGTGACAACCTATGACTAGGGGCTACCATGTTGGGCTGAACAGTTCTAGATGAGGCTATTCTTCCAATGTTCCACGCATACCAGTGTTTTCCCCAGAGCCTCCCCTGGACGCCCCTTCCAGACAGTCCTGCTCACAGGTGTTCTCTGGCCAAATACACTAGAGGAAGCTCACCCATCCCCCACAGACCAAAGATGCACACTTGTGTGCTGTAGCCAAATGCTTTGAGTTTATTAGGCTGCAAAATCCTTTTATCACAACACAACCTGGTGATACTGCACAGAACTAATGCTCTGGAGCACACTTTAGGAACCGGGCTTGAGGGGAGAAAGGCAAGGAGACTTGAGTGAACGTGCCCTTGTCATTGTCATGGCTTACTTCCCACTCTAGCGACAGAACCCTGACTTAACTCATTCCTTCAACAAGTGTTAGCTGCCAAGTTCCCATTGGGCCAGGTGCTGTCCGAGGTGCTGGCACAGAGGTGGTGCCCCAGACAGAGCCTCTGCCTTCATGGGGCGTCGGGTCTGTCAGGGAGACAGGCAGCCATGAGTATGTGATACAGTTGTAATATGTGCATGAAGAAGGAGTTCGAGATTTCTGGAGGTGGGTGGGGCTGCTCGATTATGCAGGGGATCAGGACAGTCCTCTTGTGCAGGCTTCATTTGGGCAGATTGATGAGAAGTGTGTGAGGGGAGAAAGTTTGGGGGGTAGTCCAGGGAAAAGGTACTTTGGGAAGAAGGCACACAGGTGCAAAGGCCCAGAGATGGGGAGGCTACTTTAGGACTCTATGGGTGGACATGTTTGACAAGGCTCATGGACCATTATTGATGCCCCAAATCATTCCCTCGGGAGCGCCTCGATATCTGGGCTCCTTCTACACATCTCTTGGTCTCTAAATTACCCCATTGCCCATTCTAAATGGCTTAGAATGCAAATCAGAACCCCAGAAACTGTTAGAACCTCCAAATGGGAGAGAACCTGAGTGTACTATCTCCTCTTTTATGTATGTTCTCATGCTTCTGCCTCAAATTTTGGCACCCTCTCTGCTCTGCAGCATTCTGTTTTGCACTGGAAAATATCTCTTGTTTCCTCATTTTTATTTTCCTTGATTATTATTATATAATTTTGTATAAATTATATATGTAATTGACTTCAGGTATAAATGATGTATGCTTACACTTGGAGTTTACTTTGTGTCAAGCATTGTTGTTCTTATTATCTTTATATAAATTTTTGATTTTTTAAATCAAATATTTATCTTGATATTTGTTAATTTGTGCATGATTTTGACTTCTTAAATCATTGCATAAAATATCATTTCCCTTGACTCCTGTTTGGGCTGCCTCCTAGACTTGTGCACCCAAGGTGAGTGTCTTGCTTATCTCACTGAGTCTGGCCCTGCTTCTAAGAGATTTTCTGATATTGATTCACTTAGTCCATGGCACTGTGGGTCAGGCAGCAGCCCCTGGGGAGGACCTGGGTTATGGGCCATGGGCTTCAGGAGCATTCTAACTCTGCCCCTAACTTTCTCTACCATCTGTGTGCCAATCCTTGCCCCTCTCCAAGACCCAGAATTCTCATTTGCCACCAGAAGTTTGGCCACAAGCAGTTCTTTCTAAATGTCCCTGGGGATTCTTCTGGAGTTGTCTTTCCAAGGTCATCTTGAGTCAGGAAAGATGAGACTAGTACCCAACTGCACTTCTACCAGAGAAGCCTTACCCTTGTCTGGGTTTCATATTGAGTTTCTTATGATATTGGGTTTTAAGTAAAGGTTCTGATGGCAATGATGGCGATGTTGATGATGTGTGATGATGGTGGTTATGGTGGTGATGATGGTGATGATGGTGGTGATGATGGTGATATTGATTATGGTGGTGAGACTGAAAGGGAAATAGGAGACAACATGTTCTGTGCATCTTCATATGTCTCTTATAAATAAATGGCTTTGTTGTCAAGCAGGATACACAGGTGAACTTACAATCCAAACAATTTTACTACTTCAAAATAAGAAATATGCAAAGTCCTTTAAGAGAGTGACTATCAGAAGTGACTTATAAATAACTGTATTTGAGAACATCAGTTATAAATTAGGGTGAATTTAGAATTTCCTTTTCCTTCCTTCCTTCCCCCACCCCCTTCTTCTCCCTGAAATCTTTGTCTGGAAATGAATCTTCCTGAAGATTTAACGAATAGCCTTATCATATGGCTGTTGCTACTAAGAAGTAAGGCAAGGGGTTTCTGACACGCATTCGTGTGCAGACATGAAGTTTGTGCCAAAGTAATTATTATCGCCCGTAGTAACAAGGGGCCCTGATTTAGTTCAATGTTTTTTCTCTCTGCTCCCTCATGTCACTGCTCATGAGGTCCCACGCGATGGCCTTGCCCTGACCTTCTATGGTCTTCTTTTGAAAGCCAGGAGTTCCATCTGGGTGAGAGGAAGGAGAGGCCTCACGACACCATCCCTGTTCAGATCCCCAAGATGTGGCCTCAGTGTCAGTACCGACGCTGAGGGCTGGATGTCTTGGGGAAAGGGGGAGGGGTCCCCAGGAGACAAGGGCCCAAGCAGTGACTCTGAAGGGCTGAGCGGCCCAAAGCAGGGGCTGTGCCTATCAGGAACAAAGCAGTGTTTTACCTCTGGCCACGCTCAGGACCCGCTGAACTCCCTCTGATTCAAGGTGTCAGGCCACCTCATATGGACCCTCATGCCTCATCCGGCACATCTAAATGATATCAAATATTATTGGGTTCCCTCCCCCCCAGTGCTGTGATTGGCTGAAAGCCTCCACCCAGAGGGCGACAGCAAGCTGGCAGGATACAGCAGTGGCACCAGGGTGTTAGCAGGGGGGAGTGTGGCCTGGAGACCCCAACCTTCCTAGAAGAGCTTCCCTGTGCCGGCTCTGAGACATCAGCTTGGAGAGGACACTGGCATTTAGGGACAGCCAGAGCTTAGTCAGTGCTTGTGGGTCAGGGCAGAGCAGGGCAGGCCGGGAAGGGGGTGGGTCAGGGCAGAGCAGGGCAGGCCGGGAAGGGGGTGGGTCAGGGCAGAGCAGGGCAGGCCGGGAAGGGGGTGGGTAAGGCAGGGCAAGGCAGGTCCAGAAGGGGCCTACCAAGTCAGGGTCTTTAAGGACTTGTGTGGACAATCCCGTGCACTGCAGGGAGCCAGAGAAGGCTCAGACCCTAGAACACCATCCTGCCGCCCCCTACTTTGCCCTCATCCAAAACAGTCCCCTGAGCGGGGCAAGAATGTGCACTGTGTCGGGAGCAAACATGTTGCCTCCAAGGTAGGCAAGACTGCAAGGTATGGGGAAAGGAAGTGGCTTGTTCGCTATGTGATTCTGAGCTAGTCACTGAACCTCTCTGTCTCAGTTTCTCCATCTGGGAAATGGAGATGACCAGAGTGTCCGCTTCAGCGGGTGTGCTGAGTGCTCAAGGCGGAGCTGGCTTCACGGGCGCGAGGTCTGCATTTCGTCCAGGGCCCTGCACTTCCAGGGCCTGCTACTCGGCTCGCGGGGTCTTAAACTCTGCAATTTTCCAACACGGGGCCCGGCGTTGTCACCTGGCTCCGGGCCCCACAAGTCACAGAGCAGGTCCCGTCAACAGAGAGGAACGAATGCACGGGGTCCGTGCAGCTGGGCTGGCCCAAGGCAGGCCACAGTCCCTCAGTAAAAAGGTCCTGTGATTATCCCGTGGCGAGGCGCGCGGCAAGCGGTGGCCAGCTCCCTGGTGGGTGCAGGAGCGCTCGGGCACCGAGGCTGTCTGGCAGGGGTCAGTGAGTTCCGCCTCCGTCACCGAACAGGGGGCAGAGTCCCGGCCTGAGTGGCATCCAGCCGTTCTTCCGAGACCTGGAACCAGCCACCGGAGCTTGGCAGAGTATATTGGCGTGGTTTTTAAATATCGCAGGAGTGCGGGAGCGATCATTTACTGTTCCTGTCTAGGGAGGCCAAACGAGGCCGTATTGCTGCTATGAAACATTCTAAACACAGGACCAGGGCGAGTGAGGATGCAGACTCCCAGAGAAAGTCCTCTTTTCCGGAAGGTCCAGCCGTCACTGCGGGCTGGCCGCAGTTGCCCACAAAGCGCTCTTATGCCCGTTAGGAAAAGGCGCCCTCTGGGCGGTACTCCCCCGCACCGAATCCCCATTTGGGGAGCATGTGCAGGATGGATTTCACACTGTAGCATCCCCGTGCGGGCACCCTGAGTGGGACCTCTGAAGTGCCCGCCTCTGAGCAGGGCGGGGCTGAGCCAGGACGGATTGCCATTAGCAGGGACAGAGAGCCACAGGCCCTCAGCCCCCAGAGCTGGCCCCGGACTTCTGTGCCCGCCCGGGTGGAGGGTGTGCTGGCCCTGCTCTGATTGGGAGACTGCTGGCCTGGTACCTGCTGCGGGGGCCTGGGTGGGGCGGGGGGGGGTGAGGAGCCTGCCGAGCGCACGGCCCAAGAAAATATGTCAGTGCCTCTGCTCTTCTTGGCTCCTGATGGCAGAGGTTGGATGCTCCCCAGCCAGACACTTTTGGTCACACCAGATAAGTGGAGTCCCACTTCAAAGACCTGTCACAGCACAGCAGCTTTCTGCAGTGTCGTGGTGGGTGGGGCGCCGTAGGATTCCAGGCCCGCCTCTCTGGGGCGAGTGAGTCCAGTTCTGGGACTCGCACCTCCGGTCCACGGGGTCAGCGCGTGGGAGGCGATATTCCCCGCTCTTGCTTTAAGCGCATCTCCGGCACCGAGTGAGGGGGAACACCGCTCCTCGCGTCTGGGCTCCAGCTGCTTGCTCGTTTGGCCTCCGTCTTTAAGGCACAGCTCAGGGTTCTCATTCGCACCTCTCAGGTTCAAAGAAATGCCTGGCGGACGAGCGGAGGCTCCAGCGTTTAGGCCCTACGTCTAAGTAGCATTTCAATTCTGGTTGGAAAGAAATCTCAGGGATTTCTCTCCTGTGCTTTCTGAGTTCACTCATGGGAGGTCTCCAGTGGGTGCTTTCTCTCTGCCAGGGTGTGGGTTTTTCCACCTCATCTTTTGCAAATAGAGCAGGATCTGTGGAGCAGAATCCCA
The DNA here is from genome assembly GCF_007474595.2 of Lynx canadensis. Lineage (NCBI taxonomy): Eukaryota > Metazoa > Chordata > Mammalia > Carnivora > Felidae > Lynx > Lynx canadensis. Next base: position 4,000,992 of record NC_044313.2, on the reverse strand, counting down.
AGAGAGGGAGGCTGGGGGGTCAGCGACGGCGGGCCCCGGCAGCAGCCTTGGGTTCCCGCTGCTACTATGCCCGGCCGTCTGTCAGTTCTCTCTGCCCCTCCTGGGCTTCTGTTTTTGATAATAACGAGAAGTGAGGAGGCTGCCGATGTCACCGGGGGTTTTGCTAGAGGAGCTGGACCTTCTGTGACCGTTAAGCCTCCGTGGCAGCCTGATTGGGCGATCCTGTCGAACCCAGAGACTTCGGGGGGGAATTAGGTGACTGATGGGGGCAGGCCCGCTTCAGCAGGTAACATACGGGGACTGCGAGATAATATGCCTTCTCTGGGAAAAATCCCCACAAACAAACGATGAAGGTTTAAGTTGTGCTGAGGGTCCGGCAAGAGACGAAGGGCATCGCATGGAGATGGAACCCTTCATCCTGACAAGAGGAAAGTGTTGATGGGCAGGACAAGGCTCTGGCGGCCCGTGCTGGGAGGGAGGTGCGGAGCAGGGCACCTGCCGTGGCCAGGGTTGTGCAGTTAGGGGAGCCGTTTCTGCACACCCCACGGCAGTCCCTGCCTCTTCCTCTTGTGACTGGCCCTTGACAAAGAAATCCAGGAAGGAAAGAGGCTGCAGAGGGTGGATATTTGAGGAAGTGCTCCTGGGACGGGGCCGGACGGAGGGTTCGGACTCTGAAAAGTGAGATTAGCGCTAAGGGAATACGAGTCTGTTCCAAGCCTAGAAAAAAAGAAACCATTAGAGACGGGGGAGAGAATCCCAGAATGAGGAGAGCACAGGACCCTGCAGAGGAGATGTGAAGGGTGGAGGAGAGGAGCCGGGGACCACGAGGAGCGACCCCAGCTCCCGGCACCGGCCTCCCCTCCACCACCTCCCGACACGCACTTGTTCATCCATTTCCTGTGATGCATTCAACAGATCCCTCTTCAAGAGGAGAACACACAAACCAGAAAACATCGCCTCTTTCCCTTACCAGGGGACCCAGTGTTGTGATATATGGGTTTTGATAACATGTATGAACTGAGCCTCTAGAAAAAGGTGTAATCTACCTTTCATGTTGAGTTTGACAAAATGCTGATGTCCTCCCACCCCCTAAATCAGGAACCACGGCCTGCGGAGAGAGCACCGTTGTAAGAAATGTAAAAGGGCACCCTCTTAAAAGTGTTTCTTCCAGCAAGATGGAACCACCAAAGTATCCGCTTTGCCACGCCAAAGAGTGTCCCTCTGGCTGCTTTGGCAGAAGTCCACTTTTATTCCAGCTGTTGACTTTCAGGCTTGCTGTGTTCTGAAAATCAACAAACACCACGCCAGGAAGCATGCGCCTCATTTTATCAAATGGTACCCGGCTTGGTAATGGCCTCCCCAGATAATTCGAGCTGATCTGTGGTGATGACCAGGGGACAGCAATGATTGTCATGTTAGTAAAAAAATCAAAACAATCATGTTACGTCAGTTCTACCATTAAAGACTTGCTTCTCTGCAAATTTTTGCGCTCAGTAATTAATACTCTGGGGCTTGTGGTTCCAAGCCGGTTCTCCAGGCACAGAGATGCCACTCACCTGATAATTATTCAGGAAACCATGCACGAATGAATGTGATTGACAATGCAGTATTGCTGTAATGCCTCAAGCAGAGTCGGTGCGAAAAGGAGAAAGAAAGAGGAGAGTTAACTAGTTGTGTGCTTACCTATCAGACAGAAAGTGCCACGGCAGAGAAACCTGGTTGTTGCAAGACACTGACTGTTGTACTAATCACATAGCAAGATCGGAACTGGCAGATTGCATCAGTGCAAGGTCCTGCCTCATGTCCTAAATGTGACAGTGACCAGGGCTGGGTGTCTTAGAGGAGGGCATGCAATCTCCCGATGCTCTTCCCGCGGGTGTGCAAAAAGAGGCCAGTTTCTTCATGATCACAGTCAGCGACTCGCTTACGCCCCCAAAAACAGAGAGCTCCTGGAAACCCTTTCAGGGCTTAGTTCGGAGGAATCCTAATTACAGAAGTCAGTTCTGTTCTGTAGGTTGGGAGTATCTTTAGTGCCTGGGCGTGATTTTGCTTGGCTGTGGGCTTTCGTCTTTTCCTTGTTCAGGAAGCATCCGGCACCTCTCAAGCAGGAACGTGTCTCCTTCCTGTTGCATTTGCTGCCCTGTGTCACGACGGAGGGCAGCACCCACGGTTCTGCATCGGGTGCAAAGAACGGATTCAGCGCCGACCCAGCCCTCCGTCTGGTGTCGCAGGTTTCACGACGACACACAGACACCGCAACTTTATACTGTGCCATTTCTCAGAATGGCGCTAAACTGGATAATCTTGCACACTTGACTTTCGCTGTTTTCTGCGTGTTCTGTTTTCAACACAGTGCCAGGCACATAGGACGCGTTCCGTGAAAAGTCATTGGGTTCATCCACATCTTGGTGTGGACAAATCCTTACCCTTGAGAGGCTCAGGGCAAGACCAGCATCTTGGAGGGACCGTCCACAGTAAAGGAACAAACACGGCCTTTGGGTCAGGCAAGCTTATCCGGGACCCTGGCTGCCACCTGCTGCCTGCCCCGTTGTGCAGGTGACACACTGCCCAACTCCAGAGTCATTACTGGAGAACCAAGAGTTGCCCAGAGCAGCCTTGCCAGAGAACCTCTCCACCTCAGCATTCACATTCATAAAATAGGACTGTTCTTGTCTTGCCCGTGTGGCTAAATGTGATCATGTTTTTACCGCATTCAGCGGAGCCGCTGACATTCAAGAGGCATGTGCTAAGTGGGAGGAAAAAGAAAAAGCAAGCTTTAGTATATACAGTATTACAGTTAGAAAAATAACCAAGCTCAGTGCCTGACTTGGTCTGTGACTTGGTCTGTGACCTTGCTAACAGCTTAATCCCTCAGAGTCGTAGTGCGTTGTTTTGCATATGGTTTAACTTGCTTTGGGAAGCAGAAAATAAAGGCATTAGAGTTGATGGTGGGATTGATTTTCCTCAGTGCCAAAGTGACTGTGCTCCTGATTCTCACAGAATATCAAGCGCTCAGAAAACTACAGAGAAGAGAACGAGTCTCAAGTACACACTGACCGCCAAGAAATGCCCACTGTTTAGACTTCAGTCTATTTCCTTCAAATCTTTTCACCCAGACATAACTTTTAGCCTGTGTTTTCACTTTGTATTTTTTTTAAATTTTATGTTTATTTATTTTTGGGAGAGAGAGAGAGAGAGAGAGAGAGAGAGAGAGAGATTGAGAGCGCTAATGGGGGAGGGCCGAGAGAGAGAGGGAGACACAGAATCTGAGCAGGCTCCAGGCTCTGAGCTGTCAGCACAGAGTCTGACACCGGGCTCGAACCCATGAACCAGGAGATCAAGACCTGAGCTGAAGCCGGATGTTTAACCTACTGAGCCACCCAGGCACCCCTCATTAGATTTTAAATACCCGACTAGTATTGCCTTGTCTGGACAGACCACAGTTGCCAACCATTCACTCTTGCCGAAAATAGAGGTGATTTCGTTGTTGTGATGGGCGCCTTGGTGCTTAAATCATGTTCGGTACTTGAATTTTTTTCCTCACATCCTGCTGGGCTTCCTTATGTCCTGAGCAGAATAGTATAATCCTTCAGGGTCTTGGAACATACTGGCAAGTGCTCCTCTGAAGTGGAACTTTGCACCCTCACCAGCCCCTGGTTCCCACGCCAGCAATGAATATCATCGCTAGCATGTGGCTAATGTCATGGGTAGAAAATTATTCCTTAAAATTTGTTTACATTTACATTTTTTTGATATCTAGTTGAAGCTGAGCTTCCCCCCCACTCCTGCTTATTAGTTATCTGAGTTTTCTCTTTAGTGAATAATTTATGTTCTTTGCCCATTTATCTAGTGGAATATCAGGTTTTCTTACTGATTGTAAGAGCCTTTTGCATATTAAGGTTAACCCTTGGTCATATTTATTGCAATTATTTTCATCCAATTTGTTGTGGACCTTTAATAAAGATCAATCTTATGTATTTATTTTTCAAAGTAGCCAGGGTGCCGTGCATCTCCACCACAGGGATGAGAATCTTCCAGAGGGAAAGTGAGACTCGGGGCAAAGGGTGGGCCCCATCGGAGGCTGGTGGCTGTGGGTTTTGGGAGCTGGGTATCTCCAGATAATTCCATGAGTCTCCCTGCCCCTTTGGCCTCTGCGTACGCGAACACCGTGGCCAGTTCTTCCTGCTGGAACTTGTACACGGTGCTGAGTTACTGTTGTGTTTGTTTTTCCCTCCTCACATAAATAATTTGGCGTGGTTTCCATACAAACATTTATTATCTCTTCCAAGTTATTAGCATGCAAACTCAGGGGCATTTTCTGTATATGTCAGGGGTTGTGAGGAATCAACCGCAAAATAATTAAAAGGCTCGCACACGCCTGTGGCCTGTGATTACTCTGGAAAGCGGGTTCTGTGCTGCCCTGCTTTAGTGGCCAGTGCCATGTGAAGGGCTGAATTATATATTCTTAGGAGTTGCTTCGTTAGTTCAGTCTTCCCTTCATCTACAACTCTCGGATGAATACCATCTGGCCTCAGTCATTTATTACAATTTAATTTCTCAATTGCTCCATCACTCCTTTCTTGATATTTCTATCAGCAAAAAAGGGCCTCTTCCCCTGGCCCCTGTCACCTCGATGAGGCAGGAACAACCAAGAGCAGAGACAGGGGCTCCTCGCTGCCCGGGATGGAACAAGTTCGGGGTCCCCAACGCGGGGCTTTCCTTTTGCAGGGTGAAGGGACATGGCACCACGGCACGGGCAGGGAGCCGCATCTGCGCAGGATTACAGGGAAGGGTGGATGGAATAGGTTAAATGTCTTGTGATGACAAGGAACTACCTTCGTGCAGACAGTGTTTCTGTGAGTTTTCCTTTCCTTTGCCCTTCTTGTGCATGTAGTACATTTAAGGAAGTTGTGAATCTGCAAGAAGCCAACATATCTCACTAAAGACGAAAGAAAGAAAGAAAGAAGAAAGAAAAAAAGAAGAAGGAAAGAAAGAAAGAAAGGTGAAATTCTTATTATTCCTCCTGAAGTTTCTTTTCCCTCATATGACAAAACTGGACTGTCTCTGGATGACAGAATGTGGAGTGTTTCCCATCAACACCCAGGAAAGTAGCACCACAGCAAGAAACTACGAGACCAAACCACCTGAGCATTTAGACAAGCTGCGCTCTGCCTGTAAGTGGACATCTCGGGCCCTTTGGTGTCCAAACTCATTTTGAGGAACACATCCACCTCCCGGGCTGTGCGTGGGGCCCTTCTCTTCTGCCATCAAGCAGATTCATCACTAAGCTTAAAATGACCCATAACCAGCGGTGAATTTTGTCCTCTGATAGGCCACACAGTATTTTAAAGGCACACTGATGCTCCTCGGGTGGTTTAAGACGTTTCCAGTAAGACCTCATGGATGCCGGTTACAGCTGGGGCCTTGCCACACTCTGTGTCTTCCGAGGACCAAGGCACTGTCCCCTGGCCTCAGCTTGCTGACAGCCTGAGGGCCGTGGCAGGATGTGCCATTGTGGGCTGACGGCACCTGGTTTGTGAGGAAAGCGCATAGCGGGAGGAGGGCAGGCCCGGCCGGGAGACACCTGACTGGGAACACTCCTGACGCTCTGCAGGTACGACTGAGGCTCCAGAACCCCCACCTTCCGGGCCCCACGGGGCCTTGCCAGCTCGCGGCTGACAGAGCCTCTGATTCCCCCGCTGCCCAGAGCAGCAATGGACCAGAGCTGCTCCCCAAAGAAGGGGACATGGGGCCCCGGGCCCTCCCAACTCCCTTCCCACTCACCAGGCTGAGTTAGGAGCTGTCCCAAGAGGGTGTCCAAGAGCACGCATCCTGAGTGGAAGGTGTTTTTCCTCCTCAGGGACTGCCCCCCAACCCTCCGAGCCAGGAGCCCCAGAGGCTTCTGGGAAGATCTCTGCATCCCAGAAGTGGGAGGGCAGGTGTGGGGGCTTACACGGGCACAGGTGGGCCCCACAAAGGGGGCTCTGTCTCTTCTGCTAGGCACCTGGGAGAAGGGGGTGTGTGCATGCGTGTGTGTGCACACGTGCATCTGTGTGTGCGAGGACATGTGTCGGTGTGCACCTGTGTATCCACACACATGTGGATGTGTGCGTGCGTTCATCTGTGTGTGCATGCATATGTGTGTGCATCTCTGTGTGCACACGTGTGTATACGTGTGTGTGCATTGGCACGCAAATTTGTATGCATGCCGTGAGTATCTGCACGTGTGTGAGACGTGGGTTTGTACGCATAATGCAAATGCGAGTGAGTGAGTGTGAGCATGTGGATGCATGTTGGGCGTGAGCATGCACGCGTGTGGGAGCAAACGTGCACGTCAGCGAACGGACCAAAGTTGGGAGCTGTAAAAGCTGTTTTCAGGAAACGCAGGGAAGCAGGATTGAAGAAGGGTGACAGGGGAGGTACAACTTTCCTTCGCTTAGGGTGGGAGCCTTCAGGGAGGTCTTGTGGAATGGGGGAGGGAGGCACGCCAGAATCCCAAAGCCCAGCCGGGCCTCCGAGCAAACGATCCCCGGGTCTTCGTGGAAGCCGTGGTCAGCACGGTGGGATGCGAGGCCAGTGGCGGCCAGGACATCCTGAGCCCTTTGCTGTGCCTCTCTCGAGAAGTGTCATCTGCTCCCAGTGGCTGTTAGAAATCTTCAGATCATGTCTGTAAGTGCCCCCACAGGGCGTGGGCGTCACAGGCTCTTACCTGCTCTGTTCCCCTTTCTGCCCGCTAAGAGCTTTCATGGTGCCATCAATGACCCACCGAGGGACTGACAATCTGCCCTCTGGAGACGCTGACCTTGCTCGGCCAGGGAGGGTGCTGTGAGTGGGGAGGGTTCCCCCGGAGATGGCTACTCAGAGGGTGCAGAGAGACTCCTTTGGAGTGCTGTGGGGCTCTGCCTCTGCCCCTACAAGGCTCAGCAGAAGATGGGGGGGTGCAGGGGCAGCGGGAAAGAGTAGGCCTTCTGGTCACCAGCCACACCGCCGGACCCTCACCCTTCCGCGCGTCGTTCCCAGAGCTGGCCGTCACACACCTGGCCTCCTGAACAACGAAGGTTGTGGCATTCTGCAAAACCTCGGTGCAAGGGTCAAAGTCAGGCAAAGAAAGACAGCTACTACATGTTTTCACTCCTATGTGGATCCTGAGAAACTCAGCAGAAGACCAGCGGGGAGGGGAAGGGGGGGAAAGTTACAGAGAGGGAAGGAGGCAAACCGTAAGAGACTCTTAAATACAGAGAACAAACTGAAGGTTGATGGGGGGGTGGGGGTTGGGAAAGTGGGTGATGGGCATTGAGGAGGTCACCTGTTGGGATGAGCACTGGGTGTTGTATGGAAACCAATTTGACAATAACTTACATAAAAAGTAAATAAAAGAAAAGAAAGAAAAGAAAAAGCGAAAAAATAAAAGTAAAAAATAAACACAGTGCATATTGTTTTCAGGTGTTTGTTCTTTCCTGCTGAGGATGAAAATTTTGTTTTCAGCGTGAGAGCTGTGCTCTTTTTAGCGTTCAGCTTAGGTTTATGACGAGGCTTCTCTAAGAGAGTGGAAACTGAGGAGGCCATCTCAAAGAGAGACACGGGCTTGCTGGCAGAATGCAGATTCTATTGGTGGCATTCCCCTGGCAAAAGAGAGTCGAGTGACCACCCAAACAGTGTGAGAAGCACTTCGTCATGTACGCCTCTTAACTTTGTCCGTGATGCACTCGTTTATGAAACGAGCCTCTTTCTCCAAATTAAGTCAGGGCATATCCTCCATGAGCATAAGTATTGGTGCATTGCAGAATCAACCCTTCCCAAATGCACACTTAAACCCAGCAGAAAAGCATTGAAAAAGAGGTTTTCATCTAAAAGCATATTCTGTGTTATCAGTAATTCCGGATGCAATGAATGAAAAATGGGAGTTTCTAGCTAGAAGCACCCATCTCCACACCCAGCCCCCAACCCCCAGGGAGGCTTTGTGGAATGGTGGAAGGGGTCTGGACCCTGGCCTCTGACCCCAAGCCTGGAGTCTGGCAGTGGGTCTATACCGCGGAAGTACGTGGGCATGGCCACCTTGCCGGCCTGAGGTCCTCGAGATTTGAGGGATCACAGGCCCCTTTATGAATCTGATCAAAGCAAGCTGTGTCTCCTAAGAGAAAGTCACATCCATGCACAAAACTGTGGTGACCGGGCCAGATGCTGCCGAGTTCTGTGGAGGGTAAGTGACCCCTGACCTGGGTCCTGCCCCGGGTGCCCACTCGCCAAGGATGGGAGGGGGGAAGCATGGATGTCACCTTTTCTGAGCCTGTTCTGGCCACGTCTCTCTCTCTCTCTCTCTCAATTCTTCAGCTGTACCTCAAGCAAAACAAAACCACCAGAGCTCCGGGCGTGTGGGCACAGGTATGAGCGTGTGTGTATGCACACCCACACACACCACGTGTGCACACACACGCCCTCCTGCCTAAACATGGGATCACGTGTGCCCGAACACCCCCCTTGGCTTTAGACGTAATCGCCCTAGTTTAGAGAATGATAGCTTTATTGTTCAATAAAACAAGTTAATTGACTCAACCATCCGCATTGGTGGAGGGGAGGTTTTCTGTATGTAACCTGGGAAACAGGAGGAGACTGCAGGATAACGGGAGAGGAAGGGGTCCGGGGAGGCAGGGGGGACGCCTCAGCGTGCGTGGGGCAGAGGGCCGCAACCTTTGACCTTTTCCTACCAGTCTTTGGTTCTGGCAACTGAAGGGCAAAAAAGACATTTAAGATAATCACATCAGAAGGGGACGGTTCACGGAGCCTCTTTAAAAATCCCTGAAGGTGGAGGAAAGCCCGATGGTCTCTTTTTGTACCCGCACCCCCCCCCCGTTTTCTCCTTCTCCCCACCATGTACCCTTTGCAAACAGACAGGCTGCGGCCTCTGGGGTGGAAGACGGGGGTGCCCAGAGGATTGTGATGAGGCGGAGGGCGGAGTGATTTAATTGTCTGGCTCCTTCTGTGCTGGAGAATATCAAACAGATGAGGAAGATAAAAAGGGAGCTCAATAATTAATTTTCATGTTCCTCACTAGCGGGGCCCTCTTCAGGCCCTGTGCCGTGATTATGGGAAAGGTCGGATCTGAAGTTTCACTCATTAGCTACGTGTTGTACGAAATACCTGTATTTTCAAAAGGCGCAGTGACAAGAATGGAAAATTTCAGCTATTAAAAATATCCCGGTGTCAGGGACTTTTGTGAAAGAACAAAAACTCTCCGATTCCCTCAGAAAATAATGAAACGCGTGGTTGTTGAGAGGGGAAGGGTCAAAACTTCCCTGTTGACTAAACACAAGGTGACTTGAAAGATTTTCAGAAGTTGTTCAAGGAGCCGTGCAGCCAGCTGGGGTGTTTTGCCTTCTAATGAAACCGAGAGGCTTCCTCAGGTTGGCTTTGCCTCCGCACGGGGGACACAGCGGCTTCGCGGGCCGGACAGGAGGCTTGGACACGGGTCCCGCCAACCGCCCGCAGGATGCACAGCATCTGTGAAAAATTCAGTGGCGGTGTCCCAGGCTCTGGTTTGCATCCAAGGGTGGGTATTAAGATTTAATTGTTTCCGAATGAGCCGCTCAGTTCTCCGTCCGAATCGGTGGACAGTGGGCCTGAATCAGCCTTGGAGCCTCCAGAGAGCCCTCGGCATCCGCAGCCACCCCGGCCGGGTCCAGGCGCGTTGTGGGGCTTTCTTTCCAGAATACCGATTAGCCCAACGTGCAGTTGCTCACAGGCTTAGGACTCAGACCCGGGTACCGTAATTTTTAGCACAAATTATTCAATCATTCAAACACACAAACATTTCAAGGTAATTTCTGCAATCCCCATTGTGATCTAATTTCTTATTAAGCAGAATAAAGCTGTTTGGCATTGCAATTAATCAGTGTGGGGCTCCACGGAGCATTTGCTGCAGGGAACTTCCTTTTTTTATTTTTAAAGGAGTATTGGAGTAACGCTCCTGGGGTTTATGCCCCGTGTGTCTCGCGTTGCACACGCGTACCTACGCGCTCGCCCAGCCACACACCCACGTGGGCAGGACGCTCGGCCGAGCCTGGCAAAGATAGTCTCAGAGTGCTTTATTTTCGCCACCCTGTTTTGTGCACACAAAACACTGCCAGGAAAATTGCTAAATTTGCGTGTTATAAAAAAATTCAGAGGTTAAAAGATTGTATCAATTTTAGAATTACCCAGTGTCTAGTTATTAAACAGATCATAAATCATGCTGGCACACATCCTTCTCATTTTGCAAATCTCTCGTCCAGAATAAAAAGCCCTCGTGAAAGTGTGGGGAGCCATGCCCGAGAAAGGGACGTGGGGACAGAGGAAGGGTGTCCCGCGGCCCCCCACATCTCCATTTCCAGGTGCCTTTGCACAGACAGTGGCCATTCATCAGGGGCCCCACGGTTGTGAGAGGCGTGCACTCAGATCCCTGAATGTTCTGGGGCAAATGTTACTCAAAGTCTAACAATTCCTTTCAAAGATTTGGATCTAATTTCCAGTTGTGACTGATCAATAAGCAATTTATGAATGACCAATATCATTCTCAGGGCTTAGAAAGACAGGTCTGGGTAAATACTCATTCACCAGTAATCACGGCTGCGGGAGGCCGGACCACAGTTAGTAATTTAAGAGGCAAAGCAAAGCATGTGTTTTTATTACAAGAAAGATCTCAGGGCAGATAGGGTTATTATTTCAGAAGCAGAAATGACTGCCTTTTGAGCAGAATAAATGGGGGGTCATAATTCTCTAATCTGACCTAATTTTAACAAAGGAAAATGATCTGTTAAACGTCCCAGAGAAAATACAAATTAGACCAGGTCAACAGTAGGTCAAATAGATAGGGTGCTTAAAACATCCTTTTTACTACTTTGTAGCATTTTATGCTAATTCAGTTCCCTTCTCTGTGATAAACAAAGCAAGTGGAAAGTAGCTAGCATCACACGTGATGGGTCCCTGAGCTACAATTTAATACAAATCTAGTAATTCTATCGCACAACATACCTCGTTCATTTAGGAACCACAAATACGAAAGGGTACAGGATGGATTGCTTGCCCCACCATGCAGGTACCTCGCCTTGAAAACTCCGAAAACAAACGTGGTTCTAGTGCATAAGCCTTACGTGGAATTATGTGGAATACGCATTGTTGTCATGAGCAAAATGTTCTCAAGTCCCAGGCGCTGGAGGGGTCACAGGCCCTGACAGCTGACCTTGTAGCGGCCAACGCATGGAGGCAATGCTTTCGCCTCAGAAGGGAGGATCGGGGTTCAGTGCCATTCCCAGTATTCTCCCCAGGGCCCTGCAGGAAGGGAAGGAAGGGCGGAGGGGAGCTATGCATTCCTCCTGACTCAGGGTGAGTGTCATAAAAGACCCTGTCGGGAGAACTCACTTCACTCCTTCCATGCTCCATCAACCCATTAGGAAAATTTCCTCTTCTCTGCACTGAAAATGAAACCCCATGCCCTGCAAAAGTTGAATTACCCCCGTCTATGATTTCTCTCCTCCTAAGAGAGGGTTTGTTCACGGTCATCCATCACCGGGTCAGACTGAAGGAAAGATGGCTGGGGCTGCAGAAGTAACGAAGTCTGCCCAAGCTGCATACACCCGCTGGCCTCACTGGATTAATACGCCTCCCTCTACGCCTCCCTCAGCACATACTTGACAGCCCCGGGGTGACTCAGGCCCTGGGGGGAGCAGAGTCCTTCGCGCATGTGACATGTTAGTGCCTTTGGTGGGGAGACCTTGGCTCCTTGGCTCTGAAGAAAAGGCAGATAAACTGGCAAAACCCGCCAGATGTAAGAAAAAACGCACTCAGGCCTTGAATTGGCAGTAAAGATCCAAATCCGTGGTGGTTGAATCCCTAAAGGTGTGACATTTGGATCTGAGGAAATTCACCATCGGAGACCATATCTCCATGCACAACGTTTCTCAATTTCGATGAATGGATTCCATTCCATCCAAAGAAAATGGCCGATTCGCGGGCCTGATAGAAAACTCGCGCCCGGGCCCTTGAAGTCCCTTGGGACCGCTGAGCGGTCTTCTGCATGTGGAAGGCACCGTGTCTTTAATTCCGTATTCTGGCAAAGCGGGAACGATTTTTGCAGACTTACCAGTTCTCATCCTACCCACCCATGCTGGGGGAGAATTTGTTCTAACTGCCTAGTGGACGTTCTTACCGGATTTGGGGATGTCTGTATCCTTTACCAACCTCTCACTTAACTGCGAAAATTGCCTGAGATCAAGCAGGCACTGCTGTTGTGGAACATTAACTGCGCTTGCGTGCTCCCCGTTGGGCGTGTAAGCAGGTGTATGCGTGTCTTCTGCCCTCAGGAGCGAACGGTGTAGGTGGGGTGATGGGGCGAAGGGCCAGCTCCAGCAAGAGGCGCCCAGGCAGGTGCTGAGAATGGACTGAGAGATGAGGGGACGTGGCCAGGGTGCCCAGCTGGGGGATGGGCGGGCCTCAGGCACTAAGAACTGTTAGGCTTTATCGGCACATCAGTCAGAGGCTTGCCCTGGGCAGTCCTCAGTCACAACCATGCAGAAGGTAACGCCATGGTTATTTACAGAAGAGGAAACCGAGACACAGGGGGGTCAGTAACTTTCTCCAGTTGATGGTACGGGCAGTATGGGTCGAAGGCCCAGGCTTTGGGGCACCCAGAGCCCGTACCTCTGGCCACCTGCTCCCTACCAGGTAGTAGAAACAGCCCCAGAAGGTACAGGAGTGGGAGGGATAAGGGTTCCCTGGAGAGGAGGTAAGTCCTTACAAGGGAGGTAAGAACAGGCCTCTTCCCCACTGGAGGTGGCTCTTGTGGGGCAGCCTGGGACACGATGCACGAGTCAATAGATATGTCGGAGTTAGAAGTTAGAGCGTGGAGAAGCTTCCACTTTATTTGTAGGTGATAGGGAGCCACTTGAAGTATTTCAAACGGTATCTGAGGCCAGTGATCCTCAGATCGCTGCGGACAGTAGGAATGAATGGAGCCACGTAGGATGAATGAATGGCGACAGTAGGAATGATGGAGCCACGACATCAACGAAATGGCCCAGGCGGGCTGGAGCCTGGCAGGACCATGAGGAGACAGCTAAAGACGGACTTCCCGTGGGCAGGAGGCCGGGCCGCAGGGAGAGCCCGGATGCGGGGGGTGGGGGAGGGGGAGGGAGAATAGGAAGAGAGGAGCCCACCTGGAAGCGTGCCCCCAAAGCCCCGCGGCAGGGGCTCCCTTAAGGCCTAATTGACTTTGAGGCACGCTAATTCTGAGACGGCCCCTCCAGGTGCCCTCCTTACCCCCATCTCCCACGGGAGATACCCCTCTGCACACAGCTGTCTCTCATAACAGGTGCGTCGCTGCTTCTTGGGGAAACCAGCAGACATTTGAGCTTCTACTTTCTCAGTTATCCAACCAGACTAGGAAAGAGGTTTGGAGGATGGCATAGCCTTCCCCACCCTTTTTGGGAATATTTCCTGATTTCTTTAAAACTCATGCATTCCACTTAAGAGTTCCATGCAATCTTTCACTCCAATTATATATAATTTTAACCACAAAATAATTCCTTTGTCACTTCAACTTTTGAGGAGAAAAGGAGGGGGGAACAAAAGCATATATGTTTTTTTGTTTTTTTTTTTTCAAGTGTTCCCGGAATAACTACCATGGGGTTTTCATTAGTTTACTAACTAGGAAAATCTTTGTCAGATTTCCCTCCTTACCACCATGCCTGTGGGACCTCTGTCTAAAATTCCTATTAGTTTTCATGGTTTATAGCTTTTGGTATAGATGGTCACCTGATTAATTAGCTATAAAACTACACAGGAAAGTATAAAACAGACACCCAAGTAGACCTTGTATGTAATGTATTATTCATTCCACTCGATGCAATAGTGTATTTGCAAGAAGCCTTTGTGCTGAATATCTCCAGCAAAGTGTTGCTTAGCGATGCATTTGGTTGCAATCTGGACAACGCAAAATGCACACTGAATGCTGCTTTTCAATATTTCCTTTTTGGCTAAATGAAGAAATAAAGACAATATGATGAAGCCAGATGTCCCCACCTGGAGACCTCTCAAGTGGGCTTCCGGCGTCTCGTGCTGGGAAAGGACAAAGCGGTCGGATGATGATTTGAGAAGGCGCTGACATCACATTCTTTTCCTTCTGGCAGCAAAGCCCAGGGTTGTCCCTGCATTGCCCAATTCAGTGGCACAGTCCCCGGGTTAAGAAAGATGCTTGAGGTCTGAGAGAATACAGAAGTGTTCAGCAGGTACCCGCCATGTGGCAGGACCTTGGCAAGATTCTTGGAGTTAGACGAGGAACAGGGTGACACAGGCAGTCGTATTCCTGAGGGCCCTCGGAGGCAGTGGGTTGGGGAGGATGACTGGTACAACAGGGATTGGATTTGTCCCCTGTGATGCCTCATTAGGCTTTGGGAACCAGACAGGGCAGGAAGCCCACTCTCCCGGAGCCCCACAGCCTACAAGAGTGCTTTTCTAGCTGAGACGCACAGGATAGACACCAATAGGGTAGGAATTCAGAGACACAAAGGCAGAACTGAGGGGAGACATGGGCATCCTTCGGGTCTGCCATTGACTGAAGAAAGGAATGAAGAGACTGAATGAATGCCGCTTTTCTGCAGTCTCTCTCTGCAGTCCCCTGTCCCCCTTTCCTGCCAGACCAGGCGGTGTCGCCTTGAAGGCCATCTTGCTTTCAGAAATAATCTTCAGAAGTTAGCTTTAACGGAAAGAGTTTTTAAAAGGCAACTTACACATTTTCTTCCACGGACACTCTGGGGAAAATGGTGTCTGCCCGGCCACCTGTTGGAATGCAGCCCAGAAAGACGGCCGAGAGTCGATATCAGATCAATAGTGTCACACACGGTGATGCATGGGAAGGGACTGTATCTCTCGCCTGAAAATCCATTTTGACAGAAGGGCAACATGGAGTCGTTGATGACACCGAGATGATGGCTTAGCTGGTTAGTAAGTCTGCCTGCAAACTGCCTTCTGACTTGACAAGGAGGGAGCAGCCCGTGTGGACCCTTAGTGAGAGAGCAGCTCGAATGTGCACTGACATCCGGCTGCTGTAGCCACATTAACACATCAACAAAAGGCTTGGCCACTTTCAGGTAGGAATTACTGCTCGCTCAAGCCCCTGCGAGGAAACTCGATTTCTGGTCCGACAGCGACTTTGTTCTTGTGCTGTGGGAGGCTTGTGCTGGCATCCACCACTGAATCTGGGTAGCTCCCCCTGGATCTGTCAATTTATACAGGAAGGCCACTCGCAGTCTGGTTCCTTTGTCCGAGCTCCCTATAAACTAAGTGTCCCTATAAACTAAGCTCCCAACGTAGCTCAAAAACTCTACTTAATGATACACCCAGCCGGAGTAGCTTAATAACTCCTGAAACCTGGGAGAGGTGCCTTCTCAGTACAAAATTAATACAAGAGACATCATTGATTTTAGATTGGCCATTTAGCTAGGACCTCATTATCTCTTTTCCCCACAAATGTGCTTATGTTATCCCCAAAGTACCACATGCAGGCCTCCTAGGCTGGATGGGGCAGTCAAGGGGCTGACACCGTGTTTTTTCCTCCTCAGAGCCCTCTGTAGCACTTAGATCAAGACCACCGTTCCCCGTAAAGATCAGCGGAATGAATGATGGCGCAATTCTATTATGGCCGAGTAAAATTTGTTTTTTTTGTTTGTTTTTCGCTACAATTTATTGTCAAATTGGCTAACATACAGTGTGTAAAGTGTGCTCTTGGCTTTGGAGTAGATTCCCGTGGGTCATCGCTACACTACAACACCCAGCGCCCCTCACAACAAGTGCCCTCTTCAATGCCCATCCCCCCATTTCCCCCTCCCCCACCCACACCCCTCCCCCCATCCACCCTCAGTTTGTTCTCTGTATTTAAGAGTCTCTTCTGGTTTGCTGGGAATTGCAAACTGACTTGCAGCGGACTCTGGCTGAGTCAAATTTGAGTAAACCTTTAAGTGCTGACGCTTTACAAAGCAACTCAGGACGATTTAATCTTGCCACAAAACTATGGGGCTAGTATCCTTTGAACACTTGACTCAGAGAGGTTAGGTGACTCTGTCCAAGGTCACCAAGCAATGTTGTCAGAGTTGTGATTCTCTGGGTTCACAGAGCACTAGCTGTCTCTCCCTCCTGCCCAAATCGCTTTACCCTTAGAAATGCAAAGTTCTGCATGGCATTTGAGTTTTTAGAACTCAGTTCTTTGATGAGAGTTATTTCCAAATTATAAAGTGCAAGTATAAAATAATTTACCTTGTGGATTTGGGTCCCTCAAATGCAAGTACTGATTTCTATATTCCTGTTGATCATTCACAATCCACCACGTCCCCTCCCTGGTCCTCGTGTGGTGCTGGGACCAGCATCATGGTGGACCTCTGTCCCGTGGCATCTTGTGCGTGCATGGAGGTGGATGTTGCCTTACCCTCTCCGGGGTCCTAGGATGCCCTGGCTGAGCATCGAACTGTCTAAGGAACCAAATTCAGGATGAGCCAGGCTGGTCGAATAGAATCTTCTAATCACACAGTCTGTGGCAGTGGTTAATTCAGGTGGATAGCTTATAGCACGATTACCATACACTCGCCTTTGACCCCGCCCCAGACCTCTCCATGGGCCAGCCCACGGCGTGTGCAATGCTTCTTAAGTTCGCAGGGCTTCCTAATGTTTTATTGCCTTCACCCTGTGCAAGGCCATGAAAGGTGTGGCATAGATCTGAGGACCCCTGGAAAAATTCGCTCTGATTCCCACCTCCCCGCATGTCGGCTCTCATCCCAGACACTGGCGTCCAGCAAGCCTGCACAGCCCTACCTACCCCTGCTCCCAACCCCCGCAGGAGCCACCGGGGATAGACCAGACTACTTCCAACCAGACTGCCCTGCCAAACGTGTCTCTGTCTTGGTGGGCCCTGTCTCATGCAGTTGGAAGACACCTGCTCCTATAAGCTGACACTCGGTATTAGGGAGTTCTGCTAACATGAGCAGAGACAACAGCTGACACTTGTGAAGGAGAAAGCCCAGAAAGCGATTCACAGGCACAGCCCTTTCCTGCTTCCTTCAACATACCAGGGTCCCAAATCGGGCGTTCCAGCAGCAAAGCCCCCTCTTGCTTCCCTCACATCACAAGGGACGACAGGAGGACAGATCCTGGCACCTCTCATTTCAGTGCTAAAAGCTATCTGAAGCAGCAGCTGCTTCGGTCACGCCCAACAATGTATAATAATGGCTTTTCGCACTCATAGAGAGCTTTTATTTCCAAAGCATTTAAGAAACATTTAACTCATTAACAAGTTTCTTGAAAGCTCCGGGTCTCTGTGTCTCTATGGACAACTCCATTTACGTTGAACAGTTTTGTTCACTAGTGGAGAAAGGTAGCATCCTTATACAATCATTTGTGGGTCGATAAAATTAAATTATATGTGCACTTGAAATTGCAAAATCCAAGAGACAAGAAATCAGTTTCTGTTTTGTTTTGTTTTTTTTAAATCTAGATTACTGGGTCAGCGAAGGAAACCTAAGTGAGTGGTCAATACAGTGTGTAGTGGGACAAGAAAATGCAGAGAGACCCAACGATTCCCTTTTAGAATCAAAACAACCAAACAAATTTTTTTTTCTTTCTTTTTTTTTTTTTTTTTTTTTTAACAGGGCTATGGTTAGGACACTCTGGTATTACAACAGCAAGTTGCAAATGGTGCACACAACAGGAGTCCTCTGCCGGAGCACCAGGAGATGCTTGCTGTGCGTTGCAGGGTAGGTGGTCCATGGGTGTGCTGTAAGGCCCACCGTCTTCTGTAAAATCCATTGAACCAACATTTCCAGATAAGAAGAGAATGAGAATGTTGTTGACAGTTTTTTTTTTAATTTTTAAGCTTATTATTTATTTATTTTGAGAAAGAGAGAGACTGAGAAAGGGAAGAGAGAGAACACAAATAGGGGAGGAACAGAGAGAGAGGGAACGAGAGAGAACCCTAAGCATGGCTCCATACTGTCAGCACAGAGGTCCGATGCGGGGATCAAACTCAAACCACGACGTCATGACTCAAACCATGAGCCAAAATCTCTGGAGCCACCCAGGCACCCCTTGTGACAGTTTTTAAGGCTACTGATTTCCCATTTTTTCCCTACTCTGTACACACACCATGAGGAGCTCCAAGGAGCAGAATGCTTCTCTCTTCTACTTTTGCTTTGAAGAAAGGGCCCCCACTCACCCTCAAACTATCTCCCCCCAAAAGGTGTCATACTTCACTATGTCTGATGAAATGAATCCGCTGCTCTGACACAGGCAACAAGAGATCTTAGGCAAAGGTGCAGGGAAAGGGCCCCATCCTGGGTGCTCCCTGAGTCAGACACTATTTCATCGGTGGTGGGTCTCCTTCCTGGGAAAGGAAGCAGAGAAACACCAGGCAGAAGGTCAAGCCTGCCAGAGAGAAGATGCTGAGTGTCCTGGTGGGTGTGCCTCTGTCCCCATCAGTGCTTGCCGAGGGATGGCCCCTGCTGGCCCCCTGATACTGCAGGGGAGGCAGCAAGCTGTCATTCCACTTCCCTGGCAGAGTTTGCATTTCCAGCCGCCCAACAGAAACTGTGAGGGGCGAGCTAAATTGCAGTGGACATTTCTGCGTTCCCTGTCACCACCTTCAGTGCCCCAGAGGAGTGGAGAGTGATTTGCTAATGGAAAGAGGCATGGGCAAAATCCATCACTTACTTTAACTTCTCCATTCACCTAATCACCTTAAAAGCACTCAGAATTTGTTCTGCAAGCTGGGGGACCGCACAGTGACTGCTGAGTGTGTTCATGGCTGGAAATGTCCACCCTCTTCAGGATGAGGCCCCAAGTCACCTAGATGCTGGTTGACTTTTCAAACCATGGGAGGAAATGGCCTGTGTCTTCAGTGCTCAAGTTCAGCACAAGTTTTATCACAAAGTCAACAGAAAAGCTACATAAGGATCCACCACTATCCCCTCTCTCTTTGTGCCTGTAGTCTTGTGGGAAAGAGTAGAAGAAACAGGGCTGGAAATAAGTTGGAACTGAAACACATGCCTGAATTCCCGCTTCCATTATGGTAACTACTAATCATGCGACTTTGGGTTAATCCTTGAACATCCTAAATAAAATTGTCTCATTTATTGAAAAATGAAAGAAACAAAGCAAGTAAAAATGAAGTCTTAGCTAGTGTAATAAAGCAAGAAAAGAATTAAAAGACATATTAGATTGGAAAAAAAAAAGAAATAAACTGTCTTTATTTGCAGACAACGTGATTGTCCGTGTAGAAACCCTGTAAAATCTAGAGACAAGCCTCTTTTAAAACCAATCGGTAACTTTAGTAAGTTCACAGGATTCAAGGTTAATGTTCAAAAATTAATTATATTTCTATATACCAGCAACAATCATTGGAACCAATACTTAAAGAAAAAGTTTACAATAGTTGCAAAAAGTAAAATTTTAGGTGTAAATGTGACAAAACATGTAGAGGTTCTGCTGCCAAAACTGAAGACACAAATGAAAGAAGTGAATGACAATCTGAATAAGTGGATGGACACATTACAGTCATGGTAAGACGATTCAAGTTGTTAATATGTCAATTTTCCACAAACTGGATCTGTAGAGTTAGCATACTTCAATAATACCCAACTGGATCTTTTCTAAATATTGGCAAGGGGTTATAAAATGCACAGGGAGTGGCAAATAGACAAGAGAAGCCAAACACTTCTGAGAAAGAAAAATAAAATGCCAGGGCTCTCACGACTGGTTTTAAGACTTCATATAAAGCTGTGGTACTCCAACAGGATATGCATGAAATCATACATACATTAATCACTGGAACTGAATAAACAGTCCTGATTAGACCACCAAAATATAAACAGTGATTTTTTAAGGACTATGCATTAGCACAGTTTTAGGTTTACAACAGAATCAAAAGGGGGGTTCAGAGATTCCAATGTGCTCAACTTTAGAATCACTTCATTAGTATTTGCAAATAACTTCGCTGTGATTTGATTGGGATTGCATTGGATCTATATACCAAGTTGGGAAGAATTGACATTTTGACAAATCGAGTCTTTCTATCCATGAATATGGAATATATCCATTTGCTTAAGCTCTTTGATTTCATTCACCAGAGTTTTGTAGTTTCACTTACGTTGTTCTCTATATATGTTTTGTTAGGTTTATACTTAACTATTTTAGTTTGGTGCCAATGTAAATGGTATTGTGTTTTAATTTCAAATTCTACTTGTGCATTGATAATATATAGAAGAACAATTGATTTATTTATATTAACCTTGTATCCAGTGGCTTTCTTATAATTGCTTATTACTTCCATTTTCAATCAATCCTTTTCGGTTTTCTACAGATGATCTTGTCATCTGCAAACAAAGACAGAACTTTCTTTCTTTCTTTCTTTCTTTCTTTCTTTCTTCTCTCTGATCTGTGTACATTTCATTTTTTTCTCTTAGTAATTGCATTAGCAAAGATATCTAGTCTGATGTTGAGAAGGAGTGCCTTGTACCTGCCCTTAGAGGAAAAGCTTTGAGTTTCTCACCATCAAGTGTTATGTTAGCTGTAGGGTTTTATTGACAGTCTATATCAAATTGAGAAAGTTCCCCTCTATTCCTAGTTCACGGAGAATTTTTATTTTGAATAGGTGTTGAATTTTGTCAAAAGTTTGTTCCGCATTCTGCCTTGTCTTGTCTATTGATATAATCATGTGATTTTGCTTTTTTAGTTGTTGATGTGTTGGTAACATTGATTGAGAACGTAGAACCAGCCTTGCATACCCAAGATAAATCCCACTCAGTTGTGGTGTATGGTTTTGTATATACTTTTTTGAATGTGATTTGTCAGCATTTTGTTGAGAATTTTTGCATCTGTATATTCATGAGAGATACTGGCCAGTAGTTTTTTTGTTTGTTTCTTATATCTTTTTCTGGTTTTGGTGTTAGAGTAATTCTGGCCTCATAATATAAGTTAAGTGCTGCTGCTGTCTTCTGGAAGAGATTGTGGGGAATTGGTGTAATTTCTTCCTTAAATGTTTCATAGAATTCACCAGTGAACCCATCTGGGAAGTCAATTGATTTTTGACCAAGGTACAATGGCAATTCAATGAAAAAAGGATAGTCTTTCAATAGCTGTGCATTCATATGCAAAAATATTAATTTCAACACATTTCCTATACATTATACAAAAACTAACTCAAAGTAGATCACAGATCTAAATATAAAACATAAAACCATAAGGCTTTTAGAGTAAAATATTGGAGAAATATTCATGACTTTAGGTTAGGCCAAGAATTTTCAGATATGACTCAAAAAAGAGAATTAAGGGGTTCCTGGATGGCTCAGTCGGTTAAGCATCCGACTTCGGCTCAGGTCATGATCTCACGTTCTGTGGGTTCGAGCCCCACATCAGGCTGTGTGCTGACAGCTTGGAGCTCGGAGCCTGCTTCAGATTCTGTGTCTCCCTCTCTCTTTGCCCCTCCCCCCCACTCTCTCTCTCTCTCTCTCTCAGATAAACATTAAACAAAAAAGAAAAGTATTTAAAAAAAAGAGAATTAAAAGACAAGCTACGCGCTGGGAGAAAATACTTACAAATTATATATCTGCAAAAGGAGTTGTATGAGAATATATAAAGAACCTTCAAACTTAATGGCAGGGAAATAAGCAACTCAATTAAAAAAAAAAAAAAGGCACACAGTTTGGAAACACACTTCACCAAGGAAGATACACAAATGACAAACAAGCCCATGAAAAGATGCTCAACATCACTAGACAACAGAAAAATTCAGTTAAAACTCACAAACTATGTGCCTATAAGAATGGTGAACAGAAATAAGGAAAAACACACAAAAACTTTGACAAGGCCAAGTGCTGGTGTGATGCAGGGTCATCAGTGCTCTCATACCTTGTTGGTATAAATGCACAATTTCCAGCCCCTCGGGAAAGTTTAACAGTTTCTTATAAACATGAACTCACCATACGACCCAGCAATCCCAATCCTGATGTTTATACAAAAGACAGGAAAACATACATTCATGTGTAAGCCTATATATGAATATGTACAGTGGTTTGATTCCTAGTCATTGGAAACTGGAATTAACACAAATCTCTTTCGACGGATGAACAGATGAATGCACTGAGGTCCATCCGCTGCCCAGTACCCTTCTCAGCAATAGAGAACAATAAAATATCCATGCATCCAACATAGATCAATCTCAAAGGCATTGGGCTGGGTCAAAGAGGAACCTCTCCTAAGATTAGATACTGTGTGATGCCAGTATATGACAGTCTCACAAAGCTGAATCATGTGGATAGAGAATATATCTGTGGGATTTTGGAGGATTTGACCACAAAGGGCAGCACGAGAGGATTTTAGAGGGTGATGGAGTCGTGCATCCTGATTGTGATGGTGGTTGCACTGACCTATGTATATGTTAAAACTCATGAAATCATATACTAACCTGCTTTCATGAGTTTTCATAACTTTGCTATATATATATGTGTGTGTGTGTGTATACACATATATATAATATATACATATGTATATATACATATGTATATATGTATATATATGTATTACATATAATATATATATATATATATATTCGCAAGCAAGGGAGAACTCGGGCAGAGAGAGAGAGGGAGAAAGAATCTTAAGCAAGCTCCACATTCAGCATGGAGCCCAATACAGGACTTGATCCCAGGACACTGAGATCATGACCTGAGCTGAAATCAAGAGTCAGATGCTCAACTGACTGAGCACCCAGGCGCCCCTAAGTATTTTTAAAATTAAGACAAATATAATAATTATATGCTTTACCTGTCTTATTCATGGATTTATCAATATCTTAAAGCTCAAATAAAGAGAAAATGTTGTCTTAAAATTAAGCATCTTTGCACGTCCCAGTATTTAAGGCATTCAAGAAATTGTTCAGAAGCTAATCCCCCTTCTCCCACAAAAGGAGGAACACGGTTTCTTCAGGCTTGAAGCCAGCAGTTGTCTTGTGTGACATAGGTTGTGTGGTTGGATGCACCAAAAGTGGGAATGTCCACAGATAATCTGGCCTTCCTATGTGGTCTCTTGCTCACTTTAGAGGGTAGTGGAACATTGTTATGGGCTAGATTGTGTTCTATAACAAATTCATATGTTAAGTCCCTAACCTTGGTGCCCAGAACATGACTGTACTTGGCCTTTAAAATGGTAAGTAGGTAGGGGCGCCTGGGTGGCGCAGTCGGTTAAGCGTCCGACTTCAGCCAGGTCACGATCTCGCGGTCCACGAGTTCGAGCCCCGCGTCGGGCTCTGGGCTGATGGCTCGGAGCCTGGAGCCTGTTTCCGATTCTGTGTCTCCCTCTCTCTCTGCCCCTCCCCCGTTCATGCTCTGTCTCTCTCTGTCCCAAAAATAAATAAACGTTGAAAAAAAATTAAAAAAAAAATAAAATGGTAAGTAGGTTAAATTGAGGTCTTTGTGTGTGTGTGGGGGGGGAGGGGTCCTAAGCCAATGTGATGGAGCCCTAATAATAAGAAATATGGACACAGAGTTGTATATGGGGAAAAAACCGTGTGAAGACACAGCCAAAAAGGCCATCTACCAGCCCAGATGAAAACTGTTAGATGCTGCTGACACCTCAGTCTTGGGCTAAGAGCCTTGAGGATCGAGGGCAAATTAACGTGTGTTGTTTGAGCTACACCGTTGATGGAATTTTGTACTTACAGCAGCTAGATCCACTCCAGGTGGCCAGGTGAGTGATGCTCGCATTCCCCGCCCCCCCTCACACACACAGTCCCGCACCTCATGCGAGCCATGAACGGGTTAATTAAAACATTGATTGTAAAACCAGATCAGGTTTCCACTGTCTGCTTAAAAGTTGCATCTCTAGATTTTACATGAATTTTTAATTTTAGGTGACACCTTTGACTAGAAGTGACAGTGGAGCAGATCATTTGTGTAATTACAGCAACAATCACGGAGGAAAGAGCACCTCTCGAAAGAATAGAAAACATGAACCGGATTTGGTGGCGAACAAGGTTGGTGCTGGAGCTGCCGGAGGCCCGGGGTCCTTGGGAGACTGGCCGCCTTGCAGAGACGAAGGGCATCAACTTCCCCTGTTTAGGAAAAGGGTGCCCCTCATTTCAGGCACACACAGCATTGGCTTCAGAAACGTGTCTTGCTAGGATTAGACAAAGAGAAGGAAGGCTCCAGCACGCAGACATCAGGTAACCAGAACTCGGACAACGAAGGAAGGCAAGTCACAGCCATTGTTCACGCGTCTGAGCTTCCTGTTCAAAGCGATCATGTCCTCTGCAGCCCGAACTGCTCCGTTTGGCTCTCCCCACTCGGATGTGATATCCCAGGCATTTTGGTGACCATCAGAGTAATTAAGCTGGCAATCTGTCCATGCGGCAGAGCCAGGATGCAAAGCTCTACAGTGACTTAGCCTGGAAAATGCAGGAGTGGAAATGTTGTTCCTTTTCCAGAGCAGAAGGTGACCTGATGAAGAAGCCAAAAACCTAAAGGGGGTGAGGTGGGCAGATCAACCAGGGGGCATATAGTCCAAAAGCTGGATCCTCCTTACTTCTCCCAAACCTCGAGTGTAGACCTGCCTCTAATTCATGCCGCTGGAGAGAAAAGGAAGAAATCTCTGCTGGGGTGTTTTAACATATTGATAACACCACTGTGAGATACCGATTTCTGGAAAACCGATTCCTGTTAAATACCTAGTTAAAGTTTAAGAGCAAATGCAATGTTTTTATTGCTTGTGGGCAGATCACAGCTAATTAGCCTTCGTTAAATAAAGCATAGCCCTTGAAAATTAGAGACAAAATCTTTTGCCTCTGAACAGTGGCTTGTTGTCCGTGCTGTTAGTATTAACCTCCTGCAGCCCCCAAATTTTATTCCCCTGCTGTCGTCCAAGAGAACCGGGGAGCAAGCAGCCCCCAACCTCCAGTGAGAACAATGGTTTTTTGGGAGGGAAAGCAAAATTCAACAGGTGGGAATAACTTGTGGTGTCCTTTGCAGGTTTTGGTGGTCATAACCTAAATTCAGTTTCAGATTGGAAGGCTTGGGAATTGTAATTTAGATCTTTCTTGCACGTTCTGAATGCTGTTACTACGATCGACGCTGCCATTTTCAAGGACCCGGATGATTGACTCGGGAACGTGGCCAGGGTATCAAGTTTGTTACGGAGCTGAGTCCCACAGACAAGGAGGATTGCTTGGGTCTGTGTAACATCCATTTCTGAAGGATCGTCCTGAGAACAAAGGAAAGTTTCCCACCTATGCCCAAGCGTCTGGAGATTTTCTTTCTTATGATCATATTTAGTTCACATCTTTCCCTCTGATTTTCCCAATTTACTACATCTTAAAGGGAAAAGAGAACCATCTTGTTGGCTTCTTTCTTGAAATAGATGCTTCTTTTCAGAGGTCAAGGAGACAATGCCAAACAATCTGCGGCACCCATAATAATGTCCCCTGGAATGAAGAGGTCCTTCCTTGGGGGTGAAGGTTTGCTGGCTTATTCAAATCCCATCTCCCTTTTGCAAAGAGCCTCTCAGGGCATGACTCTTACATTAAATATTCATTAAAAATGCACACCTTTTGGTAATAAGAAGAACTCTAGTAATAGAGTTCCGGACTTGGGTACTAGTGTCCCACGGAGATACCCAGGCAGAGCATTGTCTAGACTGTACCTGCACACACAGGGGCTGACCTGCCCCACCTACTCTCCAGACAGCAACTTCCAGGAAGAGTGGTTTAGGCAAAGGAGAGGCTTTCTCTCGTGGCATCCCAAAGGGACAGACTCCTGGTGGATGAGACATAGTCACGTCGAGAGAGGAAAAAGCCCCCAGATCGCGATTCCAGCCAGATCAGCAGCCAAATGCAAGTTTATTGTGTGTAAGTGCACCTTGGTTCCTTCGGTCTTCTGCAAGGAGGACAACGGAGCACAAGAGGAAAATGGTAACACGAGCCCAAATCCTGCTCAGAGCAGGATTCCTCTGGAACTTCAGTTATCATTCACTGGCTTGCCAGGTTGAGAGAAATTTTCTTAGGAAGGGAGACCAAACACTTCACACAAGGGAGACAAAATGAGGGTTTGAGTGTTGTTGCAGAAAGGAAGACAGTGTTGGGCATAAGGTACTATGGGGGAGGGTGGGAAGCAAGGTGTCATAGGACCAACTGTAAAGTCAAAATATTAGAAAGGAAAACAGGATTCTCAGGTAATTAGGCCCTGCCCATAACCATTCATAAGGTGAGCAAAGGGGTTGCTCTTTTGATAAGGGAGTTCTTAAAGGGTTCTTCTGGAACGAGAGATGCTGACAGATTGAAGGGTGGCAAACCCCAGTCTCTACGAAAGGGACTAGGGGAATAGCCAGCCCGGAGACAGCACGTCTGACCCTGGTGTAGGCAAAATCCTAGAGACATTAATAAGAGATGAGATCACAAAACATCTGGAGAAATAAACCAGTCAGGACGGCTCGTGAGGGCAGGGGCTGTCCAGGAAATGCGAGGGAGTCCGGGCCAGGAGATGCCGCGGAAGGCAGAGCCCTGAGGACCCAGCCTTGTTCTAATCAGCTCCAGTCGCCGACACCCTGCCATCTCTCCTGAGTGGCACTGGGGACGGGCAGGTGAGGGAGGCCCTCTCATAGTAGTCAGAGAGCAGGGGTGAAGGCAGTTGGTGAGTGATGGTGGAGGAGCCCAGGGCTCGAGTTGCCGTCCCCAAAAGGGCAGAGGAGGGGGCACTGGGCTCAGCCCCATGCTTGGGACCACTGCCGGACCGAAAACTCCAGGCTTTTCTAAAACACACGTTTACAGTTGCTGTTAGCCAGGCTCTTCTGCTTTCAGAGGACAGACATCTGAGTCAAAGAACTTTCACAAAACATGAACTAATTAGTTCGTGTGGCAGCAAAAGAAATCGGGACATTGGGACAGCTGTGGGAAGTAGTGACCCCACGACAGGGAGAGGTGACGAGGGGGAGCAGTGCTCCTCTGCTCTTCCCTCCCCTTCCCTCCCCCTCTTCCTCCCCCCACATCTGCTTTTCATCTCTTTGTTTGGCTCCCATTTGGCCTGATTCTGCAGACGGACAGACTGACAGACTCCACACAACAGGAAAGCTAGCCAAGAACAGCCTTGAATTCTCAGCCTCAGAGCTCAGCAGAGTGACATTCTTCCTGGAATGCCCATGTATCGGCTGCCCTATGAGCTCTGTGTGGCCCCATCTGGTCGCACGCTCCCTGCTTAGACCAACTGCTTTACTCAGAGGTTGGGTCCCGAGAGAGACACATGGTTGAAGGGGGAACAGCCCACAGAGTGAGGGAGGGGTGGCCGGGATGGTGAGGGGACACAAAGCCGTGTACACGTGTCCACTGCCCATGCATGGAGTAGCTGTGTCTCTTTCTGCAGATCCCGAAGTCATATCAAAAATTGCAAAGTGGTTCAGGGTCACGAATGCTCCACTCGCGCCTGCTTATTACTCTCAGTATAAAACTAACTCTGGTGATACGAACTTAGAGTTGGCTGGGATATGGCAAAAGGGAAATCCAACGCGGGGCCTTCGTTATTATTTTGAATCGCATGACATCACATATGAATATGAAGCCCTTTGTCGGCACCGCTGTCCTTAGCACCAGAGCGGGACTGATGCGGGCATCATCCCAGTTTGTTGTTAAGGAAAAATGGCACCCTCCTCCCAGGAAGTAAGGGGCCCCAGAGCCTCGGCAGCCTGAGGCCACCGCCCACCCCTCCACTGCTGAAGAAGCACTGTTAACCGACTGGCCACACCACCGGCTTCCACGGTACCATAGCCCAAGGTCCTGAGCTAAGAACAGCTGGGGACATTCTGAAAGCAGAGGACATCATTAAGGACTAAGAATTAAGGTTAAGGGGTGCCTGGGTGGCCTATTTGTTTAAGCGTCCGACTTCGGCTCAGGTCGTGATCTTGCGGTTTGTGAGTTTGAGCCCCGCGTCGGGTTCTGTGCTGACAGCTCAGAGCCTGGAGCTGCTTCAGAGTCTGTGTCTCCCTCTCCCTCTCTGTCCCTTCCCTGCTCTTGCTCTGTCTCTCTATCTCTCAAAAGTAAATAAACATTAAAAAAAAAGAATTAAGGTCAGTAGGAAATGTAAGGCAGACACATAGTCTTCTTGAGTCTTCCCGCTTCCGTTCTTGGAATGTCATCCTTCTTCCTGCCTGGACCCCGCCTCCCATTGCCAATATCCATTCTCTACCATAAACTTTTCCCTTGGTCCATACTATGTGGTCCCGCTCACCGCCATGATAACATTGCTAATTGCAACAGCCCGCCTCCAGCCCAGCTTCAGTCTCTGCTTTTTCTGCTCTTCCCTTCCTTGCCTTTTTATTGCTTATCATCTGTTCCTTACTCATTGAATGCTCCCCGCTAAGTCTCTAGAAAGCTGGTTCTTTGTCCTCCTTTTGTTTTAGCTTGAAGGTTACATCTGTAAGAGAGAGCTTCTCCAGTCTTCCAAACTAAAGTGGCCCCATCCTAAATTTCCTTCAGAGAGTTTTGTCTCGTACGTTTCTCTGTTTTCCTAAATTAGATGGAATGAGAGGCGGGACTGTGTCTCTCATTCGTGCTCATCGGCCATGCCTGCAGCAATGCCTGACAAATGGAAGGCCCTCAAGGAAATGTGCTTGAGGACATAAGTGATGGACTAACGCGACCTGGTGGCTCACAGGACACTGAGTGCAGTATTGTCACTGAGCACCTGGGAAGCACGGTCTGAACATCCACAGGCCAGACAATTAGCAAGTCCCAGATGAGGGCCGAAGGATATTTGTCATTTGGGGAAGCAAAAATTGGCGTCCTCCCCACCCTGAGGCTGGTGAGTGTCACTTAGCTGGAAAACATGCTATGCTCGCGTCTCAGATGCATATTGCTGTTGTTTTTGGCACCTTGTAAGCAGTGATCTGGTTTTTTTTTTATGTTCATTCATTCATTCATTCATTTAGACAGCACAAGTGGGGGAGGGTCAGAGAGAGAGGGAGAGGGAGAATCATAAGCAGGCTTCATTTTGTTAACGCAGAGCCCGAACTTAGGGCTCGAACCCACGAACTGTGAGATCATGATCTGAACTCAAGCCAAGAGCCACATGCTTAACTGACTGAGTCACCCAGGTGCCCCAGCAATACTACTCTTTAAGAACTTGGAAGGACATACTGTTTTGTTTTGTTTTGTTTTCCCCTTAAGGGGCTTCTGAAACCCAATAGACAGCCTTTGGACTATTTGTTGAATGAATGAATGAATGAATGAACATTAAGAGTATTGTTCAGGGTAGATGGTGAATAAGTTCTTTTAGCTGAATAAATAATTAAAGATATAAATAGATAATCTTCTTAGACTAGCAGTTAAAAAGGCAGTAACCTAAATCACAAGAGAGGGAAGACATAACAAAAGCTCACATGTTTTTTTTTCTACCTTTTCCACACACACGAGTAAACCCATTTCATTAAAGCCCATCCCTGCCCAGTGTCATGAGGCCGCAGGAAGCAAGTTGAAGGGCAGGAGCTTCAAGTTGAAGGGCAGGAGCTTAATAGGCTGGAGTCACCACTGTTCGTTGTTCACACAAACAAACCAAGTAGACCAAATTTAATTTTTACATAAATTAGCTTCAAACAATGGGCTCCCCTTGTTTTCCTAATGCAAAGTCATCAGTCCGAGTAATTTCTTTCCCTTACTGTTTATTTAGAAGTTAGGTGGACACAGCCACGGGCATAGGTAGAATTACAGTCATTAAATCCACTTGATGGGCCAGAGTCAATGGTGTGACCGGATACAAGGATGCTCACAGAGGTCAGGGTGGTTCTTAACTGGAAATGCTTGGCACACAGGCACACGTGTGTGTGTGTGTGTGTGTGTGTGTGTGTGCATGCATGCACAGGCTTGCACTCAAGATCTACGGTGCAGGCAGCAAATAACCAGTGTCTGAGATGGCACCAAAGCCGATGGGGGATTGCCCTGGTGGGATCAACATGCAGACTGCAATTAGACCGGCGTGGAACTATTAATCACACAGCATACCATGAGGAGGCTGGCTGGCTGAGGTCAAGGTCCCATAAGTGAGGGTATTAGCCATGGATGTGACACGGGGTGGTTTTCCAACCTGCTCATTAAAGAAGTAATTGGTAGGTCAGGAAATTGCAGACACTCATCTGAATGAGCTAGGAAAGGAGCATGAGAAAAGGGCAAAGTTTTGTCATGTATATAGGAATTCTCTTGCTTTAAATGCCATATTCTTTGTTGCTTGACATATCCACATTATCCCAGAGGCCATTTTAGCTGATCTCCAGCTGTGAAAAAGACAACATCACATCTGTGGTGTCAGGTGGAGGCAAACACAACAGGAAAAAATTAATTGAAAAATCTCGTTCAGATATTTTGTGAAGAAATTAATAACGTACTTGCTTTGTGGAGAGATGGCTGGCCCTTCTTGGTGTCATGAGAAGATAATTCAGTTCATATCTGAATAGCTTTCACTTTGAATGTAATGGTAATGCAAAGGCTAATTCATAAAGATGTTAAAAAAATAGAAATTATTCAATGGCTTCACTAAAAGGTAAATAAGTGCACAAGATTTATCAAGGTTTATGTACTTAGATAACTGTACTGGCCATACAATGGATCCCTGTTGTTGTTTTGCGTTTTAAACTAATCGAAGTGAAATATTTTCTGACCAGCAGGCACATATTCCCGTGGCTCGAGTGAGGATGGGTGAACTGGATACTGGAATCTCATCCCAGGAGCCGTGTGCACATACCATCACCCTGTGCCTACCAGACTCCGTGCACAGCTCTGCTGGCACCTTTGCTGCCTAACACTTGGCTGGTGTGGGGGAGCCAGAGAGGCAGGGAGAGGATTCCCCTCGACACAATTAATCAATTTTGCCATCAGATCATGTGAGTATCACATCAATTACTATCAATTTTTTGTTAACGTGACTCTAAGCCACTTGTAAGACACTATTTGCCAGTCTTTTAATTGTATCAGTAGAAATGAATTTCCACCTGATATGGTAATTAAACTAAATCTGTGATAATGCATTTGATTAACGACAGGAAAACATAAGAGAAAATCGAAATGAGAGGACATCATGAGTGCCTTCCCGCACGCATCTTCCCCTGAGTCTGCTCCCTTGCCCTGCTTCCCAGGCTGAGTTTCCTACACTGTTGAGCCCAGAAGCCCATCTTGTGAAATAGGTCACAAGGGCTGCGTTCACACCCCAGGATATGATTCTTGTGATGCCCAGGAAAGAAACCCACCTTCCGGCCTTCCCTGAGGTGACTGTGGGTCTCAGGCAGGCCACTTCTCCTTGTCCTTCACCTGAAATTCCCCTTTCTCTCTGCTCTGGGTCAGCGCCTGCAATGCCTCTCCAGACTCGTGGGATAGGTCACCCCCTCCATGATGAACCACAGCGTTTGCCCTTCTCCCCATTGAACAAAATGCTTCCCCTCACCCTGGGGGAGGGGGGTGGTGGACAGGTGAAGCTGACCCAGCAGGTGGCCAGAATCAGGAGGTAACTACCCGTGCAGCTCTCCTGCTATCCAGGCGAGGCATTTTGCTTTCCCAAGCCTCACTTTTGCCATCCACGAAGTAGAAAAAATAATTGCCTTCTCTCAGTGCTATTGAGCACATGATGTACCAACAGAGTGGAGAAACACGCTGGAAAGCCACACGTGAGAAAATATAAGGCTGCTCCAGGGGATAAATACCCTGGCCTGGTTTCATTTCAAATTTCTAGGATTAAGGACGCACCGATCATATTTGCCCTTAGCTCATAAGGACTCATCTCTGTGCTGTATTAACATGAAATGAGGACCAGCCTCCTGCTTGGGAGATTCTTACTAAAGACCAACTGCTGAGGCCACAGAGAACAAGGGGAACTGGGGCTCAATTTGGTTTCCTTGTCCCAAAGGGACACAGCTTGGGCAGGCTCAACTCAGGGAATCCTGGGTATCTATTCAAATGCTCAAGAATTCACTCAGTATTTAGGGAGAGCATGATGTGCAATCAGCCAAGCTGAGTGTGCTTCAGAGAGAGACCAAAGGGACCATGAACTTCAGGAGTTCTTTCACAGTTGAGTGTAGGTGTGAATCTGCAAGGTGCAAGGCCGCGGTTGCCCCAGAACACTCTCCGAAGCACCTTGGCTGGCCTTGAGACAAAGCCCCAGTTACATGGAAGAAACCACCTTCTGGAGGCTGCAAAATCAGATCGGAAGAAATAGCTGGTGTCATAAAAAGGCATCTAGCCAAAGGAAGGCTGCATTACAATAGTGTCTTTATGAAAGTGCATGTGACAACCACATGCATATCAAATGAATTCATTATGATCACTGCTATTTCCATGAATACCAAATGAATGTATAATGACTGGACGCTTAAAGTGTTACCAATTTAAAAAAAAAATCCTAGAAATAATGGGGAAATTAATCTCATTCCATGCTGAAGAAGTCGTATTTTAGAAAAAGTATTGGAAATACTTAGATGGCTGCCAACCAGTAGTTTCCAGATGTCGCCACAGCTCATTTATTCTTCCAGCTCTGTCCAGAATCTATTTCCATTGCTAAGTATTCTCAGCAATGCCCCAGCAGAGAAGGTGCCCAAATCTGTTATCTGAATGAGCACATGTTTCCTTCGTTTGGGGAGTCCTTCACTGCTCTGAGGATTCTTGATGTTGGAAAGCTTGTCCCACCCTGAATGTAGAACCTGGACAGAGGCACTTTCCAGACACACAGATGTAGAGGTGCCTTTGCCTGGTTCTCCGGGAGACAGAGGATGGCTGGCATGGGTACCCAGCCTTAACACAGCACACAGTTGTACCCTAGAACAGACTGTTCCTCTTCTTTAAGCCACATTCCCAACAGATTTTAGGTGAAGTTTGCATGTGCAGAGCTAGGGGAGCCTAAGTGGTCCAGAGTAGGATACTGAGGAGTGAGTTTGGAGATAAGGCTTCCCCATTTTCTGTGGTCCTTGAACACATCTCTTCAATGGACGCTGGGGACAACGGGACTGGCTGGCCACCTCCTTGGCTCTGTTCCGATCTTTCTGGACCTCCAGGTCAATGAGCAGTGGTGACCAAAGCCTTGAGAGGGGATCGTTTGGTCCATGTCTTTGCCAGGGTTCCAGACACTGCCCTACTCAGCCAATCTGAGCCAGAGGAGAAGACAAACCCAATGCCATGTCACAAAATCAGATAGATTTAAGGCTAGGGTTGCTTGGCTGTGCACTGGGGCAGGAAGACATGGCGTCCACTCTTGGTAGGTTGGTTGACCTGATGTAGAGCCTGCTTCAGCTGATTCACTAGGCAATCAGTAAAGGGCACTAGGTGAGGTAAAACCTGGCAGTCCCAGCTTCAGATTCCTCAATTTGAGCTGCAGGAAAAATACCATCCAACTCCTTGGGGACCATGAGGATAATGAACTGTCTGTCATGTCCTCTGCTCCTCCTGGCCACACAGGTAGGAATGATCTAGAAAATTCATCACCAGATCCTGCCCTAGAAAAACAACCTAAAGCAATTTTCCATGAAATAGTTCCAATTGAAGCAAAATGGAGGATTTATCTCTACCCTCCCTTCATTGCTTGGCTGGGTGACCAAGTCTGAGACCTTTCTAGATCCATGCCATGGACAGGGGATGATGATAGGAGAGGCAGACATGAGGTTGCAACTCAGCTCCTTCCAAGTGTGGGTCCCCCAGGCCAAGAAGGTGGTTGGACGCTGACTGATTCTCTACCTCTCCCCTGGATATTTGGAAAATGGGATCAACATGTCACTGTGCGGAAGAAGCTGGAACCCATAATTGATTTTACACTCTACAGGATGTACAGGGTCATGGTGAAGACAAAGAGTTTGAATGTCAGACTTCCCGAGTTCAAATCCAAGCCCTGGACTCATAATCTGCCTGTGCCTCAGTTTCTTCAGCTGTGCCATGGAATGATTGCCCTGTGTCCTTCATAGGACTGTCTGTAGTACACCCAGTAAATGCAGTATCTGGCATAGAGCAAATGATCAATAAACATATGTAATTTACCCGTCCATCCCTCTCACAGGTGTGTATGCATGTGTGTATATCAGACTTAAAATATGTGTATGTATGTAACTTTAAATGTACGTATGTACCTATGCATACACTGTTAAGTTTGATTAGCTTTGGGGTCTGCTTATCCTTCTTTGCAAACCAGCAGCTAAATTGTTCACTATTCAATATAAGGATTTGGCAGGGGAATTTTTTCTTTGAACCAAAGAATCTTGGACAGTTTTCCACAGATTATTCCACTTATATTTGATTTGACTTTCCCCATCCCTGACTTTGACACCTGAATGATTCAGAAGTTCTCCAATGCTGGCCAGGCAGGAATAGGATTCACACCAGTGGCATTTTAAAGACATGTTGCTGAGATTTCCTTCGGGGCTTCTGACTCAGGAGATACAGGTGAGAGCCCAGAGAGGAGCTTTAAGACATCCCCAGGGGGGTGCCTGTGGGTGGTTCAGTCGGTTAAGCATCTGACTCTTGATTTCAGCTCAGGTAATGATCTCATGGTTCGTGGGATCAAACCCCGAGTCGGGCTCTGTGCTGACAGCGCAGAGCCTGCTTGGGATTCTGTGTCTCCTTCTCTCTCTCTCTGCCCCTCCCCACCTCAAAATAAATAAATAAACTGAAGAAAAGCCAACACCCTCAAAAAACTGTGACCATGCATGGTCACAGTGGAGCCACAGGCTGAGAACCTTTCCTTGTTGCTAGACTCACCAGGTGAGTATCAACTCACTCCCCTGACCCGGTCTGTCTCCACCTGTTAATAACAGGTAATGGGGAGGCAGCAGAGGAGGAGCTGGAAGGACTGGATCCAGAATTCAAAGGAAGAGAGTGCGTCATCATTCCCTAAGTCTGAAGTGGTCAGAGAGGAGTAAAATGTAAGTCAACCTCCCAGCAACAACTCCAGGGGCACAGCTGGGTTCGGGGACCTCAAGGCACAGCTTGGGACAGCTAGGCACACTTGGGTGGTAGTAACCTAACCTGCCTCAAACCACCCCTCTGGACATTTCCTGGGAAATCGCAGGTCGTGCACACACCCAAGGTGTCACTGCACCAACTGGAGAATCCCCAAGGCCTGTGGTCTCTGCTTTCCCCTTTCTTGGGTCTCCCGACTCCTTCACGTGGCAGGCACACTGTGGTCACATCCTGTCACCTCACGACCTTCCTGTCTGCAGAATGTAAAATCTGAAGCAACAGTTCTGCTTAGTCAGGCTAGAGGCACACGGCTGAGGCTGGAGGTAAGGGGTCTGGGGTCAGAGGAGGGGAGTGGATGGGCCCATTGGTCCCTCCAGGATCCCACAGGATGACGTAGCGGTGGGGGTGAGATCCAGGTGTCTGATGCCCGTGGACACCAGAGCTCCTGGTTCTGGGGCCTTCGACCTCCAGCTGAGACTCATACTGTCCACTCCCCTGCCTCCCAGGCCTTACACTCACCGACGTACAGCATCTGCTTTCCTGGGCTCCAGCTTGCGGTGGGCAGGTTTGGGGCTTCTCGGCCTCCATAACCCTGTGAGCCAATTCCTGTCATAAATCTCCTCTTAGATCTGTGTATACAGGTGTCTCCTATTGCTTGTGTTTCTCTGGGGAACCCTGAATGATATGAGTAATTTCAAAATACAAAGTTTAGAAGAATGGCAGGACCCGGGAGGCCTTCATTTTGTATTTTCAGAATGATTGCATTTTAAGGACTAAAGGAGATGATGTCCACAGAGCAATCACAACAGACCCTGAATGGGGCGCCCTCAATAAAGGGTGGTTATTCTGTTAGCTCTCGGCACAAGGTCAAGACAACTCTTACCAAGGTGTGCACCCCTCACCCCCACCCCAGGCCCTAAACCTGTGGCCGAGCATTCCATCACTCCCTGTGGGTCTCAGATGAACCGCACGTGCCCTGGACTCCAGGCCAGCCCATATGGCTCCTGACGTCTGTTTTCACCCTCTTGATCTGGCCAACGCTCACTGAGCCTCATTCAGTTGAAATGTAATTTCTTCCAAGGAGTCATTCCTGATCCCCATAAAACTGAATCTAGAGCCCGTTACCTACAAGAGCTCTCATAACACTTACTTGCTCAGTGATCACCAACTGGACAATGGCCCAGCTCTGTGCTGGTTCATGCTCTGTGTTCCCTGAGCATTTATTGAGAAAATGAATGAATACCAATAGTGTTTCTTCAGGGAGTGGATGGTAAGTTCCTCAAGAGTGGGGGTCTTTCGTTCTGCACCTTCTCAAAGCCCCCCAACATGTTAAGCATGAACTTGGTTGCCAAAGAATTAATTGCTTGGTGGAAGACAAGAAAAGAACCTCAAAAAAAAGAAAAAAAAAAGTAATCGTATAAAATGCAACCAGAAGGTGAGTAAGACAAAGATGAATCATGACCTTCCCTGAGACGCGCTTCCCCTGGCAGTGAATTGGGGATTGTTCCTTAGTCATTTCTATGTGTAGGATCAACCACGGGCCTTGCAATGGCAGGATAATGCTGGCTCTTGGCTGTACTCTCATCTGTATCCTGGACAGGCCTGAGCCTCCTGGAAATCAATTCAAACATTTGATACACAGGTCCCTGCATCCACAGTTGGCTTTTTCCTTTTACTATTTAACTCTGGCACATTTTTCTTCTCCCATAAAACAGACCCCTCTTAATCTTAATGACACTCACCCTGTTACCCAAGGGACAGACGATACCTCAAGAGTCATGCTTTTCCCTGCCTTCAGTGAGTTCACGGTCTCTTTGGAGAAGACAGATTTGAAATAAAAAGTATCACCAGTCAAGCATGCCATAGGGAGGGAGGTTAGTGAGGAGGCCTGCCTGGGCTGGACCTGGAGGGCAGGGAGGAGCATCCAGGAGAGGTCCTGAATCACAGGTGACCCCTGAGTTCCCGGGGGATGCTCTGTGTCTTGTATTAATGAACTGCTAAGTCTTGCACTGAAAGTAAAATATCCAACAGAAGGGTGTGAGGAAGTGTTAAAGAATGGTGGAGGCAAGTCGACAGTGACAGCTGCAGGTCACAGACCTGCTCTGTACACCACATCAGCAGGACCAGCTGAGTGATCTGCAGGGCCCAGGGCAAAATGAGATGTGGCCCCCTTTCCAAAAATTATTAAGAATTTCAAGATGGTGACAGCAGAGCATTAGATGCCCCTTCTTAGCATGGAACCCAGTGGAAGAACCGTCATGATTGCTTGCCCATGAAGCCAACCTTGCCCGTCAGTCAAATACCAGGGTGGAACCTGACCCCTATTTTTGTGATGGGGGAGCCATTCAGCCTGCTGGCGGGAAGCTGAGGCACAGGAGGGCACTCAGGTAAAACTCTGCTTTGTCTCGCAGTGCCTGGGTGGCTCAGTCGGTTAAGCCTTTGACTCTGGCTTAGGTCATGATCTCACGGTTTGTGGGTTTGAGTCCCACATCAAGCTCTCTGCTGTCAGTGCAGAGACATCTGTCCCCTCTCCCTGCCCCTCTCCCTGCCCCTCCCCTGCTCACTTTTCCTCATAAATAAACTTAGAAAAACCCTATCACCAAAGCCTTTCCTCAAAGGGTCATTGTCTGTTTATGTGGACATGTTCTAGCCAAGTCCCTTCCAAGAATGAACCACTGGGCCCCATAGTCTTTATTAGCCACCAACGGGATTGTTCCTGCTTCGTCCCCTCCTTTAATTGTGGGAGAAAATTAGTGAAGGAATAAAATTCAATATTTTTTAAGGAAAAATCTAAGTGAAAGAAAAATTAAAACCCAGAAAAGTTAAAAAGATACAAAATATCCCCCCAACAGCCCAATTTGAAGGAACCACTTTCAAATTCCAGGAAGGCAGAAGCATCTCGTTTTTAATATCAGTTATACGTGGATTTAAATTAAGGCAAAATGTAAGGACAATATTTTAGCAAAAGCCATCATGAGATGTACAATAAGTGACACAGAATCTAATGCAAAGCACATACAGAAAAAGTAATTTAAGTATACATTTTTGAGATGCCCAGAGCAAATTATAATATTAAAATACTGATTATCTTATTGACAATACCTACTAAAATGTGATTTATCCATGGATGGGAATGTTTGTAAAGTTGGCTAAATGTCTTTTATTTGACAACTATTAATATGAAATGAGAACAAGATAAATCTTTCTAGAAAAAGCCAATGCTGTTTCAATTAAATCATGGAAAAGTCTCAGGAGAAGAATCCACATTAATGCAACATTATCTCACTTTTTGGGGAAATAAATGGTTAGTGCCAATGCCTATTGATCTAAAATACAAAGCAGCAGGGAGGAGGAGCCCACAGGTCTTCCAGGCCTCACCCCGGGAGAGAGAGTAGAAGCTAGTGTCTGCCCCTCTTCCAGGAGTATGGCTGAGTCAACTTTTGGGTGAAACCACCAGTCTCGGGGTCCACTTCCCTGCCTTCTGGACTGAGAGCGGAGGCACCACTGAGGCCTCTGCAGGTCTCTAAGAGTCTAGCGTGCCTTCTGGATGATTCCAGAACAAATTGTGGGTTGTGCCATTTTGTGTTAAGTACATTTACTTTGTTTTCAGTTTCTAAAAAATGGTAGTACGTGTATAGTCCAGTGAGTGTAGAAACAACACATGCTAAATTTCTTAGGGCAGCCTTGATTTCAGATAGTGTTCCTGTGACCTGTCACATCTCTTTATGTTTCTTGGGCTATAAGCCTTATAGTCTTCTTTTTCTCCTTTTCCTCTTCCTCTTCCTCTTCCTCCTCCTCCTCCTCCTCCTCCCCTTCCTTCTTATCTTATCATATCATATTATATCTTATCTTACCCAAACTTTCTAAAGTGTTATGATGATTGTTCGCTACTGTTGTCCAGCTCAAATACATTGAAGTTTACTAAAGATGCCTTGAGTTTTTGTTCTTTGACACTGTCCTTAACCAAGACGTAGGTGGTCCAGTGGGGACTGGGCTTATCTCTACTGGCCAAACCAGCCACTACCTTTTCTTCTCCTGGCAACACGGAACTTCCTTCCAATGGGTTAACAAGGCCCTTCTTTTGTTGCCTGTCATGGCAATAGTCCTACAGGGGCTGTTTCCAGCTTCCATCTCTAGTGACTTCTTATTCACATTATATTAAATTAGTATGCACATTATACCAATGAACATTTTATATTTCTTCAATTATAATTCCCTACCCAAATATACTGCTTTAATTGCTGGGAACACCAGTGTTAAGTCAACATCTCTGTTTAACACAGGCTTGGATCTTTTTTTTTTCTCTCCCATACAGACTCACCTTGTCACCTGTCCTTTCCAAGTGAGACCTGACTGTGCAAGCGACCTGAGACGATGGAACTAGTTATTCCTTAGAGAGAGGCCACAAAACTACTGTCCTCAAATTCCACAGGCTTTAGGTATGAGGGTGGTTGATGACTGGATGCTGGTTGCCTTCAGAGAGAAAATAAAGAAACTAAAGTATCCCTGTAACCAGGAGTGAAAGAACTGTGAGAGACAGACTCCAAATGATACCTTCTGGGACCCAGATGGTGGCAGCTTGGCTGACTGGTGGCCACAGCTGGCCTTTCTCTCTTCCCAGCACCCTGATCCTCTACTGTCAATGGCTATTGAATTTCTGCCTCCACTACCTGGGATACCTTTGGCCTCCTTTCTACCTGGTTCAGCTCTTGCTGAACCTTCAGAGGCCTGAGGTCTGGTGATCCACCCCCCCTGCATTCATTCAACAAACATTTGTTGTTCATCTGCTCCATTCCAGTTAGTTCTGAATAGGAGGACCTCAAGGTGAATGTGGTCCATGGATAAGACGCTCCCTAAGGCACCACACCAGTAGCCCACGTGATGGGCTTTGCCTGGGGAACAAGGAGAGCTTCCCTCCCATGAGTGAATTAAGGAAGAAACAAAAAAGGCAAGAAGGAACAAAAGAAATTAGACCATGGACTCCATCCAGAATGGCTTTGAAGCCTCAGGTTGACAAATGAGCCTGGTGAAAACCAGAAGGTCACAAGCATAAACAGTAGTTGAGAAGGATCCTACTTTCTTCAACAGCCAAGCCCACACTGACGCCATCACATCCTGTGTGCGGTCAGCTCTTTTCTGTGCACAATTTAAACATTTTCTCACATCTTTCCACATTTCCTCGCAGAGTATCAGAAAGCTGATATGAGACAAAAGTCCTGCTTCTTCACCGTATACGCGGAGTAGAAAGTGAACACTTAGCAGCCAGTGAGGCAGAATGTGCTTTGACCATATGTTTTCACTCTTCTGTGGATCCTGAGAAACTTGACAGAAGACCATGGGGGAGGAGAAGGAAAAAAAAAAAAGTTAGAGAGGGAGGGAACCAAGCCATGGGAAACTCTTAAAAACTGAGAACAAACTAAAGGTTGATGGGGGGTGGGAGGGAAGGGAGGGTGGGTGAGGGGCATGGAGGAGGGCACCTGTTGGGATGAGCCCTGGGTGTTGTATGGAAACCAATTTGACATTAAACTTCATATTAAAAAAATTAAAATAAAAATAAAAAAAGAAATAAAAAAAAAAAAGAAAACTGAATTCTGTGTTGCTGAAAAGTGTGGGGCCACCCTGCCCTTGGGGAGAACACAGCTCTCATTCCATTTAGGGTCACATAGAGACTTGGGCAGATGGTCCTAGAAGGGGTAGCCTGGCAGGGGACGGGGTCTCTGGTCTCTGAATCTACATCCTCTTCCAGTAGGACCTGTGACAGCCTACCCACCACAGCCTACCGGAATTCAGATGTAGCAGATCCACTCTGGCACCCCAAATCAGCAAAGCCACTCACCGTTTCCTCTTTACTTTCTGTCCCGAGGACCCACCCCGACACTGCCTGCTCTGTTAGATCTGACAGCAAAGATAGGGCCTCCTGGGGGGCTCAGGCGGCGAAGCATCCAACGCTTGATTTCAGCTCGGTCGTGATCTCATGGTTCATGAGTTCGAGCCCCACAACAGGCTCGGTGCTGGCATTGCGGAGCCTGCTTGGGATTCTCTCTCTCTCTGTCCCCCCTCTGCTCTCTCTCTCTCTCTCTCAAAATAAATGAGCTTTAAAAAAAAACACAAAGAACTCACAGCAAAGACAAATGCCCTCATATTTATCTACCCCTGCAGGCCATCAGCCTCCCAAAGATGCTTTCACACAGTGGGGTAAGGACCACAGACTGACACTCAGCACTGACCTTCCCAGGGGGTGGTTCACCCGAGAAGTCAAGCCGTTGTCCACACAGCTATAGGCAGCCGCTGAGCCCCTAACCTTGCACAGCGTGGATGAGGGCCTGGTGGTTGTGAAAGGCAAAGGTCAAAGGAATCGGGGAGATAGTCACCCTCAGCTCGGTGGCTCTGCCGGGGTCAGGCCAGGTATGAGGCACACACACACACACACACACACACACACACACACAGAGTCATATATACACCAGCACACATGCACACTCATATATGGATGGATGGACGGCCCTCAGTGGCGATATGGCATTCCAGGATGGGCTTGGGGCCGGAGGCTGAGCAGAGGCAGAAAAGCAAAGAAACAACCAAGGCAAGACCAGGAGCCTTGATACCTGGGGAGGCCCTACAGGGGTGTGATGGGGATGTGACAAGGTCAGAGGTTGCAGCCTGGATGGGTCCCAGGGACAAGCCTGCACCAACATCCCCTAGGACAGGGTCAGTGCCGTGTCTTAACTGCACGACCTCATGTAGCTGCCATTCCTGAGGGCCTGCCCCGTGCCGGGCTCCAGGCTTGGCTCTGATGCTAAGAGGCGATGAACACACTATCCCCAAGCTCTCCTGCTGGCGAGGCCCACTGTCCTGTGCACAGATAACTAACCCTAACTTGCTGAGCGACAGGTACAACCGAATGTCGTCCCACTGCTTTGGGGATGTCCAGCCAGAACCCACCCAGCACATGTTCACGAACAAAGAAATGCCTGAGCGCCTTCATTTGAACTGCCCTACAGAGCATCACAGACGGGGTGCCTTGAATGGCAAGCATTTATCTCTCGTGGTTCTGGAGGCTGGACCTCCGAGATCAGGGTGCCTGCAGATTTGGTATCTGGCTTACAGGAGGCCGCCTTCTCACCACGTCCTCATGTGTGCAAGAGAGACAGAGCACATCCTCTCCTTATAGCGACGCTCACCCTGTCGCGAGGGCTCTCCTTCCTGACCTGATCACCTCCAGAATGCCCCGCCCCTAATACCACCCTATTGGAAATTAGGGTTTCAATATGTGAGTTCTGAAGGGGCCCAAACCTGCAGTTTATAACAGCGAGCCAATGAAGCAGCGGGAGCAGTAAGGAGCAGATAGAGGAAAGTG
This sequence comes from Lynx canadensis, assembly GCF_007474595.2. NCBI lineage: Eukaryota > Metazoa > Chordata > Mammalia > Carnivora > Felidae > Lynx > Lynx canadensis. The sequence continues at coordinate 3,958,669 of NC_044313.2, read as the reverse complement.
AGACATCCCACGACCGCACAGGGTCCGTGTGTCGCAAACTACGGTCAATATGTGGCAAGTTGCCAACAAATTACAATTTCTATACAATTACATGGTTTGCTACCTCCTTTGTTGATCAGTCCTGAATGAAAGTACAGTTTATTATTAGTTTCCCCAAATGCTACAGCCGTGCTCACAACAGCCTGATTACCCGACAGGCCTGAGGCATGGATGTTACTGACTTGATCCGGAACTTGGGAAGGAGAAGAGGAAGGCTCTGCTTGGAGACCGAGGGCCCTGGGCTGGAGGGGAGAGGGGGGAATGGCCTGGGGCTGGCTGTGAGGTTGAGTCTCATAGATGCTGCAGTGCGCTTGAGTGTATGTGTGTGTGCTGGTGTGTGTATATGAGTGCGTGTGTTGGTGTGTATATATGAGTGTGTGTGCATGTATATGTATGTATGTGCACATACCAGGTAAACCAAGAGAAGCTCCTTGAGTGGGCTTCTCAGGTTCTAGACCCTTCTATGGTGTGACCTGTGTATCTTTGAGAGCCCTGATTTGCACCTTTTCATGAGATAGAGGTAATGACACAGGAAGCAATAGAACAATTGGGCCAAACAGTCCATCTCTAGTGCCTCAGCTCCCTGCTCCACAAAGTGGGCTAATCTTCCCGCGCTGGGGGGAGGTTCAAGCACAGTATATAAGGGAAAAGGCTTTGATGTTAAAAGTTGGATGAAAGGAACTCCCATCACTGAACAGATAAAGAAATACCCACTTCCAGGGAGATATCGGAACCTGTAGGTAAGACGTGGAAACCATGGGAGACATCTGGAGGGGACAAGGGCAGGATGTAGGAATGGACAAGGGGGTCCGCTGAACTTGCCCAGCCAAACCCTCCCAGCATAGAAGGGGACCCTCCTGACATGTCCCGGTGGCTAAGCACCTTCACTCAGCCACTGATGCTCTTGCAACCCGATTTTCCGCCAGGTGTTCTGCAGACATCTTCTTCCTCACATAAATGTCAGGAACACGTTAAGCACCACCTTTTCCAGAACCTTCCAGCAGCACCTGACTGGGTTCTGTCTCATCCCAGGGCTGGTTGCCACTGAGCAGGCCACAGGGGACCCAGATGCGGCACCCACACCCTGCTGCCCGGTGCCCTAGCTCCTGGGCCCTGCTCCCCACAGCTTTCCCTTGATTTAAAATACTGCCTCTACCTCCCCGTGTTAACATTTAGTAAGTAAAGAAGAAACTTGCAACCAAAGTGCCCATTTAAAGTGTGAGTGTGTTTTCCATCCCCACTAAAAGCTGTTTCAAAAGAATGAATGATGGGGCGCCTGGGTGGCACAGTTGGTTGAGCGTCCAACTTCAGCCAGGTTGCGATCTCGCGGTCCGTGAGTTCGAGCCCCGCGTCAGGCTCTGGGCTGATGGCTCGGAGCCTGGAGCCTGTTTCCGATTCTGTGTCTCCCTCTCTCTCTGCCCCTCCCCGTTCATGCTCTGTCTCTCTCTGTCCCAAAATAAATAAAAAACATTGAAAAAAAAATTTAAAAAGAATGAATGATGTCTTAAAATCGAGGGAATATGATAATATGTGTTTGATAAAGAGATCTTCAGGCTCTGAGAGATGCCTCTGGGAAATAGTAAGCAGTCTGATGAGCCCCCTAAGAATCTCCACATCTCCACGCCTTGATTCGTACTGTTTCCTCTAATGGAAATATCAGCGCCCCAACCTGGTAAAACCATGCCATTTTTCATCACTTTTGAAAAGACTCCTCTTCCCCTGGTCCTGACTGACAAAATACACACTCATCTGCCTGCATGACCATCCTGTGACTGTCCTGCTTTGTCCAAGGCGGAGGGCTGTCACCGGACCCAGAACACTCAAGGCTCCCTTTATTACAGCCTTTGTCATAGTTGATGACAATTAACTACTCCTTCATCAGCTCTCTGTGGGCCAGGCTTTCATCAAAGGGGTTCACAAACATTAACTTGCTTGATCTTCTTGACTTTTCCAGAAAGATCCCATTATCATGCCCATTTTACAGGGAAGGAAACTGAAGGCACAGAAGTTTAAGTAACTTGCCCAACATAGCACAGCTTTTAAGGAGTAGCCTCAGTTAGGATCCTCTTTTCTACCCCAGCCCCTTCCCCCATGTGGACCCCTCTGGCCTGTAAGCTGTTGGGACCAAGGATTGGGTTTTACTTGCTTCTGAACCTACGGCGTTCACCTGATATCACTGTGTTCTGTTGCCCCCTGCTCCAGCCCAGGAAGATGTCCTTGTGGGGAAAGGGAATGCATCCCAGCCAGGGCCTCCTCTTTGACTTGTCAACAGCCCCCTTGCCTTGCTTTTGGTGCCATCGTGTCATGAAAATAGCAGAACCTCGTAAAGAGGGTTTTGGTCCCTGTATTCTTTTGGGTTTCCCATATTATACAAGGTTTGGCCTCCCTGGGCCATGAGCAGCACACATTTCTAAGACACTTCACCTAATAGTTGGGTGGCCAGGGGCACTATGACTTCTGCTCCGGAGGTGGGACTGGATTATTCCAGGCCATGTCAGATTCCCAGATTCGGGTTTCATTTTTATTTGATTTTTTTAACTTATTATTTTTTTTTTTTTGCCAATTCAGGGAACTCATTAATTTCTTCATTGAGTATCCTAACTGGGCCTTTTAGAATGTAAATTCTCTCCAGCCATCGACATGGAAAATGCTCTTCCATTTTATTCTAATTGGTGAAGTAAAATTGGCCTAAGTAGGGAAGCAACATCCAACGTGCTCACATATCGGGGAAGGTTACCGACCGTGGTGTTCTCTATGTTTTCAGTAGAGACACAGCCCCCAGGCAGATGCTAAACTATAAAAGACCACCTTTCAGTGGTACAGAGAGGTTAAGTCCTAGGATTTGAGAGAGGAGGTAAACCACGGCAAGCATTCTGAGGGATTTTTCAAATAGACCCGATGTGTGCAAAGTCTCTGTTCCTCTTCCTCCTTTGTGGCTAGATGGGACCCAGACAAAGACTGGGCTTCCTGGCGACGCATGGAGAAATTACACAGTCGAGAAGATGAAACCGTGCACCAAATTTATCCCAATAATTGCAACAGACAGATCGTTTGACAGGCTCTGTTCAGACTTCCCAAACAAATCCAGCCCACAGTGGGCCATTTTGGAGTCCTTTGGCTTCTGTCTTCTAGAGGCTTATATTTTTTCATCCTAAAAGTTTCCCCTTGGGAAGCTGGGCTGTCTTGGACAATCAAGAATGGTTAACAACCATACTAGAAGCTGCCTACAGGTTGACAGGCAAACGGGTCGAGTACCTCGTGTAATCTCCCCGGTAATTTGATGTCACACCTTTAATAATTTCTCTGAATGTCTTCATGCGAGGCTTCAAGGACTCCTTTTGTTTTTGACAAAATACAAAATAAAATAGGACAATTTTAAGATCAATTAGGCTGTGAAAAAATGGTCCCCTCTTCTGATTTCTGCACTTTTATTATAATCAAATATCGCCAAAGGATTAGAAACGACAACACTAATAGCTCGTTGATTTCTATTTGTTCTAGAAGCAGACACTAATTGTTCGTGGCAGTTTACCTCACTGTTGCCCGCTGCTAAGCTTTGACGTCAGGCGAGCCAGCGGCCCTGAGCCCGCGGCCTGGCCTGGCATGAAGGACGCGGCCCAGAAGGGCGGGGCTGCCCAAAGGGGCGGGGCGGGGCGGCCCAAAGGGGCGGGGCGGGGCGGCCCAGAGGGGCGGGGCGGCCCAGGTCGCAGAGAAGGAGAGAGAGGCTGGGCAGGTATTAATTAGCGCTCCTGTCCTACACTGGTTTTTCATTAACCTGACAGGTTTTTCAAAACCAGAAATGCTTTCTGCCATTCTTGGGTCACGTGAGCCCTCTTTCTCATCGCCCAGCAGCTCAGTTGTACTGAGTGTGTAGCCACGTTACACACCGATCTCGGGTCCCACCGCAGTGTCTGCGGTGCTCTGCACAAAGCTGAACAGGGCCTGAGTTCCTGAGCACTGGTGGCCTTCCAGACCCTTCTATCCAGAGGCCATTCACTTACAAATTGTCGAGCTTAACCCAGCCCCTCAAAGAGCAACGCAACCCACCAACAGGAATACACAGCCTTCGGGGGGGGGGGGGGGAGGGGGTATCTCTTAAACACACAGCTTAAGAATGTAAACATGTATTCACTCAGGATGGGCCATCCGACAGGGAGTCTTTGACTCAAGATTCTTCACATCCTTCCGTAAGAAGGTTCCCTCCTCCTCATCTCCTTCTCTGCTGGTCCAGGCCATGATCCATGGTTCAGGCATGAGGCAGCATTTGCGTGGGATGCTTGGCCAAGAAGGAAGTAGACTTACTCCCCCGCATGAGGCCTTAATACCAGGCCAGCGAGGAGCTCAGCAGTGGGCTGGGTCCCAACCACTCTCACAGCTGCTGCATGTTAGTAGCCCAACCCAAGTGGTGAGACTTTCGCTGCTTCTCCAGGGGATCTGGGACCCGTACCTTTAAGAAGGATCTACGTTTCAGCCTATAGATATCTTGTGTCCTCCGACAGGCTTCTTGCTCCCTTCCCCCATGATGAATGAATGAGCACATCATGGACCACATCCCATTTCACACGGAAACCACAGGGAAGCAGGGAGATTAGATAGTCAGAATGCAAAGCCCAGTCATACCCATTCTAAGAGCTCCAGGATGCACGGGAAATCCCCGGTCACCGGTTCCTCTGTTCCTCATCACACACCACCAGCTCCGTGAGGCCTGGCTTGTGTATTAATAACCACCTCAGAGAAGATTCCAAGTCTCTTACCTTCTCTGATTTCTGTTTTAGAGCTGATATAAGGAAATATAACACTCTGGATCATTCCATCTTACCCAGAGCAAGACAGTCCTAAAGGATTTAGATACTGGACGAAAATGTGCATGCTATAGTTACTCTCAGAAACTCGGTTACAACCGATTTTGAACTCAATCCAGACTCAGTTCAAGAACCCCAGGCCCCAACATGTTGGCTCGCATTTGAAAGGAAGGCTGTGTCTACAAGACTGCCAATTTGAACACAGGCCAAACAGCAACCAGATCCTAGGAAAAAAATAATGATTTAAAATACGTACATGGCACTCAGATTCCCTTTTCTGTCTATGAGATTTTTTTTTTTTTCTTAAAAACATAGGTATGCATGTCGCATCTGTCCCAACTCAGGGTTTGCTGGCTTGTACAGGCTCTCAAGAGCCAGTGGTTAAAAATTTCAGGAATTTTGTGAAGCTGGTTGTGGAGCACAGCTGTTTTAAGTATTAGGTTATATAAACTTACAATTAAATAAGTTACGTTTTTAAAAGGTTAAGTATTTTATTTCAAATAAAGTTATTTAAATAATAAATACGCAATGAAAGGTATTTACCTCAAAGCTATTATTTATTTTAGCTTAGATCTCCCGAATAAATCACTCTCTAATGACTTCACTGCATTTTCCTCCTATCTACGATCTTGAGGTTCTTCATGCCAATTTTATCTGTGGGGTGAAAACAGTAAGCACTGGTGTGCTATGCGCTGGAGCTCTTTACACAACAGGAATTGGCATCCACAGTGGATCAGGGCCCCCCCTCCCCCAACCCCCCCCCGGAGAACGGGTTCTTAAGCAATTACTGGCCACCACTGGCCTACACACAGAGTTCGACGATATTTCGGAGCCAGGTTGATCTTTTAGGAAGTTCTCAAAAACTGTGCTTCTCCACTCATTTTACTGACGAAATCTGTTGCCCACATTTATCAGCTAACATCCATTCACCCCTGTTTGTGGGAAGTGAGAATCTCATCTCTCTCTCTTTTTTTTCCTTTAAATAGATTCAGCCCTGTACAGAATTATCCCCTGTAATGGACTTAGTCTCCATCCTGCAATTATTAATATCGGGCAGAGGTCGTGTGTTTCTTGGCAAGGCTCATGTTCCCATGTATAAATCATGATAAAGTAGGTTCGCTCTGGAGGGGGGACTGCTGTTTTCAATTTGGCCAGTGTAGAAATGCAGTTGGTTTAAACAAGGGCTCTTTTAGAGACTGAGGTCCAGCGGTACGGGGTGGGGGGGGGGGGGTGAAATGATCTGGATACATTCACAAACTTTGCAGCCAGTGGAAATCAGCCCAGGGACAAAATGCACCCACTGTGCCCGGGAAGGTTCCCTCTCACAGCCTGGGGAACCAGCAGGTCTGTGTCGTGCCCCCTCTTACGGCCAACGATGAGGATGCTTTCTTTCACTTGTTGGGGGAAAGCTTGCAATCCCTGTGTTGAGTCAATGAGTGGGAGCTCGCACGTCCTGTGCAAGCCTCTCCTGGAGATACAGGCACATCCGCCCTCCGTGCAATAAAGCTTTCTGGCTTCTCTGATTAATATTTAAGAGAAGTAACACGACCTGAAGAACAGGTATAGTCCTCTTGTTCGGAGACTTTTGGTACTACACGTACCACATACACGTGCCCGTGTTGGACAGACGTGGCACCATTGTCCCCGAAGACGTCTCTTCCACCTTCTCCCCACGCCAGTCCTCCCCCCGCTGCTTGCTCCTCTGGGTCAGTCACAACTCACTTCTCTGTGTCTCCTTCCTGACAGCTTAGGGCTCCAAAAATGAAAAAAAATAAATAAATAAATAAAAAAGCCAGATCAGGCCTGTCTTCCTACTCCCGGAGGAGAAGACTGAACAGGGATGATCCCGCCCGCAGAACCTCCAGCCTGATCTGATTAGACTCTGCTGGTCCCTGTCAACGTTCCCTAGTTTATGTAACTTTATCTCCTCATCTCGGTTTTTCTTCATTTATTACTTTTAAATGAATATTTATTGAGGATTTATGATATGCCGGGAAGGAGAGAAAGCATGCACCAAGACATGAGGAGGGGACTCTAGGAGACTTGACATCAGTGAAGGGGGGGTCCTTCGGGAAATGGCAAAAGATAAGGCTGAACGAAGTAGGCAGGTTATCGGGGCATCTTGCTAATGTGGTTGGGATTCTTCTTTAGTCAAAGGGAGCTTCTACATGATTTTAATTCAGGAGGTACATGTATATGCACACATGTATATTTCAGGTTAGGAGACATCACAGCTCAGAGCAGCCTTCTCTGTTGTCACGTGACCACACTCCTATTTGTGCACCTGCTAGGGAAAATGGTTCAAGGTCCCTCTGGCCCAGTCTCCCTCGTTCAGTATTTTATTTTACTCAAAAAGCTAACTCAAATTCTCTATTTTCGTATTTAGATATTTAGTTCTGAGTTTAGCTATACAATACTCTTGTGCGCTTTTCTCCTTGCCGCATTTAAGTTCTAGTGTATTCTATCCCTCTGCTCATTTGTGCTTCATTCTGACAGTCCAGGGGTCAGGACCTATCCTCAGGTATTGTTACAACTAGTAAGTTCAGGGTGTGACAAGTAAGAGCTCCTCTCTGTCGTAGCCGCCCGTTCACAGCAGACCCGGCCACCTCCTTTGGCTAATGAAGCATGAACAGAAGTGACGTGAGCCCCTCCCAAGCAGCTGCTGTTAGGGGCAGAGCCAGCTTCGCTGTGACTTCCTTGCTCCCTTCTGCCAGGAGACCGGCAGCCTCCCAGACCACTGCTATTTGGACATATTTACCTTTTACTTTTTCCATGGTGCAGCTTAGTCTATCCTGATGGGCTAATAGGCTTAATTTTGCGCTTGGAGTTCCAGGTAAGCCAGTAGGGAATTAACAATTTTTATTCCATCCCAGGGGGTTTTGTTTTAAAGTTTTTTTTTTTAAGTTTTTATTTATTTATTTTCAGAGAGAAAGAGAGACAGACAGAGAGACGGAGAATCCCAAGCAGGCTCCGTGCTGTCAGCGCAGAGCTTGAGGCAGAACTCGATCCCACAAACTGCATGATCGTGACCTGAGCCAAAATCAAGAGTTGGACACTTAACCACCTGAGCCACCCAGGCACCGCTCCATCCCAGGGGATTTGTCTCATACCAGTTTGCAGCTAAAGTGGGAGAGGATTCCTGTATCTGTAATGTTGGCAACATCCCAGTCACCTCCGGTATATGAGAAAGAGACACAGTGATGCTTCTATTAGCTATTAGTTGATAAATATAGGATTGTATTTAGTCCTGTATTTGTCTACAGAGCAAATACGACAACAGCCTTGGTAAATAATGAAAAATAATACAAAATAAGTCATGAAAGGGTAAACAAGGATCTTCTAAGTGCGAAATTACATCTGTGTCCCCCTAAACTAATTAGCTTGAGTTTTGTTTGAAAACCAGGCTCATTTATACCAGCTTCTTTCACTGTTTTTTTTTATTTTAATTTTTTGAGCATTCCTTTTGACTTCTTATCAACCCATCCAGCTAAGTGGTTCAAAGGCAAACCCTTAACACCCGCTGCTTTAACAATATTTCACCCGATTTTAACTAAAGCTCCTTTAACAAAGATTTCTAAGCGGCCCTCCTTTTTCACCACATATTTTTCTTATTTATTTAATTACCAAATTTTTAATGGAATGATGCTTGCCAAAAAAGAAAAAAATGGTCAAATTGCACAGAATCATACTGAGTTAAAAGACAATTTCCTTTTCCTGCCACTTTCAAATCCACTTACCTTTTCAAGAAAACTACTGAAAACACTTTGGTGTGTATCATTTATTATCTTTTGATGTCAGAATTTGTGAGTGAGTATTTTACACATGCAAGTTTGTTTGTATAAAATATTCTTCATATTTTCTGCAGGATCCTTTCCCTTTCCATCAATGTGTCTTTTAGCTTTTTTGATATTATTTTAAAAATATTATTATTTTTGATGCCCATATAATATTCTATAGAAAGGATGTACCATTATTTATTTAATCATTCTCCACATGATAAGTATTTAAGCTGGTTCCAGTTTTTAGCTATTACAAGTAACATCGCAATGGACATCTGTAAACTTTCAGCTTTGTGCAATTATGCTGATATTTCTGTAAGATGGATCCATTCAAATGCCTTGCTGACAAGGGTATGCACTATAGATTTGGACGGTTCCTGCTCTGTTATCCTTCAAAAATGCTCTAGCAAAATACTAAACCACAGTGAGCGTGTGTGAGTGTGTCTGCTGTCCCCTAGCATGGCTCCCACTCAACATCACATTAATCTGAATTAATTAACTATAGCCTGTAGTTGTAATCTGCGATCTACTCCCTGCTTTTCCTTTTCTGTAAGTTCCTCATATTTTTAAAGTGTATAATGTGATGACTTAACCCACTTATACACTGAGGAAAGGTTACTGCAATCACGTTACTTAACACATCCCTCACCTCACAGAGTCAGCTTTCGGAGGAGGTGGTCGGTAAGAACAGTTAGGATCTACTCTCCTGGAAAATTCAAGGATACAATACAGTATTTTTGAGTCCGGTCAGCAGGCTGTACATTAGTTCCTGGAACTTACTTGTCTTACAACCGGAAGTACGTGCTCTTTGACCAACATGTGTCCTATCCCCCACTCCCAGCCCCTGGTAACCTGCTGGTCCACTCTCTGATTCTAGGACATTCTCTGCTGTTGAACTGGGAATGTGTCCACATGTTTGTGAGTATTGGTATTCCCCCCTCCCTTCGTCAGGAAATACTTCTGCATTGTTCTCCTGTCTTTTATTTTTTTCTTTTCATCTTCTCTGTTTCTATTTTAATGGCTTTCACCAAAATTTATTCCAATCTCTTCCTTTATTTTTCAACCTTTTAATCTTTTGGTTTTTCAATATCATGTTACTTTGTGTTTCTTGTACATAGCACATCACTCTTTTTTAAAAATATTTTAATGTTTATTTTTGAAAGAGAGACACACACAGAGGGAGAGTGGGGAAGGGGCAGAGAGAGAGAAGGAGACACAGAATCTGAAGCAGGCTCCAGGCTCTGAGCTGTCAGCACAGAGCCCGACGTGGGGCTCGAACTCATGAAGCATGAAATCATGACCTGAGCCGAAGTTGGAAGCTCAACCGACTGAGCCACCCAAGCATCCCATCACTTTTTAAAGAAATCCAATCTGCTCTTTGTCCTTTAATGTGAAAAAAAAAAATGACTGCATGTGTATTGTGTTGATTGATATATTTTATTTCCTTGCTGTATCTGTCTTCCATGCTTTAGCTGGATGGATGAAGTTTTTTTCCTTACTTATTTGCTCTAATGTGTTGGAACTCACACATACTATTTCTATTCTTATAATACTATGCTTAAATTTGGTTTTTTTGAAGATTTTTAAATTTAAGTAATCTCTACACCCAGTGTGGAGCTTGAATTCACACCCCCGAGATCAAGAGTCACCTGCTCAACCAACTGTGACAGCCAGGCACTCCTCAAATTTGTTTTTATATCAATGCTGAGAACTCTTTATAACTTTTCTCTCCCTCCCAAAAAAAGGGCAAGGTTTGCACCCTTTTCTTTTTTCTTACCACTGTTTCTTTTATCTCATATATTTGTTTTTATCAAATTCTTTTTTCATGTCGCAGGAGTACATCCTTCAGAATCCTTAAGAAAGAGTGGTAAACATTTTGAATGCTTGCAAGAGTAAAAATGCATTTATTTTGTCTTTGGTTTTGAATAAGTATTAAATGTCTCCATTATTTAATTAAGATAACCACAGAACTCCTTTTTAAATATATTTTTAAAGTGTATTTATTTTGAGAGAGAGAGTGGGGTAGGGGCAGAGAGAGAATCCCTAGTGGGCCCAATGTGGGGCTCCGACTCATCAACCACAAGATCATGACCTGAGCTGAAATCAAGAGTGGGACGCTGAACAGACTGAGCCCCCCAGGCCCACCAATAGCCATAGAATTCTTAATTCAAAATCATTTTCTTCTCAAAGACCCTGATCCGCTGATTTCCTGTGTCCCATGTTGCAAACTAAAATTCTAATACCGGTCTCATTAATTCTTTTGTTGATAACGTTTCTCTGTTTTCTTTGTTAGATTTTAATATTTTGTCTTCTTTCCTGGTATCGTTAGTTGGGGTCGTATCAGGAAACCAGACCCTTTTCCAAGTTTTCCAAGTCGGCAGGGGTTTAATGCTGCTGATTTCATGCAGGGTCTCCACCGCTGAGGGGCAGGGACACGCGGGCTGCTGCTGTCCTTGGGCACCCGGAAGGGACGCGATCACACGACCTGCCGCCCGGGGACCTGGCCTCCCGTGGCACTGATGCACATGCTCCACAAGCCCCCCACGTGCTGTTTGGCAAGCCAACTCCAGCCCACTTTTCTCCTCAGTGTTCTCAATCTGGTCTCTGTGGCATCTGGCTGGAAACTTCTGACCACTGGTACTAAACACAGACCCAAGAACCGCAGCCCCTTGGGCACTGGAGGGGGCGGAAAAGAGCCAGAGCCACACCAAGAGTCAAAGATTGTTGTCTGGCATGCGACTTAGTAAATTGCACTGTGGCTTCTATGTGAGATGCATTTTGTTATCCCTACTTCGTGCATAGGAGGATCGGAGACAATGGTCAGTGTCAGGAATTCGCTTGTGATGTTTGCTCATCTCCTCTGTACCCTTCTTTCCTACCAGAACTCCTTCCTGGTGGATAGATATGTGTTGGGCTTCTAGATCTGGACACACACTTTGTAGAGTTTAATTCTTTTCTGATTCTCCCTCATTTTGCAGTGCATTACGGGAGAATCCTTTAACTGGCTAATTTTTCCTCCAGCCGTGTCTATTCTATTATTCAGCCAAACTACTGAGGGTTTTTGTTTGCTTGTTCTTGTTGTTGGTTGGCATTGATAATACTACTCCTTACTCTTAAAATTCCAGTGTTTCTTTTGAATTAACATGTTTTTAATTTTTATGGATGTACATCCTGTCAAATAAGAATAATGAGGTCCCCCAGAAGACAATCTCCAAGTCTCTGTTTTCTGTTAATTTTACTGCCTTGGAGTTTTTTGCAGTATTAATGTAGTGCCTCTATTGAATATTTGGAATTCTGTTCATTCTGTGTTTGAAATTCTGTTTACTCCTGTAGATGGTGGTCTAAATTGATCAGTGTCAGGGCTGGGATGTTACTCCTCAGTCCAAAGGAAACTCCTCCTTCCTCATGTGGCCAATGTAGCTTTTGATCACAGCACCCCTGAGTCCTGTGTTTATGCAAAGCAAAGTGTGCCTTCATTTAGGATTCTCAGGTGGTTTGCTTTGTTGGCATGGGGACTTCCCACCCTTCTTGCCTTTGTTGCCCCAAACTCACTCTTCTCCAGAGGAGTCCAAGAACAGGCTGGTTTGGAGTGCTGTTGGCATGGATCTCCTTCAGGCAAACTCCAGAAGAGGTGACTGTGAGACCGGGGCCTTATTGCAAATGTTCCACACTCCTGAATTTAATTGCTTAGCAAAGAGCCATAGCCCAGACCTCCTCCTTTCCGCTGTCGTCCATGACCAGAGGGGTGATCCTCGAATTCTCCAGGGAAAGCACACCAGTTAGGTGGTCCCACCTCTACCTCTCTGAAGTTGTGGTTTCCTTTTCTCTGCTGAAATCTGATGTCTATCTCTCTTTAGCTACATATGGTACAGAATTTTCTCAATGCCGTTGTCTGCTGATGACATTCCTCATAGCTTCTCAGCATCACTTTAAACTAAGTCTTTCTTGGGGTGTCTGGGTGGCTCAGTCAGTTAAGTGCCCGACTTTGGCTCAGGTCATGATCTCGTGGTTCGTGAGTGTGGGCTCCTCTGCTGACAGCTCGGAGCCTGGAGCCTGCTTTGAATTCTGTGTCTCCTTCTCTCTCTGCCCCTCCCCTGCACTCTCTCTCTCTCTGTCTGTCTCTCTTTCTTTCAAAAATAAATGAACATAAAAAGTTACTCTTTCTTGGGGCGCCTGGATGGCTCACGTAAACATCTGACTCCAGCTCAGGTTATCATCTTGTGGTTCGTGGGTTCGAGCCCCGCGTCAGGCTGCACGCTGAAAGTTTCGGGCCTGCTTCTCTCTCTTTCCCTCTCTCTCTACCCCTCCCCGACTCACTCTCTTTCTGTCTCAAAAATAAACTTTAAAATAAATAAATTAAGTCTTTCTTTCATGTTTCCTATATCATAACACAACAAGAGAAAGATAGGAGGAGGGGTAGAGATACATTCAGAAAAGCAGAATTAACTGGAAGAGTTCCTCTTTCTTTAATGCTTTTAAAAACTTTACATTCTATGTAAAGCCTCATATTTATATATTGCAATTTTAATGATTGGTAAAGTTCAGAGTTAGCCTTCTACTAAATTGGAAGTGGCTTATATTTTCCAACATCCATGAAAATCAAGCATAAGGTAACAGAAGAGAGATTCTGTCAAGGAAGCAAGGTTGGATGCTTTAGGAAATAAAGATTGAAATTGAATCACTTGGTCAATACGTTTTGCTGTATGTTTTCTAAATATAAGATGTAAATTGGATTACTTGGGTTAAATCCGAATGTATGCAATCAGAGAATGTTAACAATATCACATTGTAAAAGTTTATTTTGATTTCAAGCTATTTATATGGCTTCTTCAACCTACCAAGTTGATATTTCCTTAACTATAACACCTTGGCCCAAGTAATTAGATGTCAGTGCTAATTTGGTCAAGGTTATACTAAATGTATTAATGTTTTCTATGGCTATATTCAAAACCAAACAATGGCATCCATCTTGCCACTACCTACAAATTAATTCAGAAAAGCTTCAGAGGGCTTAAAGCATTTCTGGTTCTTTGCTAGTCACTTTCAAGTTCAATAGCACTCACTGAACTCAGCATGCCCATAGACAAATATCCTTGTGCCCATTTTACTGATAAAGAAAGAGGTGCAGCTGGTGGCAGAGTTGGGATTTGCATTAAGGTCTTTTTTCCTTTGTTTGTTCCTTAAGACTAGATTCAGGAAATGGCCTGTGTGAGGAAATAAACCCCTAGAGATAAACATTTCATTCAAAGGTATTGATTGTTTATGAATAATAATTATTGCTACTGCCTTTCCCTCAGCAGTTCTGCAACTCGAGGATCCAAAGGAAGTTAAGCTGATTACAAGTGATGAACTATTCTCAGTTAAATTATACTAACTGCTTCACCCTGGCTGCCCCAGTGCTTGGTGGGTAAGAAGTGATCTAGTGAAAACACACTGTAATTAGCCACAAAGATCAGACTGAATTGGGGCAGAAGCATTGCTTTACATTTACCTGTGTCTATTTCCCTCTCGCTGAGCTGCCGTTTGTCTCAATATATACTTAGGATGTATTGAGGATAAATATATATAGGATAAGGAAGTATATTGTCTCAAAAGGTGAGTTCTCGGGTAGTGCTACTCTACCAACACCGTTCTTACTGTTTTTATGAAAAAATGGGCCACAATTTCCCAGTGGTGAAACAATAATCTTGGGAAAGAAGTGCAAGTTCACAGGCTCAAGCATTTGCTCTGAGCTCAGCAGGGATCTGGTCTTGTGCTTGCCCAGTCATAAGAATATTGGCCAAAGACTGCACCAAACTCCCACTCAGAGGGCCCCAGTACAGCTGGAGGCTGTTGGCTTTGAAATCACTCCCAGTGTGGCTGGTGGGGCCAACATTGGATCAAAAGGATAAAAATTCGGTTTTATGACCAAATAGAAAACAAAAGAATGAGGACAGAAATAAGGCCAAAATATATTAGTGATGATAACAACTGTGACCAACTCTGATTTTTCTATCAAAAGATGTGCAGAGAAGTAAACAGAAATTACACACAGTTCAGCTTTGCTTATATGCACACATTACACCAAATGATATGGACACTTTTCAAGTAAAGAGTCAAACAGTCAAATGCTAACGAAAGGAAACCAAACAGGGCACTATTCATAACAGAGAAGGCAGAGTTCGAGATAGAAATATTCAAGTAAGATAAAGAAGTATATATTTGATATTGAGGAAAGTTAAAATCACCTGAGAAGGAATAACAGTCATATCCTATAAACAGTGAACAACATAAATCAAATTATATCAAGGAAAAATTAATTATTAAAAAAAATGAATTAATGAAACCAAAGCCGCAGAGGGAGGTTTGGATTTACTTTCTTTGGCATTGGAAAATCAAATAGACAGGAATAAAAAGTGTGCCTGTAGAGGGTTTAATTGACAAAATTAACAAGTTCAATCATCACACACAGACAACTGTATATGAATATGCATATTGCACTGGAGTTAGTGCTTTCTAATCATCCTGTGTGTTTGTATGAACATGTATAAGCACACACAAACATTCCCCTGCAAATACAGACTACCTTTCTTCAACTATCTATTAAATATATACAAAATTACCCACATGGCAGGCCATACACAAAGCCATAGAGGAAACTCTAAGTAAGCCTTAACAGATTTCCAAGTGTAGGAATCTTTTAAATAAAAAGCGCAATAGCATTAGAACAGAATAACAGAAGAATAAAAGAAGCAAATCATTTGAAAATTTTAAAAATAAGCTTGTCTAAAGAGCTCAGAATTAAGAGATATAACTATTCTAAAAAGAAGACAAATGTGTATTTGCTGCAAATATAACTTAGAAAACCCAGAGGAATCAATGAGGAAACATAATAAAAGGGCAGAAACATACAAGACAAAACTATAAGCTTTGCCAGCACTTCTGGACGCCAGCATCCAGTTAGAAGATGTTTAGGAATTTACATGCCTCTCATGTTAAAAAGCAAAATCAAAGAAAGAAATGTGGGATCATACCTACAAGGAGTGAAAAGGTACCACAAGGAGAAAATGTTATGTTATTTCTAAACTGGCATAAATAAAGAGAAATCCCTTGATTCTGGTTGTGCAGATCACATATGATACAGGCACCCAGGTACAATCCCTGTGAAAATCTCAGCAGGATTTTATTTCACTTGAAAAAAAAAAAACTGTTCTGAAAATCATCTGGAAGACTAAATTATGAAGAACAAGACCAGAATGCCCAGTATCAATCCCCTTTTCTTTTCAAAATTGTGCTGAAAGTTCTCACTAGAGCAGCTGGCAAGGTGAAAGGTGAAAAATTCACTGGAGAAGAAGAAACAAAACTATCATTTTTGAAAATGGTAAAAAATAAATAAAATAATAAGTAAGGAATTGTGTATCAATAGCCCAACAGGATTTTGAAGATTAATTAATAAATTAATCAAGGACTTTAAAACTTTTTCTAGATGCAAAGTTAATACATAAAAGTTATTTTATATAGTTTCATGAAACAAAAACTGAGAATTGTGAAGGTACCATTGTCAATATGATAAGGAAAAAAAAAGTTAGGTACATAGAAATAAACATTGCACATAACATGGGCAAGACTCCTGTATACAAAACTATAAAAGTTATTACATTATGTTAAAGAAGAGGTGAGTAATGAAGACATACACCATTTGTGAATTGGATGATACAATAGAATCAAGATTTCAACTCCTTGAAGATAATCAGTAGATCTGAGTGACAATACAGTAGTTCTAAAGAGGCTTTCCTTGTGGACTGGTTGTAAAACTGATTTAAAAATTCACATGGAAATCCAAGGTGTCCATTTAAAAAAAGAAGAACAAGTAGGAATAATTGCTTTCTCTGAAATTAAAGCTCATTGTGATGCTTTATTAATTAAAACAGTGGGTATTGGCAAAGCTATACTGAAACAGAGCAATAGAATGAAATTAGAAGATCTGAAACCAACCTGTACATATATAGCAATTGATTTACACCAAAAATGTAGTTGCAAAACAATGAGGAAAGACGAATTTTCAAAAACAATAGTGAGGAAATTGGTATCCATACTGAAAATAGGAAATTGGGTCACTAACTCACTCTATACCCAAATTCTCTTCCAAGGGGTTATAGACTTAAATGTGAAAGGCCAATGAACACATGTTTAGAAGACATTATAAAAACACATCTTTGTGACTTTTGAGTAGAAAAAGATTTCTTACATTGGACACATAAAGCATCCCAAAAGGATTTGACTGACATTTGAATAAATGTGAACCCGTTTATTTTTATTTTTTTAATTTTTATTAATGTTTATTTATTTTGAGAGAGAGAGAGAGAGAGAGAGAGAGAGAGTGCAAGTGGAGCAGGGGCAGAGAGCAGGAGACACAGAATATGAAGCAGGCTCCAGGCTCTGAGGTGTCAGCACAGAGCCTGATGTAGGGCTCAAACCCATGAGACGTGAGACCATGACCGGAGCTGAAGTCAGATGCTTAACCTACTGAGCCACCCAGGCACCCCAGATGTGAACCCCTTTAAAATGAGAATATTTTCTCATCAATAGACACCATCAAGCATAGGAAAGGACAAACCACAAAATGGAAGAAGATATTTGCAATCCATATACTTGTGAGAGGCTCAAGCCTGGAATATATAAAGAATTTCTACAAAACAACAGGAGAAGGACAGACCACCCAAGTAGAAGTGGGCAGAAGACATGAACAGGCACTTCACAAAGGAGGGAATTGAAACAGCCAGTAAACACATGGAAATGTGTTCAGCTTTGTTAATTATTGAGGAAATGTAAATGAAAACCACATGTGATAGTGTCACATCCACCTGAAAAGCCAAAATGAAAAAGACAACCAATACCAGATAATGGTGAGAATGGAAATCCTTACACTTTGCTCGTGGCTGCATAATTGGTTTGACATGCTCAAAAACACTTAGTATTATCTATCAAAATTAAACATATGCCCACACTCTGAGGCATAGCACATAAAGTCTCAAGTGTGTGCTCAAGAGAACATGTGTGCATGTGTGCCTTGGAAGACATGTACCAGAATCTACAGCAGCATTATCCAGAAGAGCCTCAAACTAGAAACAACTCAGGCTTTCAAATCACATTTCAAAAATTAGTTCTATAGGATATTACATAACAATGAACATGGCTGAGTTAAAACTACACATAAAAATATGGATGCCTTTTAAAAAGAAAACATTGAACAAAAACATCTAGATACAAAAGAGCATAAAAGTCTTTTTAAATAGAGTCCATTTATATATAAGTACATTTTTATAAGGTTCAAAAATGTGCAGAATTACATTATCGGGTTTTAGAATGCGTACTTAGATTAAAAATAATAAACAAAGTCAGGGCTGTGATTTGCCCTAAAAGGCAGGATGGTGTTTCTTTGTGGACAACAGGGCTTAAGGACCAAGCCCAGCCTCTCGGATCTCCAATGTTCCATTTCTTGACCTGGGTGATAGTTACAAGGATATTCATTTTATAATAGTTTGTTAAGTTCTACATTTTTATTTTATGCACTTTTTAATATGCGTGTTGTATTTGATAATAAAAATGTCTTAAAAATGGAATTTTTAGGAAAGACTAAATGTGTCGCGGTGAGACTAATAAGCAAGCTCTTGCCCTTTCATTTATGAATGTGCATAGTAATCTGGGTTTGTGAAACCAGTGTCCCAAGAACAGATGGACCTGTCCACAGGACAGAATGGGTCTCTCTCCAGCAGCCTCCAACATGCACAAGCACTTAAAATGTGAAAAGGAGTCTTTTTAAACCAAGGAGAGACGGGATGGTTATTTAATAAATGGTGCCAGCACAACCGGCTGGCTAAACAGAAAAAAAATATTGAGCTAAATGCTCTTCTCACACCACATACTAAAACAAACACTAGATGAGATAGTAAGTTAAATATAAAAATCAAATAATATACGAGATGATTTGACCTTTGGATGTATGAGGGCTCTCTAATTTAAAAAGCAAAGGGGAAAAAAAAACAATATAGTGAGAACATCAATAAAATAACCGTCTATTATTTTAAAACTTTTGACGTCGGAGACCTCCAGTGTGAAAAGTTAAAAAACATATGTCAAACTAAGAAAGCAATATTTTAAGCCAGTAAGGTGCACAATGATTAACAACTTTAATACACAGAAGTGCATGCATTGTTAAATAAAAGGAAACAAAGCCTCGAGGAGGTAGCCAGGGTGTTTATAAAATATAAATACAGACGGACAGTGACTATTAAAGAGTTCAACCTTGCAAGTAATCGAGTAATTAAGGTGAGAACAAGAAGATCCCATTTGTCACCTACCAAATTGACACGAATTTTACAATGCTTATTTTTAAGTACTGGTAAGGGTGCCTTTGGGTAGAATCCTCATCATGCTGACGGCATGTCCATCGGGGAAAGCGATTTGCCAGTATGAAGAAACAGAAATCTATTTCTCTTCTGCCCACCCCCACCCCTGCCAGCCACTAATTCTCCTCCTGGAAGTCTATTCCAAGGAAATAATAGGGAGTGTGGACAAAGATTAATGCATAAACATGTTGCTCGCTGTTATTTGTGATAGTAATATTGGAATCGCCTCCGGGCCAGCACTCAGGGAGTAAACTCTGATTCACCCCCCCATGGCCCACACGCAACGCCAGGAATCCCATTTAGAAAGAGATTTTAATACCTTGGGAAAACTCAGGTGATACGGACAAAGACAGCTCCAGGTTTTGGGGAGCTGGGAAGTACACAACTTGGGTGGCCTCTTTTAGAGAAAGAATTAAAATCAGCAGTATGGCAAGGAGCCCCTGCACAGGTCAAGGGCCCCAAGATTAAGTTACATTTGGTTCCTCGAACCCCATCTCTGAATATTAAATTAGGCAGCTTTAAAAAAATACAAAAATACGCGTGCAATAAACGGGCTGAAATAAAGGTGGATAATTTTAACTTGGGGCTTCGAGATCATGGTCCATACATAGCCTCTTGTCTTTATGATCCAGCAGTTTTTGACCATCAAAACACGTTTTAAGTGAGGAGGGAGAAGGAAGTGGGGAATTCTGGGCAGAGGAGAGAACGAGCCAAGCATGGAGAGCTGGCTCACTGGGGAGGGTAGCGGCCCAGGTCTTAGGGGAGTCTGTGGTAGGAAGCCCAGGGGTTTGCTGGGAAGTGGACAACCGGGGCCGTGACAGTCTCCCCAACCCACAGGAAATGAGTTTTAAGGATTTTTGAAACCTGCAAAGAGCCTGCTTTCCCAATTCACTTGCTATGCCGCTTTTCTACCATCACTAGAGACCAGGAGCTGCATGAATGTAAAAACTTGAGGGAGCGTTGGCAGAGCAAGGAACCGGCCATCAGTAGCACCTTATTGGACAGGAGTTGGTCAGGGTTTCTAGCTCCAAGTCTTCCTCGAGTGTAGGGATGTTTCCCAGCCTGACAACTCAATAAGACCAGGTGGTCCCCTGGGGAAAGCGTATTTCGAAGGGGTCCAGAAAGGAAACATTCCAGATCCCGTAGGATTGGCCAGCAAGACTTGGGTGGGATTCCAAAGTGGGGTAGGGGCTCTGAGCAGAAAGGGGCCCAGAACACGGTGGGGCTGGGGGGGGGGCAGGGAAGGGAGACCCTCAAGACAACACGGCAAACATTCCCCCACGGCCGGAGTTTCTTGGGGGGAACATGCGACCTTCCCCTTTCTCTCCAGGTGCTTGGGTCCTAATCCCACCCCTGCAGAAAGGCTCTCCCGGAGGAGGAAGTGGAAGGGGATAAAAGCAAAGCACATCAAACAGCCGAGCAAGCAGAGAAGGCGACGCGCCATCCGGGCGAGGCGACATGCATATTCCAATTTACTATGTGACCGAGTTACTAATTTAGAGATCAGATTATGTAAAGATTTGTGCCAGCCAACTTATGCATAGAGCAAAGGTGGAGGAGGGAAGGGAGGCTTCTCAGCAAAGTAGCTCTTGCTTGTGGGGCGATGGGGCCACCCTGTTCTTATCCGTAACTCTGAGGGACCATCCATCTTTCCGTAAAGTTCTCTCAATTCTAAAATTCTAAAAATCACCAAAGAGGCATTTGGCAAGTAGCCACCCCCCTTCCCTTTGGGGCCAATTTTCGGGCACGTGAGATGCCCACAGGAGAGGCTTTGGGAAACAGAGGATGTGGAGGAGAAACCATTTTCTAGGAAATGAACCTTTATCCCCATCACTTACCCCAAAGAAATCTAATTATTTTTACTCCGCCATAACCTTTACTATTCGAAAGGTAAAATAGGATAAAAAAAATTAATTTTACTAACAGAATTTACTAGATTAATATGACCGAGAGCTCTGCATAAAATGTTAGCATTAAATATTAAAATATATTAATAAAATACTAGATTATTAAAGCCTAATATTTAATATAACATATTAATTGGGGGGATTGTGTCAGTTTAAACATAAAAGAGAAAAGTGAAGGCAACAGTGACCTTTGCAAAGCGGGATGACCCCGGCCACAGGCTCGAGACTTCACTCAGTAGAAATCAAAGAAGGGTCTCGCATCACCGCCCCCGTCAACCCGCCCTGTGGCCTTGGGGATGCAGGTAGGCCCACGGGGTTAGTGTAGGAGCCCTGGGAAGTCAGCGAGGGACAAGGTGAGGCCTCGGGGACTAGCAAGGACACGGAGCCCTCACCACCCAGGCCTGAAGGGAGGGGAGGGAAGGGCCACCATGGCCTGATGGCTGAGGGCTTTGGGTGTAGAGGAAGGACCTCAGGAAAGGTGCGTGGGACAGGACACGGTCACCAGCCAACCCACAGCTGCTCAGGGCGAGAAGAGAGAATCAACACCTCGACCCTGCCCCAGTCCTGTCCCCTCTCCCTTCCTCTGCTGGCCCCTCCCATTGGCCACACGAGGGCAAACTGAGGGCCAGGCAGGGAGCCTGGAAGATACAGGCCAAGGTGCCAGGTTCCAGAGCACAGCATGGCGGGCAGCGGGGAGTGGAGGGGCAGCGGAAGGGAACCGACCTGCTTGGGCCATCCCCACGATGGCCATGAGCCCTGTGGCTCGTGCCCTCGCTTCCCCATCAGTAACAAGTCAGCCACCTTTGCTTTTCCCGGGGCCTCCTGCAGATGACCTCCGCCAGAGTTACAGGCAGCTGGGGCCCTGCAATGCCTTAATAAATGCCTCTAGACAGAAGCACCAGAAAACAGGGCCAGAACTGAGTGTGGTCGGACACAGGGCTGCCGCTGGCTTCCCTGAGAGTCGCAAACCTGACTTTGCCACCACACTGTCTCCTGGCCTCTGCCCACCCTGTCCTCCCGTGGAAACCAGAGGGAGATGGCTTAGGGCTCCACACAGGGAGAAGGGCCCGGCCACCAGTGTCCCCAAGGCCTGGGGCAAGCGCTTCCTGCTGGGTCTGTGACCCCCTCTGAAAAGTATAGGCCTGGCCAGGTGACTTCTGAGGCCCCTTCTACTCTCTGTCCTTCTTCACATGATGTGTGCACAACATGCTGCCTAGCCCCCTAGACGCACACGTGCGCGTGAGCTCGGGCGTACATGTCTTCAGAGTGGACGCAACATCAGAGCATTTGCCGTCCGGGGCCATCTTGTCCCCCACTCCGACCCTGGGGGAACTGGGCAATGTTTAGAGACACATCTGGTTATCCCAACTCCACGTGACGTTACTGTTACCTAGCGGGTGGAGACCAGAGTGCTGCTAAACATCCCGCCGGGCCCAGGACAGTCCGCCGCAGAATCATTCTACCCAAATATCGATAGTTCCGAGGCTGGGGCTTCCTGGACTCCTCAGGGGAATGTTTTGGACTTCCATTTCCCTCTAAACCAAAGTGAGAGAATTTTAAAATTAAAAATTAGGATTCATGGGTTAGTAAGTGTGTCAGTCTACTAGGACTTCGTAACAAAGTAGCACAGGCTGGGGCTTACACAACAGACATGACCTCTCTCCCAGCTCTGGACGTTGGAAGCAGGAGATCAAGGTGTCTGTGTGGCTGGTTTCTCTTGAGGCCCCTCTCCTTGGCTTGTGGATGGCTGCCTTCCGTGTGTGTGTGTGTGTGCGTGTGTGTGTGTGTGTGCGTGTGTGGTGCATGTGTGTGTGTGCGTGCATGTGTGTGTGTGTGCATGTGTGTGTGCACACCTAATCTCCCCTTCTTTTAAGGACACCCGTCAGATTGGATTAGGACCCCCCAAAGGCCTCCCTTGCCTTCATTGCCTCTTTAAAAGCCTTACCGCTAAACATAGTCACATTCTGGGTTGCTACCAGGGATTGGGGTTCAACATATACGTTTTAGGGTGGGAGTGGGACACAATGCAGTCCATGAGAGCAAGTGACATTGGCAAGATCGATAAAGAGAGTTGAAACTCGCTGGGGGACCTTGACTGTAGTGATATAGCTCAGGCAACATCAGTGACAGGAACAAACGTGGACACGTGGCTGCCATGCCCAGAAAAGCTCCAGGCAGAGGGAGCCCCACAAACACTTGTCCACCAGGGAGTAGCGCACCCAGACGTGTCTCCACTGTGAAAAAGCACTGTGGCTGAGATCCCCTGTGTGCTTTTCTATCTGGGTGTGCATCTTACCTCCGGAGATCCCACTTGATGACAAACTCTTATAAACGTGCACTTTCACAAAAGGCTTATCTGGACAATCACTCCCTAACCCCTCAAGTCTTCTGGAAACACAATTAATTCATGGCATTGTTTCTCACCAGAAACATGCCCATAGCATAAGGGAGATGGGAAATTTCCATCTGCTGGCTCTGTGCATCTGAGCTGCAAGGCTGGATTTACTCACCTCCTATATGACCAAACGGAAGACATGAGAATTAGGAAAAGAAGCAATCTGGGAATTCCAAATGTCTTAAATATAAAAACTCGCCATGATTTCTTAAAAATATATTTTGAAAAGTGCATTCATACAATGTGTTTGTTTTTTAAGATGCATGAAAATGTCTAGTGATTGAACAAATATTGTAGATGACATCCTGAGTATTGTTACAGTTTTAATAACAAAATAAAGAATCACACACTTTGAAGGCTGTGCCACTCACAAACATTGTGCTCTAGCCTAAATATCACAGTTAGTTTTTAACACATTTGCCCTTGGAGCACAAAACCAATAATATATGTCTTAATGCTGCCAGCCTAGCATTTATGGAAGATGTAAAAAAAATTGTATTTAAATTAGAAATACTAAAATTAATATTTATTGACTCCGTGTTTCATTATCATTAGAAATTAGTTTGTTCTTGGCTAAACAGTTTATAGCAAGATATAAATATGTTCCATTGACCTATTAACTGGCCCAATATATTATGGAGTTATTGACAGCTGCAGTAAAATTTACTAACAGCTATTAAACCTTTTAACATACTTGATACGCCTCTGTCCCTGTAATTCCCAGGAATTAGGTGTGTTTTTTTCTTTTTTTAGGATAATCTGCTGCTGATATTAAATTCTCCCAAGATTTTAATATGTTGTCTAAGTTTATGGGCCATAAAATAAACCTAGAGCTTACAAAAATTTACATGACAATATTATTTTTTTTAAAAAGGGCATGTAAATTTTAGTACAGTAAGAATGATGATATAAACCACAGGAACACATTAAAAAAAAAAGTTCCCCAAACTGTATTAAAGGAATATTTAGGGTCTTATTTCAACACACAAAGCCAACAGAATGGCTGTGTAGACCAGTGTGCAGGGAGGACTGACGACCATTATTGAGGTCCAGAAAAAGCCACACCACGACCGACACTGGTGCCCAGGCTGGGCGTCCACGGGTGCACCAGGGTCCCTCTGTGTCATCAGATGCTTTCTTACAACCCAGGTGCTGAGCCAGCAGACTGTTCTCCATTTCAGAGCGTGGCTGCAGCTGAAGGGGGCTCGGCCAAGTTCAGCAGAGGGTTTCCTCCAGACTCCACCTTCTGGCAGAACGTCAGGGGGGCTGCTGCACATCTATGTCTGTTGGGAGCCAAAGCTTCAGCCTCTTTGGCCCTCCAGCCACATGTCTGGGTGACCGCAGGCTGAGACATTTTCCCAGGCCTCGGGCTCCAGGGCACAGGGCACAGGGCACAGGGCAGCACCGTGGTTCAGTCAAGCAGAGCCTGCTGGTTGTCGCCTGGATTGTACTTCGGGCAAAAAAGAGGGGCCTGGACGTTGGCGCCTATTCCAGGGTCCAGGGCACAGTCAGAGGTCTGCTGGATCAGCGAGCAACGCCTATCAGGTGCAGAAAAACGCAGTCGGTGAAGAAGGTGGTCAAGTGCACACCGAGTCCTTGCAATGCCGTGCACCAGGCGCTGGAGACACGGAGATGAGCAACCTCAACCCCTGTGGCGAAAGAGCCACCCGGCAGCCAATTCGGTTGGAGAAGCCGAGTTAAAATATTCAGTACTTGCATATTAACATATCATGTGTCTACGTGCAAAGTATATATGTACAGTGAAGTATATACAGACATGCTGCTTGCACGTGGAGTTGTAAAAAATTAAATATGTATGTGTGTATTACCTGAGGACATATACACTGACATCATGGTGGGCAGAATATTGGCCACCAAAGACGACAGACCCTAATCCCTAGAACCTGTGATATTTCTATCACAAACAGTTTGGGGCGCCTGGGTAGCTCAGTGGGTTGAGTGTCCGACTTCAGCTCAGGTCAAGATCTCACGGTCTGTGAGTTCGAGCCCCAGGTCGGGCTCTGTGCTGACAGATCAGAGCCTGGAACCTGCTTCAGATTCTGTGTCTCCCTCTCTCTCTCTCTGCCCCTGCCCTGCTCTGTCTCTGTCTCTCAAAAATGAATAAACATTAAAAAAATAATAAATAAACAAATAAATAAATAAACAAACAAACAAACAAATAAATAAATGCAAAGAGTTTGTGGATGTTACAAACCAGAGGGTCTTGAGATGAGGAGATACGCTGGAATGTCTGGGCAGGCCCTGAACACCATCACAGGGGTCCTATTAAGAGTGAGGCAGAGGGAGGGGCGCCTGGGTGGCTCAGTTGCTTAAGCATCGGACTCCTGGTTTCAGCTGAGGTCATGATCTCACACTTCGTGAGTTCCAGCCCCACACTGACAGTGCAGGGCCTGCTTGAGATTCTCTCCCTCTCTGTCTGCCCTTCCCTCCTTCCCTCTCTCTCTTTCTCTCTCAAAGTAAATAAACTTTAAAAAAAAATATTATCTTACAGTCTGCAGGACAGAATTCCAAAATCAGTATCATTAGGCCAAAATCAAGGTGTGGGTGGGGCTGTACTTCCTCTGGAAGCTCAGGTGAGAATCCGATCCTTGTCCCTTCCAGCTCTGGTGGCTGCCATGTTCCTTGGCTGCAGCCTCTGGCCCCCTAGTCGCATTATAAATCAACAGTCGGACATTTAACTGACTGAGCCCCTAAGTTTCTGTTGTTTAAAGTTCTCCTCGGGGCGCCTGGGTGGCGCAGTCGGTTAAGCGTCCGACTTCAGCCAGGTCACGATCTCGCAGTCCGTGAGTTCGAGCCCCGCGTCGGGCTCTGGGCTGATGGCTCGGAGCCTGGAGCCTGTTTCCGATTCTGTGTCTCCCTCTCTCTCTGCCCCTCCCCCGTTCATGCTCTGTCTCTCTCTGTCCCAAAATAAATAAACGTTGAAAAAAAAAAAAATTTAAAGTTCTCCAGTTCGTGTGACAGCAGCCACTATGTAATATGGAGGCACGTATTAGGATCGCATCACTCAGACCACGTGACCAGGACCATCGTGCCCAGGCTGGGGGATGATTAATGTGACCCATGAGCCTCTCCTGCCCCCCCACCTCTAGGGACCCATGAGTGCACCCTGAATGCTGTGTCCCATGAACCCAGCCCTGAGGGAGTCAGGGCGGCTTCCTGGAGGTGGTGACATTTGGGCCTTGGCACTGATCCCAGTGTCTTTGTCCTTATTTGGCAATGGTCTTGGCCCAGGTCTATCTCTGAGATGTTTATACTTCAAATCTAAGAGCTGCTTTGATTAGGTCATAAACACGTTCAATTTTGCTTCAAGCATCCTGCCCTTCTCTTGTGTGTGCCCTTTGGCCACCAGAGTTGAGCCCCCAGGATGTGGGCACCTTTCTGGGTTGGCTGCTCCATCCTGAGACCGAGACTCCACAGAGTCAAGGGCTCACTCGTGATTCCGGGCCAACGGCTTGGCCCTGACAACAGGCAAGCAAATCCACGTCCTCGCTTCTTTGGGTCCCTCACAATGTGTGGCACAGATGCCTCCCTTAAGACAGATCTATTCAAATGAACAGAATCAGTTCCACCTTTCTGCTAAAGCCAGTGCAGCTCAGTGTAGACAGTGGCCAACTTGCTCAGACTTGAACTTGGACTTTCAATTATTAAAGGCTCAACCCTAAGCCATGCTCTAGTCAAAAGGCAAAAAACAAAACAAAAAACAAAACAAAACAAAACAAAAACAAAGACCTACATAGTTTTAAAATCCCCAACTGGGAATCAGTCAGAGTCCCAGCAGGAAACAGATGGTGCACTCAAATTAGAATAATTCAGGGAGAGTTTATTTACAAAAGATCCAATTACAAGGGTGTGCTGGGGGGGGCTGGAAACCATGAGAGGTGATGTAAGAGCCCCCCACAATGGAGCTATTACCACCTCTATGCCCAAAGGGACAAGGGGAGTAACTGGGGCTGGGGCTGGGAAGGCAGCAGAGATCAGGGCAGACCCTAGCTTGAGGGAGCAGAGAGGACCTGTCGGGGGATGGGGGGGGACACGGCTGGCCTGAGGAGCCTCTGGGGAGAGTCTCCTACTGATTCGCATTTCTAACCACCCTCCTATCTCCTGCCCAGTGTCCTGATTGGCTGAACCCATGGGTCAGAGCCCCCCACAGTAACCCCAGGCTGAGAACAAGTGTCAGAAGGATGAGGAGGGGACCCTGAGCACGAGCTGTAACCAGGCCTGTTTATTTCTGCCCCATCTCCACAAAATTGGGTCTCGCCACGTGGAGGCAGGAAGTAACATGGGAAAAATGTCAATGATGACAAGGAAAAGAGGAGGACATGTTTTTTGGTAAGAAACTAGATAGGTTCTATAATTCATCCCCAGATTTCAGACTAACCTTACGAGGCACCATTGCAAAAAAGGAAAACACAATAATTTGTGTATCCTTTCCTTTAAAAAAAAAAGCCAGAACATCTTTTTCTTTTCCATGAAGAGCTTTTAAAAGAGGACATTATACAAAAAAAACAAAAACAAACACACAAAAAACTATGGATGTCGGTAGCAACTGGTTGCCATGAACTCAAGTGGTATCTTTCACTGTCTCTTATCTTGGATGAACAGAAGCCATATAGGTGGCACTCAGGCATAGCTCAGTAAAGTCAAAATATACACATTTTCTTGGGTTCCCGGAACCTTTGGTGGCATTTACACTGAGGACAAGCTGATGACCACATTACTGTGTTTATATTATTGGATATTATCTCATTTTTACTGTGTTTGGCTAGGAGGTTTTATTAGTCAGGGTTCTCTAGAGAAACAGCCAACAGAATGCATTTGTAAAGAGAAAGAGATTGTTATGAAGAATTGGCTCAAATGGTTCTGAAGGCTGGTAAGTCCAAATCTGCAGTGCAAGCCAGCAGGCTAGAGGCCCAGGGGAGCTGGTGATAGAGCTTCAGTCTGTAGAGAACCTTCTGGAGAATCTCCTCTGGCTCAGGAAGGTCAGTCTTTTTGTTCCATTCAGGCCTTCAACTGATTGGATGAGACCCACCTACCTGATGGAGGGCAATCTGCTTTCCTCAAAATTCTCTGAATTACATGTTAATCTTATCCAAAATCGCCCTCCAAATTGACACACACGATTAATAATTACAGAGGCAGAGCAGATGTTTTAGGTGTGTGCCATGAGGGCGATCTATGGTGCAGTCCTTCTCTACTGCTGCAGGAATTCACACCAATCCATATCCTTTGACAACCAGAAGTAGAAATGGTGGGGCTGGCAAACGAAAATGAAATCTGAGTAATGTGACGTTGCCAACTCTTTTAACCCAGAGGTGGCCTGCAGCCATCCCTAACTCTGATCACTGCCATGTTGAGTTTCTGGGCCAGTATTCCGTTTAGCCAACAGTGTGAACAAACGCACTAGAGACTGGGTCACGTGAAAATCTTCCCACGATCCTTAAGTCAATGCAACGTGAGCAAAGAAACTGAAGGTCAAATGACATTCCAGAACATTCCAGAAGAATTTTTAGTGGAGCCACTAACTTGGACAATTCACAATCCAACACAGAGTAACGAAGGCAACAACATAAATAGACAAACTTCGGGCATTGTCTACTTTATTCAATCAGCTACTCGATTTAAAGCTTCTAACCTACCCAAAGCAATTTTGAAACCCTTAAAATATGTAGTGGTGATATTTCTACAGCCTGATGGAGACCGTGAAACAGAATGGTTTTCATCAAAGTTGGCCTTGAATTCTTCTGGAGATTAGTAGCCTTAGAACCTGACTCATCTTTCTCCTCTCTGGAGGACTCCAAAGAGCCTCAGGCCTTGACTTCTGGACAGAGGAAGATGAGGAAAACGAGGTCCACAAGGTACCAAGTCAGTAAGTTCGTTGAGGGCTTCTCGTGAATGTTGGTTGTGGAGAGTCAATCAGAAGGGCTCAGGTCAGAAGATGATGAATTCTGAACACCTTTGCTCTTTGCCTGTTTCTGCGGTGGCTACTCTTTGCCCCCCTAACCAGAACGCAGAAGAAGAGTGCCAATGAGTCCCTCAGCCGAGGGGCACTGGCTGGCATCGCTGTAATACGCAGTTTGTAGGGAATGAAAGCAGCTTTGGTTTCCTTTTGTATAAGTGCACCCAGTTACCGACGTGACACTGTGGTTTCCTCGCTCGGCTTTGAAATATAGTAAACTCACAAAAGCTACTGTCGAGTTCAGAACAAACACAGGGGGTATGTTTAGTTATTTGTTTTTGTAGTAAAATAAAATATTTATTATCCGCAGACACCTACTGTGAACAGAGGGGGAGGCCACTGTGTTTTATCTCGCCGGTGTCATGTTTGACTTCCATTAGGGATGGATTATAGACCTGTGGGTTTTCATGAATTCAGAAAGTCCACTTTGAACACTGATTTCAAAGCCTACAGGGGGTGTGAGAATGTAAGAACACAGCTTTGGAGGAAGGGACCTGTTGCATCTCGCAAGCACCTTGTGTTTGATAAGGCAGATTGGAGGTTCCCTGCGAGACAGAGGCCAGGATGCTTCTTCCTTAATAAGACGACTTTAAAGGAAGCGTTCCTATTGTTTCCTCCACACTTTCCTCAAGGTGTACACAATTAATTCAGTCTCGAGTCCTGAGAAAACCACCATTGTATCAGTCGGCTTTGCCTTCTCGGTCTCTCTAACTCATCACAGGGAATTGGAAAGTATGCTAACTCACTGGGGGGGCTGCCGTCTCAATGCCTCCACGCCTACCAGGCTGGCTTTGCACACGTGTGTGCACGCCTGCACCAATGCCCACACTTCAGACCTTTGAACCCACAAGAGAAGGTGACCAAAATAAAGAGGATGACCACCTTTGACACCCATCTGGAGTCCTATCACACCTAGACCCATTCTGAGCAGGCACTTAAAAGTACTTTGGCAAACCCGAGTTGCTCTGAAAGAGTGTATGCTGGATAAGAGAAGGTGAGAAATCTAAAGGAACCCACAGTTTTCCTAAGAAGAAAAACGTAGGGGTATATCCCGCTGATGACCTCAAGAATGTGAACGTCTGTTTCATGGAAGAAAGTCTGAGTTTGTTCTGTACTGTCTGGGAGGCTAAAAGCAAAGTTTACATATCAGGATTTCATGGAGTTGCGTTTTGGGCCCTCAGAGGGAAAGTTCCATCAGCCTCTTCAGAATTCTGGGAGTTATTTATCATCCAGAGATGGGGGAATCCCTTGGTAGGCAAGACGGAGAGGGAAAAGAACTGGATGAAAAATCAGGGACAACTGTGGGACTAGAAAATTCCCTGGTCCAACCACGGAGAAGTCATCTCCAGGGCAAATTTATAGCAAAATGGATTATATGCAAATACACAAAGCAACTCATCTGTTTGCTTCCACCTTCCAGGAATATCCAGGGACACTCTAGTCCTTGCCTGATGTAACAATGAGTGGCACAGAAGGATTGTTGTCTTCATCTTTTTGCCCTGTTGAGATGTCTACTTCTTGATTCACTCTCACCTAGAGACTACTGCAATAGTCCTAGCACAAGCGCTCCATTCACCTGTGGGGATTAAGACCCAGAGAGTGTGACTGAGACCAGACAATTTTGCTTTTTTCTAAGTGACACAAACCACCCAAATGAGAGTACGGACTTAATTCAAGTTATTTTCCATAATGATTTTTAAGGACAAATGCCAGAGAAGGAGCCATATAGAGAACATTCAATTGGGAATCAGGGAACCTGGGGAGGGGGGTGCTCTGGCTTGGGCTCAGCACTGAAAGTCACTCAAGCAAACTCTTGAGTTTGCTGAGGTTACATATCGTACCTATGTTTACCTTTTCAATTTTTGAATTCTTTAGACTTTAATGGTGGCTCTCTTGTATTCATTCAGGCATTCGACAAATACTAATTGAGGATAAGCAAGACAGAGGAGTTCTGAGCTCTTCCATATTAAATATGACAAGCCATGTGTGAGTGTGGCTAAGTCTCCACTGGTGCTGTGGCAAAGAGTTAGCCATCTGTGCTCCAAGGAGTCTCTCTGTTTCTGACACCTTACTCTTCCATACTGAACTACCCACCTGTCCCCTACCCAACCGTCCATCCACCACCTGCCCTGAGAACAGCAATTGAATTTCAACGCATCAACTTTTTAGCTGCTCCTTCCCATGCATGACGCCCTAGCACGTATGCCTATCTCATAGCGTAGTGCTTGGCTGTGTCCCCAAGATAGCCTACAGGTGATGCCAACATACCCAGAGGGTGACTCGTGAATCAGTCTACTGCCCGTGAGTTTCATGATATATTTGCTTCTGGTTTCTGATCTTCTGGAATCCCTCTGGTTGCCGTGGATCCTAGCAGACGCAGGTCCTGGAGCAGGGACCTCTGATTCAGATTAAGTATTGACTTCCTATATCACTGATTTCCAGGAGCAGTTTGTGTGTGGTTCCAGCCATGCTGCAGTGCGCTGATGGGAAGAAGCAAGATTGTCAGTAAAGAGTGATTATGTGATAGGTCAGTGGCCACAGCCCCAGCTTCACTGATAGCTGGACATCACAGTCTGAGAGCTAGCTAGCTCAAGAGGCACACACACTTACAACTAGTTAGAAGAAACACACCATTCTGGAACTTTCGCATTTAGCCCTTAGAACCCTAAGACCAGCTTCTGAAAGGCTGAACTCGGAAGGCTGGAGATGAAAAGAGAGAGTCATGGCTTGTCTCTGGGGATGAGGCCATCTTCCTTGAGTTTCATTTCTGGCTCTCCAAAGCTGCTTGGAAGCAATTTGGGAACGGAGTGATGGTTCTCTTCCCTTTTTACTTTGCTTTGTTCCCCACCCCCACCCCCTTCTCATTTTCTCTCTTTCCAAAAGTATCATGAAAACTTGTTGGGATTGGCCTGGGAGCTTCTCACTGAAGGCTTAATTCTGCTGTGAGAGCAGAATAGTGACAATTCAATGGCTGTGTGTCTTTCAGGTTCGCGGAGGGATGTCTGGGCTGATGCTCAACCAAACAACAACTACAAGAGACCCAACTGCGTTAAAGCCCTGGCAGTCTACTCCTCTGTGCTAGATGGGGTTGTGACGTCATTGCTAGAAGTTTGGGATCCCTGTTTTTTTCTTACTCATCTACCAAATAAAGCTTATATCACACTCCATAGGAATATCTTAGAGTGTTTTAACAAGCATTTGGGGGATTTTTTTTTCCCTAAGGGAAATGCTATCGAAGATGGCATTCTCTCTGTGTTTACTATAGCAGCTATATCACTGCAACATTAAGTTCCCGAATCAAGCTCAGAAATTTCTGGAAATTAAGAGCCAAGTTTCCCATAGCAACCTCTCTTGTTCCATCACACACATGTATTGTGGTTCTGTTATCAGCTGATTCCGTAATAATAGACAACTAAACACAACTTGGCTAATCTTTTAGAGAAATGGTTAACTACCTGAAGAAATCGAACATCCCAGCACCCCATCTCACTCAGACAAACTGGATGTCAGAATGGCTACCACCATGAGCAGAGGGACTTAAAACCTGGACCTTTTAACTTTTCATACTTACATCCCAGAAAAGTATGAGCACTGAACTTCATTAGACTGAGCTGTGGGCAGCCACATGTAAACCCCTCATCCCAGCCTGGCCTGCCTCTCACATCACCAGTGTTAAAAGCATCCTGACCATGAAAATCTTTCAACATGTGCAAAATGCACCGTTGTAGACTGAGTTTACACCCGCAGCATCCAACCCTTTCCCTGGACACAGTTGCTCCCATGAACGGCCTTTTCCAGCTGGGTGTGCAGGACACAGAGAAGCAAATCCCATCATTTTACGGGCGCACAGTGACCCTGGGGGTGGGGGTGGGGGCACAGACTCTCAGTAGGAACAAGGTGCATCCTCATGGAGAATCTGTCTTAAAACTCTCCCTGGAGAACATCTTGTATTAAAACAAACACAAGGACATATACTTCCTAATATAAAATGTGCATGAAGTTTCAGGACATGATGCAGGATTTCATTCAAGGGATGTTTATTGAATTCCTGCAGGAGGCCGGGCACCGATCTAGGCTCCTCAGAGCTAAGATACATGGAGCTCTGACTCTGGTCCAGACACTGTTACAGCTTCACAAGTATCCTAGGAGGGAACTACTCTTTTCTACTGCCATTTTACAGGTGACAAAATTGAGGCACAGCCACTTCAAGCAACTTGCCCCAGGGTCCCTCAGCTGGAAGGGAACAGAGCCGGCAGGTGACCTCACGCTAATGTCGGAGTTCCAACCTTGAGCCACCCGGCCTTACACTCCAGAGAAACATCACACTTTTTGTTGTTCTTGATGTAAGAATTCCCAGATTTCAGTAGGAATGTTGAGCTCGTTGACCTTAACTTCTTCACCAAACTGCTTGGCAGGGGCCTGTCTTGTTTTCCTGATGCTGCCTTGCACATCTCCCTCGTGCGCCCTACTCACCCCAGCAAACTCCTCACTGTGTGCGCAGAAGTGATGCTTGCCAGCAGCCCTGAGGCCTGGCCCTGCTACTCTCTTTCCTACTTGGCGAATGCCCACCCTGGGCATCCTTCTCATCGTGCTCCTCTGATCCATTGGCATTAGGGGCTTTGAAAGCACTGGCACAGAAGCAACCCATTTCTTTGTGGTGTCAGCCATCCACCGGGCCCTGTGATCTGTTCATGGGCCCACCTCTGGCTCTAAGGCCTGAGCTCTTCAGGAGAACAGGTGCACATTGTTCACCACTGCGTGCTCTGCTCGCTACACCACACCCAGAGCTCGCAGGGTATGGACTGGATGAATGAGCAAGTTAAGCCAAGACACATCATTCCCTTACAGTTTCATTTCAAAACATTGGGAAATAATAAGAATGTGAACTCAGATATTGCTTGTGGCCACTCCAGCATGGGGACATCAAATGCCTGTGATTAGGGGAATTGAGGAGTGGTTTGCTGTGTCTTAGGACATAGCATTAGCCAGTGGTCAGGAGGCAGCTAGGTCCTAGGGTCCTAGTGGGTTTATAATTAAA
Source organism: Lynx canadensis (assembly GCF_007474595.2). Taxonomy (NCBI): domain Eukaryota; kingdom Metazoa; phylum Chordata; class Mammalia; order Carnivora; family Felidae; genus Lynx; species Lynx canadensis. Next base: position 3,924,344 of record NC_044313.2, on the reverse strand, counting down.
CAGAGTGGCAGCTCTCAGTTGGGTCAGAGGCAAGGAGGGCACAGGGGTGTTTGTCCTGGAAGCCATCGTCCATGGTACACCTGTCACAGGTGCTGTGGATGCCCGCCTCTATCCCCTGTTCCCCAGCTCAAGGCTTGCCATTGCCTCAGTTTCCAGCAACCTGGGGGCTGCCTACCCCCATTCCCTCTTTAGTCACAACCAACGACTGGCTGATACGAAGGTGCAAAGATCAGTTGTCTTCTCGTAAGGGATGTGATGCACGCTCCATAGCACCCTTCAGTCTCCCACCCCCATTTCAGGCCAAGGCCAGACTTCAGCAGAGACTACATCCTTCCTCAGCTCATTTGACTTTCGTATCTTGCTTGCCAGGCTCCTGTTTAAGTGTTTCCTGAAGCTCATTCCCTCAAACAGCAATGAGCATGCAAATCCCTGCCTCAGAATCTGCTTCGGGAACCTGAGCTAAGGCAGAAGCCATACGGGGGAGCCCTTCAGGAGCCTTAACAAGGTCACGGATTGTAGAGGCACCTTTTTGCCAACGAAAATCTACCCGCTGAAATGAACCCATGTTTCAGAGATGTGATACAGTAGAAAAACATAAGAAAGGAAATCTTACATTTACTGGATATTTCCATAAAGATCAAGGAGGCCAGAACACCAATTATAGACACTGTGTTAGCTCTCTATGGCTGCATTAAGAAACGGCTCCAACTGAGCAGCATAAAACAATAGAGACATAGTCTCTCGAGGTGCTGGGGCCAGAAGTGCCAAATCGAGATACTGGCAGAGTTAATTCCTTGAGGATGCTCCTCTGGAGAACCTGTTCATGATGTTTTCCCAGCTCCTGGTGGCTCCAGAAATTCCTGGTGCTCCCGGATTTTTCACTGGGTCACTCCAGTGTCTGCCTCCACCTTCAGGCTTCACATGGCCTTCTCTGTGTGCGTCTCTTTGCCTTCCTCTCTTCTTGTGAGGACTTGTGTCACTGGGATTAGGACTCACCCTAAATCAAGTGTCAGATCACATTCGAAGTTCCGTAGTTACATCTGCAAAGACCCTATTGGAATAAGGGCTCATTCACAGGCTCTTGGTGGCTATATTTTTTTTCTGGGGACTGGCACAATTCAACCCACTCCATATACTCTTTTGCAATCTTAGATCCTTTGCCAAGATCCAAACAAATGAGTCGACACGTTATTTAGCAGTGAGGTTTGCTTCCCTCTTCTCCACCCAAAGGTCCTCCTGGAAAGGGCTTTGCTTTCAGAGCCACTTGTAGCAAACTGTCCACTCTCATCTGCCAAACGTAATGATGGGCTCGGCTGGGCACCCAATGTCAAGCAGCTATAAAGCAGTAATCTCCTTGGAATTCTTCCCGACAGCAGGTGACATGTAATTTGAAATCTCAGGACCTTTGAGTGACTAAGAATTTGGCCGTGAGTTTATTCATAAAACTCTATAGTCAAGACAGATTTACATGAAGTTGTTAAGCTAAAAAAAAAAATAAAAAACTCAACACGATGCCTCGTATATTCAGCATATCGCTCATTCTCTCTTTGCCTTTCACTTTTCAGATCCATCAATCACGTGTGACTCTCCTCTGAAGTCATGATTTACTTTTAAAGTCACCAGAGCATGCATTGTACATGTGGCACTGAGGACATCCTTAAGAACTTGACATCAACATGTAGGAGACATTTCATCTTTGAGTCGTCCCTGAAGATCCCACGTGGCACCAGCCAGTCCACCAACAACCCTAGTTGGGTCTCTCTTTACGTCACCTGCTCCTAGAGGGTTCTCCCTCCACCCACCAAGGAAATGCACGGTCTGTGGCAATGGGAGCCTGGAGCACCTCAGAAAAGGATAAGTCTTCCAGCCTGTGGACAATGGATATATTAGAGCAGTTACAGTGATTCACTGTCTGGGACCAGCAGCATCATCTGGGAAGACGCACAAGGAGCGTTAGGAAATACACCGTGGCCCACGTCAGTCAGGGTGGAGCCCAGCACCAAATGCACGTGGGTGTGAACCAAGTTGCAAAGAATAGGATCCCGGGCTGCTTGTGTTTCTGGGATGCCACGTGCGGACAGGGACGCATGACCCGTCCCAGTGTCATCCACAGTAGGAGCTCCTATCCTGCTGTGAGCCATGAAGGAAATCAGCTACAACTTAACTTAAAATATTCTCTCCTGTTTGATTAATTTCGTCAATAAGAAGCCAACTGAGAGGCTTGTGATGATTTGTTTCAAAATTAAAGGATTTTATATGCAAAACCTGAAATTATGGCTCCTGATGATGATACTATCATTAATGCAATTGTTCTTAATTAAGAATTTTTATTAGGCCTCATCAACTGAGGTAATAGGTGTGCGGTGAGATAGATCTGCCCCCCGATATAAAGGGCCTTGGTTAGGACAAATCCAAGCAAAAATGACACACTTTTACTACACTAGGAGAAAAGAACGGCCATCTCCCCGGAGAAGAAAGGACACTCATTCTGGTGGAGACTGTTCCTAAAATTTACCAAAGTCCCAGTTTCTAACCTGAGGAATTGGGGGGGTTAAGCCAGAACTCTAGGGTCCGGGTGCCCTGTTCTCAGGGATGATCTTGACTTTCAAGCCTTATGAATGTGCTCGGCGTGGACTCGGAAGTAGAGAGTAGCCTTGGGAACGTGTACACTCTTGCCTGGTGTTGTCACAAAGGCCCCATGTCATCCGGTGCCCTCTCCCTATAGGGGTGACTCACCCCCGGGGGATGTAGGCACCCTCTGAGTCACACAGGGAGCGATGCTGGCGACAGATCAGCTGGGGCTGAAGCTGCCCTCACCAAGCAATGTAAAACTCACTTTAATTAACGTCGATACATTTCTTTACATCCACAGCCTCTTGGAGGAGCTAACGCAAAACAAACCAAAGGGAAAAAAAAAATCTCAATTGTTTGGGGGATTTTAAGAGAATTCTTTAATATCAGATTAAGCCCATTTTGATTGTAAATCTATTTTGAGCTCAACATTACCAAAGAATATTACAAGAAAACTCTGTTTTATGAACTTATTATGATTTAAACCGTTCTCTCTCTGCTCTTTCTCTCTGACTCTCTCTCACACACATTCATTCTCCAGAGGATCTAAAAATAAGCCTCCAGCTATACATGTCAGTGCTCCAGGTTTATCCCACAGACTAAGGAGTTTTTCACAAAATACCTTTATTATTTTCCAGGGTTCCGCCACAGTATCTGGAAGCAGAGACTGTTTTAGATGTGAACTGTGGGGGGCACGGGGCCACCTCACGGACAGAATCCCTGTTCTCATCACGGCCAGAATTGGGGGCTTCTAAGGAGTTTGGAAGTCCACGATGACCTAATTTTAATAGTGGCTTTTGCCCCACGGGATTTCTGCACAGCAGATCTCCCGTGTGTGCCCGAATTACCGTCGTGGGTCACACACCCCGCCGCCGTTCATCGAGCGGAGAGAGCATCATGAGGCCCTTTGCCAGGTGCTTGTCCTGGGCTTGGGTCGTGGTCTGCAGGTATTTTGGAGAAGTGACTCAGGAAGTGTGCAGGGTGCACTCCGGGGTCTGAGAACATTCTGCATTCTTCCCAGGACGACTCTCCTTCCAGGTTCAGAAACGGATTTTTCAGGTCTGTTCTGGGGCCCCTGGGGCCCCAGGACGGTGGCGCGGAGAGGAGTGGAAACCAGTTGGTGGTGATTTGTTCCCCGCCCCGTCTTCGGCCTCTGTGGGGCACCGGCAGAGAATGCAGGAGACAGGATGTGGAAAATGTGTTTTCAGTGATGGCCTGGACACAGAAGATTCTGAGGAGCAGACCCCTCTGACAGAAGCCAGGGACTGGGGAACTTCCCAGAAGATCCATACAGTTGCCAACGTTTCATGAATCCACACCTCATGGCCAGTTGTAACAAATGGAAGCAAAAGATACTTCAACAGTCATTACCACGGATGTGCTGCTAGATCGACTCCGTATGTAGAAAATTAATTTATGAATACAAATAAATTTTAAAATTCCACCATTTCCTGCTGAAGGCTTAGCTCTGTTTTTTGTTTTTCTTTTAAAGTCAACTCTGCACTCAAGGTAGGGCTTGAACTCATGACCCTGAGACCAAGAGTTACATGCTCCACTCACTAAGCCAGCCAGGTGCCCCTTAGCTTTGATTTTGGTGACATTTTGAGGTATCCCCTGACACAGGCAACCTAAGAAATACCGTTCATATGTTCTCACAGCTTAATAGCTCACTGGGTAAATCCCTACCTGAGCTGTGGCCCAGCTCATTATATCATCATAATTCCATCTTTCCCAATTATCCCAAGAATAACACTCACTGAGCCCTGTTCTGTGCCAAGTGTAGTGCAAGTTTCGTGATAGCCGGTGGCTCATTTACGCAGTGGTAGATACTGCGGAGTTTCCTCTAGTTCTCGGAGGCATTTTGTCACATTTTAAAGTTTCTGAAATTGGGATCTGTCTTATAATTAGTAATAGCTTCTGGCAAAGATAAATATCACTGCATCAAATATGTACATTGATTTTGAAATACGCCATTGATTTAAAGTCATCTTGGAATCGAGGTAATGTGGTTTTATGGTCTCCGTTTTACAGACGAGGCAAACCGAGGCAGAGAGATGACGGAGGTCTCTCAGGGGCAGGTAGTAAATAGCAGAGGAAAGGAGGCACTACACCCAGTTGTCTTCGCACAGGAGTTTGGCTTTGATGCTTTTCTCATTACAAGTAAGTCTGAGAAAAGCAGGCTAATTTATGTTTTCTGAGGATCCCCGAGGGTGTGGGGAGGGGCTTTGTGGAGATGAATGGGCCACCTGACCGGGGACCAGACGGGTGTGGTATTTCAGTTTGACTTTCACGTGTGCTACCTTTTACTTTCTCCTCCTGAGCACGCCCCTCCATTTTTTCTCTTTTCCTCGAGCATTGATGCAATGACCACAAGTTTGTGGGTCACCAATTTTTTGCACAGGAACTTACCAATGTCACCACCTCTCCTGCAGCGGTTGCTGGCTCGAAGTCAACGGTTCATCATTTTTGTGTTCTGCGGTGATGGCGGATGCCCACGTCAGCGACATCGTGGGGTCCGATACAAACTTAATAGGAAGGCTTTGTCAAATGATTCATGGCATATTAGAAAAGCCACTTCATCCATGTTATTTTATACCCATATAAATAGTCATAAGTGATTGCACCTTGGGACTTGGCTAGTGTGGGACAGCAATTGCTTTATGGAAAAGGAATCTTCTCTCCAAGCTCTCTCAATCTCCTAATGATCCAGCTTCCAGGATCCCTTTCAAGATCGTGTCATTGGAAGGTAAAATGCTAATGAAGACAGGTCCTATCCATCAAAGTCATGCCGGGCACGAACATGGCCTCCGGGTTTCTCGGCGAGCACTGAGCTGGCAGGACTCACCGGAGGCTGGTGTGCAAGAGGTCAGCACGCTGTGGTGGCCATCCACCCTCCCAGATGTCACAACTCGGAGGCCCGGTTTCTTTTCTTGGTTGCACACAGTCTTCTCTTTACGCATCCTTGCAGTGGCTCAAGGTTGGATGTAGCGTCTTGAACCTGAAAGAACTAAGGATTGCTCCCAGGAGGAAAGAGGAGCAAGGACGCAGGTGGGAAGGCCAGGTTTTCCAAAGCAAAGTGCTCCATGAAGCCAAGTGCTGGGGACCATCCTCTGGGCCATCTCTGTTCTCACTTCTCGGGGATCAGGAGGCGTCCCGAGAGAGCCCGATAGCTCATGTGCCTCTGCCGAACAGTTCTGGCTGGGTTTCGCAGGGCTTCCGGCTACGGGGTGAAGAGATGACACGAAAACACATAAGTTTTCTCCCCAAGAGAAAGCATGTTGCGTCTATGTCCACAAGCCCTTCCCCCCTTCTTCCCCTCCCCACACGGCTGCTCCTACTTCCTGTAGCCCCAGCACCCACCCTCCCTACCAGGCAGCAGAGTCCACAGGTGGATGGTGTTTGCAACTCTTCATCCAGGCTCTGCCTACACAGCGGGAGCCACTCCCTCACCTCCACTGTCCATGGAGCACAGAGGATGCTGCGGGCCGGGGCAGAGCCAGCCACCCTCACCCCCACATCTGCCCTAAGCTCTTCTGACATGTTGCTTCACCCACTGAGGAAAAGAAGCTTAGGATGAGAATTTAGGGGAGATTCGTAATAACCTGGGACAGTCTCCTTCGGAGGACGCCGGCAGCTTATGGAAGTCACAGAGCTTTCCTACCAGTGTTTCCCCTTCAAGAGCTGGGCTGCACTGGGAGACCAAGTGGCCCAGCAGCATGTGGGTGACTCGGTGCAGCCCCTCCCCCCTCCCAGTTATAGCGGGGGACGCCCTTCCTCCTGTCTCATTTGACGGAAGGAATGGAAACTTTATACTGCATGGCTGCGTTGTGGGAAAATTCCAGATTTCCAGAGCTAGAGTTAATGTTCTGGTGAGTTTCTACACTGGAGAAATGTTCAAAATAAAATGCAGATCATGTCAGGCATAGGGACGATGCCAGCAAAATATAAAAGCTGCCTTTAAGTCCATATGCTAGAAAATCGGTCCTGCACCTTGTTTGCAGCAGGAAGAAATATAGTTCCAGCAGCCACAGGTGGTAGAGTTACGTTGTCTGGAAACAGGAAGAATAAGAAGTCAGGGGGCCGGGCTCTGCGCTTCCCGGGGAGAAGTGGGTGTGGTGGTGAGTCCCAGCCCAATCTGGTGCTCCAGGGATGTCTATGTCACAAAGGGAAATTTTGAATATGTGTCATTGGGTAAGTATATAGACAGAGATGGACGAGTGTAGCTACAGGGGATGATGGCTTGGCTACAGACAGATGCACGTACAGATACAGGCAGTGTAGACAGAAAGACAGTAAAACCTTGCATCGCAAGCAACTTGTTCTGCGAGCGTTCCACAAGACGAGCAAACATTTCTAACACATTTTAACCTGATGAACGATGTCTTGCAATACGAGTCGTATGTGATGCCAAATGTCACATGATCACAGCTGAGCCAATGGCTTCTTTCTCTCTCTCTCTCTCGTGCGGGATTGTGGGTGATTGTCTCCCACACTTGGATGCTCGGTCTCAGGCTGCAGTGTTTGGCAGGAATCAGTGATTTTTCAGAACGTTGAAAGGTGCCCACACTGGCACTCGTGTATTTTTTGTCACTTCGAAGCACGTCTGGACAGTCCTTTGCTTTTCCAGACAAGAGTAAGCTTATTCTAGGTCATTGGATAGGTTTCTTTCCAAGTTGTATGAAAAGAAAAAAGATCCCGTTGAGCCGACAGATAGCAGTCATCCTGTGAGTGAGAGTGAAAGTTGTCCTGCCTGATAACCCTCCGCTCTCTTGTCTCCCTCACACCAGCCACGGAGGTTTTCAAAGGTGAGTGCAGGTGAATTTGCCTATTTTTCTTTATATTTTGTATTTTCTTTATTATCTTGTATGATATTACAGTATTGTAATCATTTTATATGAAGATTTTGGGGTTGTGGAATGAATCATCTGAGTTTCCATGATTTCTTTTTTTTATTTTTTTTTTAATTTTTTTTTTCAACGTTTATTTATTTTTGGGACAGAGAGAGACAGAGCATGAACGGGGGAGGGGCAGAGAGAGAGGGAGACACAGAATCGGAAACAGGCTCCAGGCTCTGAGCCATCAGCCCAGAGCCTGACGCGGGGCTCGAACTCACGGACCGCGAGATCGTGACCTGGCTGAAGTCGGACGCTTAACCGACTGCGCCACCCAGGCGCCCCATGAGTTTCCATGATTTCTAATGGGGAAATCCGTTTTGATAGACAAGACCTTGGGATTACAAGTATGTTTCCAGAATGAATTACGCTCACAAACCAAGGTTTTACTGTGTTAGGTAGGTAGACTTACAGATACTTAAATGGAGATACCAGAAGGAAGGGGAAGCTTCAGTGGGCTGTAGATAAACAAAGATGTATTTTCATCCACACATACCTGCCCCTTGTGCGCTAACTCTGGGGGCTTCAGGAACGAAAGACATGCTCTCTGCTTTCAAAGGGCCCAGTCTAGTTAGCAAGATTGCTTTGATATAAGGAGATGTAACTAGATCGTGCCACAAGAACCCAGTGGAGGGGCCCCTAACTCATCCTGGGGGGAAAGCACAGAGGCTGGGAGCCGGGGCTGCCCTCGGTAACAAGTGGGGGAGTGCAGAACACAGCTCAGCACTTGGAGCAGGACTTACAGGCTCTGGGGTCATCTGCACACCATCTTCTGTCTGTGTGTGTGTGTGTGTGTGTGGTGCATGCACAAGCACATGTGTGCCACCTGCCACGTGAGGTGATGAGGAGCCTTCACGATTCTCAGAGACTCGCCTTCACCCATGAGGTTTGTGGTCCGACCCACAAGCCTTCAGTAGCCCCTCAAGGCCAATGGCGCCTGCAAGGTCTGGGGGAGAAGGAGGCAGAAAAGGCCACCATCTTGAGCTGCCTGTGGTCTTCCAAAGGGCTGAGGATCTCTGTGCCAAGTTGGGGTGAGAGATACGTGTGAGAGAATATGGCCAGGACACAGGGAAAGTACCCGAAGAAGTCGGGGGCTGTGCCTGGTGGACACATGTGTTCCTCTTGAGGGGACAGGCACTCTATAGTGCCTGGTTGGAGGGGAGTTTATAGTGCCAGCTCTGAAGGTTCCAGAAACCTGAGAAGGCACGGAAGGTCACGGGTGAAGGGTGGAGGAAAGGCAGACCCTGCACCCACATTACAGGCCAGCCTGGAAAGGGCACCAGCAGAGTGGCCACTGATTTCCTGTTCAGGAAGCTCGTGCAGAAACTTCCAGTAGATGCCACTGAAGTGTGATCGATGCCTGAGGAGACCCCGGGGTGGGGGTTGGGGTGCGGGCAGAGGGTCAAGCAAAGAGGGTGAGGTCTCTTGCTAAGGGCAAGGGCCTTTAGCATGAAACTGTGAAGGGGACAGGCCATCCCAAGGATCACTCCCAGGAAAGGACCTCCATGAACCCACTAAAGTCACCTCTGACCCTTCCTGTGACCCAGTAAGAGCCATGGGGGCCCTGCGCCCTCTGCGTCTGGACCCCTCATTTCCCCCCAGGACTGTTCGCCAAGGAGACAGAGACCCCATGCCTGTTTTGTCCATTAAGGAAGCCCATTCCAGAACACCATCACCACTGAGGATTTTGAAAGCCCCGTGACAGAATCTTCTTGGCAAGAATTTGAGCCCATCACTTATCCAAACCTCTGGGATCTAAGAAGGCAGCCTAAACTCCTACCCTCAGTAGAGCCAGGCACGTCCCAGAGGCATGTAAACGAGGCGCCTTATCCTGATGTGGTCGCTGTCAGACCCAACTCGGGGGTCCCGCTCACCACAGCTGAGCGTGGCTGGCAGGTAGCGTTCTTACCGATTTGTGGCTCAGAGGCAGAGCCGTGAACGTCACCTGAGGACCCGCATCTATGCCCAAAACCAAAATTGAACCTGGAGCTCACGCCAGAGAAAGAAACACTTCCTAGCTTCTCCTGTTACCGTTTCCTCCCCCCTTGGCTGATTCGGATCTGTTGTGTTGGTTTTCAAAGCATCCGTCGATGCGTTGCTCTCTCAAGCTTTTGTTTAAATCTCATTTCTGTGCCAATGGGGCCTTCCTTGGATGCAAATGCAGAGCACATTGGGCTATTAATTACTACCGATTCATAGTTCTGCAAAGCAGAAAAGCACGGATTTCTGCCGTCGTTTAAATAACCATTTCTACTTTGAGGAGGCTTAACAGGTAACACACCTGAGTTTACAAAAAGGGTTCGTCAGAATCGTGTTTGCCGTGGCTGCCATATCAAATACGCATCAACAGGGCCTCCCACCTGGGGGTGTAACGAGCTCGCCGTGGTAATTATAGCAACGTACGTGGATCCTTAATCCGCTGGCAATTGCGGAGAAGGAAAAGTAAAGAGAGACAGAGGAGAGGGATAATGAGGGACAGCTCCTTTCTAAATAACACTTAATAAGAAACAAAACATCCAGGTAGCAGCGGGATGAGTGGAGCGGTTCTGGGCCACCTGCCATGGCTCCCTGCACACCTCCGTCCTCAGGCCCGTCCTCCACAGCCAAGCCCGCCCTCTCCCGTCTTCTCCACACCTTGTGATGGCACCAGCTTTTATCTCCCGCTGATAACTTCTGACATGCCATGGGCAAACTTTTCCAAGCAGAACCCTGGGCTGTTCCAGGTCCTTTGCTCCCGTGAGGTGGCAGTCGGGGTGCGATTGTGTCTAGAAGTGTGGGGGCTGGGACGAGGCAGGTCCCCCTGGATGGCGTGCTGGGGGCCTCAGGGCTACTGCAGGGAGCTCCCAGCTCTGCAGACCCCCGCTCACAGTGTGCCTTCTCCCTCCTGGAGGTTTTCTTAGGGGGAGTCCACTACTTTCCCCTCTGCCGGCCACCGCGAGGAGGTTCGAGGTCAATGCCCAGAGTGATCAGTCATGGAGAAGATGCCAGACTCAAGGTGGCTTCCTGTTCTCTGTGCCAGAATCGGAGGTCCTGAAAACAGATCTGTGCGTGGAGGAAGAATGTAAGCTTGTTCGGTCTGGACCAAGAAGGCTGTTCAGGTCCCCAGCCTCTGCCAGGAGACACAGCAAAGGCGTGGCACACATGAACAGGGCCGTCCACAGAGACCACGGCCCCCGGGGCTTTGGTCCAGATAGATGGCCTTCCAGAAATAACACATGATCACCATACTTCCTGTTAAGATTTTCTGTTTTTAATACAAATTGCATAGATTCAGGGTGTACAGCATGACCATATGATAAACATATGTATAGTGAAAAGATTACTACAGTCAACCTAATTAATGTATTACCTCCTCATGCAGTTTCCTTCCTTGTGTGTGTGCCGAGAGCACCTAACATCTACTGGCAAATTTCCAGATTCGGTACAATGTTATTAACTATAATCATCGAGCTGTACATTATTAGCTCCCCAGACTTACTTATCCTGTAACCCTACAACACCGTGCCCTCTGGCCAACACCTCCCCCTCGCCCCCATTTCCCTGACCCTGGCAACCACAGTTCTATTCTTAGCTTCTGTATAATTCAACTTTTTTTATCCTACACATACGTGAGATGGAGCAATTCTTTTCTTTCTGTGTCTGGCTTATTTCATGCAGTCAAATGTCCTCCAGATCCACTCATGTTGTTGACAATGGCAGGGTTTCCTTCTTCTTAAAGGCTAAATAACATTCCACTGTATACACTCACCCCAGTCTCTTTATCCACCATCCATATACAGATACTTGGGTTGTTTCCACATCTCGGCTGTTGTAAGACTGTACTGAATGTGGGAGCACAGATATCTCAAGGTCCTAATTTTATTTCCTTTGGGTTCCCTTCTTGTTAATTTAGAGTTAGGTTCCCCAAGAAGATACACTGAGGTTCTAATGCCCCGTACATCAGGACACCATCTTATTTAGAATACGGTCTTTTATATATATATATATTTTTTTTTTTTTAAATTTTTTTAACGTTTATTTATTTTTGAGACAGGGAGAGACAGAGTATGAATGGGGGGAGGGTCAGAGAGAGAGGGAGACACAGAGTCCGAAACAGGCTCCAGGCTCTGAGCTGTCGGCACAGAGCCCGACACGGGACTTGAACTCACGGACCGTGAGATCGTGACCTGAGCCGAAGTCGGACGCTCAACCGAGCCACCCAGGTCCCCCAGAAATAGGGTCTCAATAGAGTGATCGGTTTAAAATAAGGTCATTAGGGTGGATCCTAATCCAATGTGACTGATGTCCTTATAAAAGGGGGGCATTTGGACACAGAGAAGACAGCGCAGAGACACAGGGAGAACACCATGGAAAGACAGGGGATCAGAGAAACGCATCCAAGAGCCCAGGGACACCCGAGGCCACCAGAAGCCAGGAGAGAGGCCTGGAAGCATCCTTCCCAGGACCTTCTGAGGGAGCACGGCCCAGTGACACTTTGGGACTCTGGCCTCCAGAACCGCGACAGTGTGTTTCTGTTGATCTGGGCCACCCAGTCTGTGACTGTTTGCTAGGGCAGGCTCAGGATACTACACGTCCTCGTCCCCACAGCTCTTACACACCCTGACCCCTTCCTCAAGCCCATACAGAGGCCGCTGCCCCCATTGCTGCCCCCGCTCCTGCCCCCGCTTCACCTGGGCAGGGCTCACGGCCTTCCAGAGAGCCTCCCCGGCTACCAGGTGTACTGCGTGCAGAGGTGCAAGAGGGAGCTTCCACCAGGCAGGGCTCTGCCTCCCGTGCTCCGCCATAAACAGGAGGAAACAGCACTTTACTTCCCACATCCTTGAACTCAGCTGGGGCTGCCGCCGGTAATCAGGCAATGAAGCCCAGTCTTTTCCGATTTGGAGCTCGGCTGATATCCCATGACCTATGGGAAATGAGTTGATGGTTTCAATCAAATGATAACCATGTTGGGTCACTCCCCATCACGGGGCTGCAGGAGGCCAGCCGGGCTCCTGTGTTTGTCTAAGCCCATCACGGAGTGTCAGTTCCAATGAGCAGCCTTGCCACTGCTTACAGGGCCATTACCTGGGAATGCAAACCAAGGAGGGCGAACCTCTCGCAGCCCGCGCTCCCATGGTGGACAGAGCTCGCCTGATTCTGCTATTTCCCACTAAACGGGCCTTGAGGGACCTCCTGGTTGATGAAGTGCCTGACAGGCAGGTGGGCTGGGGCTGTCTTCGGTGCTCGCTGGGGGGAAAGGACATTCCCTTCCTCGGGCTGTGGGGCTGGAACGCATCAGGAGTCAAGGCCGGACCAACTTCTCCTTCTGCCTGGGTCTCAGGGCTACTCTCTGCCTAAAAGCAAATGTGTTTTCTCGAGCGGCACGGTGTCCACGTTCTGAGAGGCAAAGAGAGACCGGGAACTCCTCCAGGAAATTCTCCTGTGTCCTCTCCCCGTGCTCCTTCTCTGATTTCAGAAAACCGGGTGCCCCTGCTCACAGAGGAGCTAAGCGAACAACACACACACACACACACACACACACACACATCACTTGGTTGTATACACCAATTAACATCGTCCGAAAACTTGAAATGCCTAATAAGTGCTGACTTGTTTAGATTTTGCAGATTCAATACATTTAGCATTACTCTTTCTTAACCATCTGGAGAATATGACTAAGTGTAGACTTCATGCAGGTCTGTCCACATGGAAGCGGTTCACGGAACAGTACACTGTTTAATATTATAAACTCACTCCCAACTCGGGCCAACCTCAGAGCCTGCTTCCTGGACTGTGTTGTCCTAACACTGTCTGAGAGCATAACGGCCCCCAACTTAGTCTTCCTGCTAAGTCCCTCGGCACCAGCAGGGGGAGGTGACAAAGCGCTGAGCCCCTGGCAGGAAGTACATCCCATGGCATGTTCTCCAACTCAGCTCTTGGGGAAACAACACTCTAGTAACAGGGAACGAGGACAATTCCCACCTCCTCTCACAAAGAACAGACACCAGTGTCTTCATTAGTCTACCGGAGTGCTACGGTAACTCTCAGAAGAGGACCTGCTGATCAGCTGTATACCTCCAAGTTCTCGCCAGCCCTCAAGAGACTCATGCACCTGCACAGAGGACCTGGAAGGGTTACTTGGCAGTTATCCTGCTGAATAGAGTCCAACCAAGTTTGCAGAGGCGGTAGAACCCCATCTCTGGCCAAGCCATGGAGAAAGCCTGCATCTCATGCCTAATGCCAGCTCCACCCCATACCTGATGGCTGCCCTCTAACCTCGTCCCCACTCCTAGACTCTGGAAGAACAGGGATGGTTGGCTCCCAACTAACCACAGAATCTACAATTCTTAGGATATATATTCAAGATGGTGGGCTGGGCTGGGCTGGCCTCAGGAGGCATAGCAAAGGCACGTGTAACCCCGCGTGCACCTCCCAAAGCCACAGCTGGACTAGCTGAGACCACAGCACCTTGATGGCATGACTTGGAGCCTCGCTGTCTGCCCATCCTGTCACTGGTCCCCCAGAAGTCTCCACCACATGGTTGGCATTCAGCAAATATTTGTTGATGGACACAAGAGCCAACTAGGTTGTCTTCCAGGGCCAAGAAAATCCAAGAGAAGTGCCAACTTAGCCACAAAGAGACTGGAGTGTGTGCACCTGGGGTGTCAGCCTGGGCCAGCTGGTGATGCTGAGTGACACAACAGGTCTGACACTCACCGGGGCCCCTGGGCTGCCGGTTGCTACACAAGATCTGGGGAATGGCAAACTGAGACATGAGGAATGTAGGAGTTCACCGGGCATGGAGATGGAGGAAATGTTCCCTACAAAAGGCAACTGCTTGTGCTAACGTGCAAACTCAGGACACAAAGTCAGCAGAGAACACCCGAGGATGGGAAAAGGGGTGTTCTGCCAGGAGGAGGGGAAGAAGGGGCTAAGGAGCAGTGAGCAGTGGGGGCAACAGCGGGGTCAGGGAGGAGGGCCTGAGACAAACTCCCAGCTGGCGATGAGCAGGGCACGCCACCAACGTCTCACCAGCACAGTGACGCCACATAGGACGCGTGAGCTGGATGGCTACTCTGGCTGTCCTGGAGACAAATCAGTCGGGAGACCTTGGCACAAAGGGACAGGGAAAAGCAGGGAGCGGAGTGGAGGGAACAAAAGCTTTTCCCAGTACCCAGCGATGGCACGGCCTCATCTGGAACAGCCAAGGACCCTTGGCCATACACTTGGGGCAACCACTTGTGTTCTCTCTCACTGCACTTAGGACCCTGAACCATTTTCGAGTGTCCTTGTCATCCAGCCCATTGGACAGGGTGTGGAGCCATCAGGCCAGCTTCGGCAAGGCTACATTCCTGCAGGTCCCACCTCAGAGCTAGCCGACCGCCCTTACTTGGATAATTCTCACAGTATTTCTTTTTGACATTTAGAAACATTTAAGGAATGGTGATTTAGCACCACCCTGTATGGAACTCTCCCTGAATTACGTAGTCAGGTAGTTAAAGCTACGGTCACCTCCAGATGCCATCAAGAAGGCTCCAGGGACCTGCTCTGGCCCGAGATGGAGCATAGGGAGAGAAAGAGGAGCTCAGAGGAGGAGACAAGTCCATGGTGATGCACGACACGGGGGACAGCTTGGCGGACAGATACTTAAGCATCTGAATACATGGAGAATCTTTGAGCAGAAGCGGATAAATTCGAAGGAACGCAAGCTGACCCAACAAGATGCAAACACTAGGACTCAATAATAATATTTCCAAATGTACAAAAGGGCTTTTTCTCTTTCCAAGTAGGTTTTTCTGAAATGTATTCTGCAGCCTTTTTCTGTTACCCCTTTGGCACACGCAGGTACGAGAAACCCGATTCCCGCACTGTTCCTGTCGGTTTGGGAAGGAGAGCAAACCGCGTTTTCCCAGGTGCATAGGAACGTAAATTCAGCTGAAGCGCTGTGTCATTAATCAGATTCCAGGTCTGGAGAAATGATACCAGACTGGGGTCCCTGTATTAAATGCATCAACTTACGAATGATTCATTTATTTATTGGGGAAAAAAAAACCCACAAAAGTGGTGGAAGACAGCCAGTTATGTCTCATCCAACTCCTGCTTGGATTTTATGATTGAAAAAGGGAATAATTTAACAGAACAGGTATACTCAGGGTGTACAACCCATGCACACTTCCTGTAATGCAAATGGATGTCTGACGGTGGAGACACGAGGGGATGCCAGAAGGCGCTTCCACATTTGGAGAGTGGAGGTGCATAAATCTGAGCGAGAGGCAAAGCTCAAGCTTCATAAAGCTTGCCTGGCTCTCAGCATAAGGCCATGAAATCGAGCTCTGCTTCTAACTGTGTCAGATTGGATAATGAGCGGATACTTTGTCTTGAAGTCATCATGGAAAATCTCAGCAGATCTTCCGGTCGAGTGTTTATCCAAGTGACACGCACGGGTTGGGAAAGACATGACAGTCAGACAACAGCCCGGTACTTCTCCCAACAGTAATTGGACATTTGCGTAACATATAGAAGCTCCTTTCTGAAGTCCAAGGCCAATGAGCCCACGGACCTTCTTGCTCCATTAAAAAGACAATTTTATCTGTGAAATAATGGGAACCGCCAGACTCGGGTGTGGAAATGGACGATTTTACGTATTTCATTTTGCACAGAAATATGTTTTAAATGAAATACTACCTGACAGATAAATTACTTGGCTTTGTGCATACAACAGATTGATTTAGTGTTCCCAGCAGCCCAGATGGCTGGCGACAACTTTGTAGGTGCTTAAACATCTTAGTGCATGAAGGCAATTTCTGCACTAATGCAAAACATTTGCCGAGTGACCCAGCGTGTAATCTCTCTCTTTTAACGTGAGATACAAGTGGGCTGAGGTAGTCCACGCCTCCCTTAAAACAAAAGGAGTTATATGTACCGTCATCACAGGGTCCCAGGGACCCAAATGGAAAGCTTGCTCAGGGGTCCAGAGCGATTGGAAGGTCCCTCCTCAAGCCTACCAACAGACACGCTGGCAACTTGTGTTTTCTAATTGTGACCTTTGTCATCTCTGATTCTAAATAATAATGTGAAGAGGACAGCTGGATATTCAGCTAGCTGCTTTCCTAATTCTCGAGAAGAACAAAAAGGCGCCAGCCCTAGAGGAAACTCTCCAGGCGTGTATAGAGGGAAATTAAGAGACTGTGCTGAAAACATATGTTGTACAGAAGCAGCATCTTAATAATAATAATGAGGGCTCGGTGTCCAGACCATGGGACCATCCTACAGGTGAACCTATTTCATAATGAAAATCTTGTGGTGCTAAATTACTTGGATGGAGGCCAAAACAGATCTGTGCAATGCCAAGTGTTGCCTGGAGGAAACCGTCCAAGAAACAAAACAAAGAATGACGTTCTACTGTTGAACCAAACCTTCAGAGAAGGACAGCAAAGTGATCAAGGAGCCTGCGTATCTGCAACCATGAGGTTCCGCAGAAGGGGCTCCCGTTTGCAGGGCAAAGCCAGCCAGGCACGACCCAACACATGTCTGGAAGGTCACAGAGTGTCTGGGTGAAGGGCAAGGGAACCCACGTCTGGGACCAGAAGTCACCCTCAGAGCTCAACGTCTGACAAATAAAATAAAAATTAAATCTTTATGCACAAGCCTCACTCAATCACTGTGCATGTGCGTGTGTGTGTGTGTGTGTGTGTGTGTGTGTGTTGTTTATACATTAAGAGGAGAGACAGGACGATATAAGCTAAAATTCTAAAGAAACCCTCAGAGAACATGTTCACAATAAATTATTTTGATAAACTCGAATCTACTTGAGGGCACATTCTTATAGTTTAGGGCAGATCAATACAACTGAATCTCTCATCCAGGCTCCAAGAACAAGTCACCATGTGCACAGACTTCATGAGATATTTTGGAGGGGAAAAGCAAACACGGGAGAGTTCAAACGCTTTGAATGTTTTGTAATCAATTTCCATGGGAATAGTATCTGTGACAATAAACTACTTATCTTTTCTTATCATAGTGGTTTGAACAGTGAGTTAAAAGACTGGAAGGTCTTGATGACAGATTATATTAATATAAATATTATATTATATATATTCCATTGCACGGAAAATATTTATATATATTTATATAAAATATAAATATACATATATGTATATAAAATATATTATATATAATAGATATCTATATATCTATTACATATAAATCATCTCTATATATTTATATACTATACATAATATATAGCATATAAATAATAAAATATAAATCATAGATATAAATATATAATTTATGTATCTATATATAATATAGATACATAAGTTATACATAGATAAATTCTGTCTCTCTGTCTATCTCCAAAAAGCTATACCCAAGGGCACCCATTCTATCACCTTCAAATATCAAGAACGTCTGCTACACATACTGCTGATGGGAACAGATTGCATTAACACAGCTGTTCCTCAGTGAGGTAGACTCCAGAGCCTTCTTAAAGTTCAGGAAGGAGACCCAGGAACCCCCCAATTTGCAGCATGTCAGTGAGCCACAGCAGGTGGCCAGGAGGAAACGTTCAGAATCAGCAGACCTGGAGGTTATATGGGAGTTACCCAAAGCAAAATCCTGCCTGGTGGATGGGGCTTGTCTATGACTGGTCAACAGGAGCACAGGACAGTGTGGGCAAAGTCATCTCTGTAGCTGATCTGAAAGCTTGATCATTCACAAGCCAGGTCCCTTAGGCCGCTTCTGCAAACACAAGGGTACCGTGTAAGAAAGATAACTTCCTCCTAGGGCTGCCCACAATTCCAGGTCCCTCACCCCCATCACTCTGTGACCCTGGATCTGCAGTGTGAATGTTTATCAACCAGTTATAGTAAGATCCAAGAAGGTGGTTCTAACAGCATCCAAGGAGGTCTGGGGAAAGAGCCAAGGGGGACTCTGTCTCCCTACTTTGTGGAAATACTAAAATAGGCTCCTTTTTATTAGGGGTGAGTAAAAGTTGTGTGAACTTAACGAAATTTCTCTCAAAATGAATGGAGGCTCTCACCACACTGGGCGGAAGGGTACTTTCGCAAAAGTGTTTTTAGAAGAAGTATAGTCCAAGAACAAAACACAAAACTGAAGTAAGAAACCAACAGGGAAATTAAAGAACAAAACGATAAGACAAGAGAAGCAAAACAAATACGTATTGTGATAGACACCCAGAAACTGCGTCAAATGGCATGTTAGACACAGTGCTAGAAAATACCAGTTCAATGTTGCTACACAGCTGATACAGTTGTCCACTCGGAAAATTTCATGAGGAAAAAACACGAGCACGCACACGAGTTCTATAAAGCGATTAGTAACTAAGCGCACATATAAAACACTAAGTTTCTCTCTCTAAAACTGAAAATATAATGGAAACAAAGTCCGTTAGATCTGTTGCAGTATCCACACAAACAGCAAACATAATAAACTGGCCTCCAAGGAAATCACACAAGGAAGTTTAGAAATGCACTCGGGTAATATATGATGCAGTTGTCATTTTTAAATCAGTGGCTAAAGGATGATAATTTTTAAAATGCTTGTACAATTCCTTAATTATTTCAGGAGAAGAAGGAAAAAGAAATTAGTCTTACCTCATGCCATAGACCATACTACCTGCTGGATGTGAAGATAAACTATAGTCATAAAATTATACAAGAACTAGAACACAATGATGATCACTATTTATCTGATCTTAGAACAGAGAAGTCTTTCTCAGCAGCACACAAAGAAAGGAGCCATAAAGAAAGAGACAGGTCCAACTGCATTAAATATTACAAAGAAATACGGTAAACGAAATAAAAAGTCCACTACATTCTGGAAGGTTTGTATCTATCACATTCCAAAGAGTTGATATGTTTACTGTATAAGGATTTCTTGCAAACCAATACAAAAGCAATGAACAACCCAATGGACAAAAGGAAAATCACAAAACCAGAAATACAGATAGTCAATGAAACACTGCAAATGTTCAACTTCACTGTTAAGGAAGTGGGGATTAAAATAAGAATCTGTAGTGTTTTGCTTGATCACTATTGGTCACTGTTTTTAGTGAACACAATTTCTTTGCAGATTTGGTGAAAGGAGGCATTCTCAGGGACTGTTGGCAAAAGTCTTAACAGTCTTATCATTGTACCAGTTTGGGGAGCAATTTGCTAGTAAAATGGAAAAGGGACAAACACAATCTTTAACAAAGGAATTCTAGGCTCTCCGAGTTGTGCTTGAGGGCTTATGTGTAAAATGTTGAGGGAAGATTTATTTTTCACAGTGATAATGGGGAACAAGCTGAAGGTCCCATAATAGTGAGCTAGTTAAACCATCAATGGCATATCCAAAGGACAGAATATACTACTTAGTATTGAAATTCATCTTCCCCAAGAATATTTAGGGACAAGAGAAACCAGTCTGTTAGAAGAGAGACACGCCCAGTTTGGTCCATAAGTGCAAAAGGAAGCACCCCCAGGTATGACCACTCCATCTTGCCTCTTCTTCCGAGTTTTTGGGTTTTTCCCAATTTTGAACAAAGAACGTGTTTTGCTCTTAGAGCCAGAAGGCTTAAATAAGTCAAATGCTTCAGACAGATAAATATGATGAATCACCCCTCCCATTACCATACTAGACTCTTCTACTGCAAGGACCACTGTTCAAAACCTTGGGGATCACAACCCAGGGGCAAGCTGTGTGCCCCTGCTTTTTGTGAATGTGAGCGAATTGTTGAATCTCCCAAAGCTCACGCTTGACAAGTGGTCCTTAAAACCCAACAGTTAATTAGAGTATACATTTAGGTCCTGTATATTCACAACCTAGAGAAAGAAGATATTATCTCCTTAGCTTTTCATCCCATGGCGATAAACTGCATGAGGACCACCACGTAGACAACTCTGGATGGTCAGCGCTGTGTAGACCACACTGGGAGAGATCCTGCTCAGACGACAAATTGGCTTCGTGGGTTTGTGGTCTGCCCGGCTCAAGTTTCATTCAGGGTTGATCACTGGGAACTTGCCAAAGAGGACACAGAGTTTGGAGCAAATGTGGATGCAGGATGTTTACAGGTACGGCCTTTCGCCTCCAATGCTGCCGCGGCTTGCCAGACGACAGGCAGCGCGTCTGTATCTGCACATTAAGAAGGCTCTTTGCAGAGCTGCGCAGATACTAAATGTATCAGAGCTCCATCACCCAGCCTGCAAAGGAAGCTCTATTTTCTTATTCATAATGAATATCACCAAGCATTGTCGGGTTTATTTATAAACGTAACCATACACTGTTAGAATGGAAAAGAAAAAAAAAAAAATCAAAAGGCCATGTAGAAGGAGCTAGAGGTAAACACACCAAGCAAATAGACAAACGGAGTTACTGCAATTGTGTGCTGCATTTAGATCTATAGAGCACCCAGATCCTAGTAATAAAAATTAGACATAAAATTGACATATTTCCCAGGAACTCGATACATGGGCTGGGTTTGCCAAGTTCTGCTATAATTTTACACGGAGTAAAAACATCACTAGGAAAGGCAAATGAGGCGTTTTGATCTATGAGCTCAGGCTTCCATGTCTAGGATATCCTGAATGTTCTCATTTGATTTGAGAAAAAAATTTAAACTAAATCCAAGCCAACAGGAAATTTGCACTTTTTCATAGCTGAGAGCCAAATGAGCTGCTGAAATACAAAGGGTTCAAAACGCGTTCACTGCAGTTTGATCGCATGCAGACTTTCCGAGGGGGCTGAGCAGGGTGCGACCCGATCTTCGCGTCGGCCGCGTCAGAGGATCCGAGAAGCAAAAAACAAAGAACAGATTCCAGTTTTGGCACTTTGCAGCTCCATTCTGGCAAATACGCTCAAGAGGCTGGAGGGAGCTTAGAACACGAGCTCGGAGAGAAATGCTTGGAGGCCCATCAACAGCCCGCGGCCGCCAGGGAACGCACCACACTCATCCTTCGGTGGCCTTTCCAGCAAGCTTTTAATTTCAGCAGGAACGCGGGGCACTGACGCAGTGCCTTGGGGTCTCAACTGGTCTCAGATTTTAAAATATTAAGCCAAATACTCAATTTAATAATGCAGAAGAATTTAATTTTGAGTCCTGACTGCAGATCAGTGTCAAAAGCATTCTTGAACAAGGAGGAGGTGGAGGGGAGAGCAGCAGACGCGAGCTGTTGATGAGTTTCCAAGTCTTTTGAGACCCGTCCAGACATCATTCCAGGGGGCGGCCCCAGGGGGGCCCTGGCTGCACTTCCCAGGGTCAACCTCCCAGAACTTATATTGCTAATCAAGTAGGTCCTAGCCCTCCTAGGACCTACACAGGGGCCTATTGTACTGACTTGCCGTGCAGCAGGACAAGAAGATACTGGATGAAATCATTTCCTGCCCCGCCCATGGGAGGCGGTAGGTACCAGCACACCCAACACAGACAAGGGCGTTGAGGGATGAGTGGAAACCCGTTCCCACAGCACGCACGGAGGGCGGGGGGCGGGAGGGGGGAGCAATGCCCACAGAGTAAAAGCAGAAACGCCCCCAGTTCAACGTGAAACAAAAGAAAGGGTTTTGAGGGTCAGGCACTCAAAGAATTTTAAATGATTATTTCATAGTAATTAATAAAATTTAGCACTTTGTGTCTAAATTAGAGCTTTGGGGTAAAAACCCCAAAGGGACCAGTCTGCCCCTCCTGCCTCCTGACAACCACGCGGCAGGTGGGGGTGGTTCCCTGTTCCTTCCCCCCACTTTAGGCCAGAGGAGACAACGCGGGCCACAGCATGAGAAGCCCTGGACCGGAAGGGAGGGGGGTGGCTGGGCCCCTCCAGGGCTGGCCCGGGCTCGCTGAGCCCCTGAGCGCCCTCACTCAAGGCCAGCCATCCCTCCGGCCTCTGCTCCCCCACCTGGACCAGGAAGCAGCCGGCTTGCCTGGGCCCCCCGTTCCTGGCACCAGCATTCGAAGACAGTTAGACCTTAGGGCCGTTTCCACGTTCCTCTCTGCCCGTGCTCCTTTCCAGGGCATCTTCCAGCAGAGCCACGAAATGCCAGGGACAGCCAGGGCCTGGCCTCTGCCCCCCAGACCTGTGCCCCCCCGCTGCTTTGATGTTTCAATGTACAGGTCCAGTAGGGGCCGTAGGCTTGTTGTGGCTGGGCCTGGGGTCTGCCAGCCCGTCCCAACGCAGGTCTTACAACTGTTCCTCAGCTGCCCAGGTAAAAGGCCCTCCTGTCAGCAGGTCTGGTCCTGCAGCAAATCTGGCCACGCTAACTTTAAACCAGACTGAGAATTCTGGAATCCTATGGTCAGGCCCTCGGCCATCACGCTGGCCACATCATATCACATCCGGGTGACTCCAGTGGCCTCCTCGCTGGTCTCTCTCCTTCTGTCCCTCATCCTCCTTGGAATCAATTCCCAAAGTAGCAGCAAGAGCAAGCTTGTTCAAGAGCGGTCGGAAAAATGTCAGTCCCGCCCAGATTTCCACAGGGGCTTCCCACAGCCTTCACAGCAAAACGAAACTTGCTACTATGATCTGATCTCCAGTGCCTGAGGGACTCATCGCCTCTCCTTCTCCCCACTCTGCTCTCCTCCAGCCACATTGGCCTTCTTTCTGAACTTAAAGCTCTGCTCCCGCCACAGGGCCTTTGCACTGATTGTTCCCTCTGCTCCTCCCAGAGCACCGTGAGGCCAGCTCCCTCGTTTCTTCCAGGCATTTAGCCAAAGATTATCTCTTTGGTGAGTTCGTCCCTGACCACTTATATTTTCCACTGGCTCAATATTTCCTTTCTTCTGCTTGCTCTATATTTTCTTCTCACTACTCGTTGCTGTTTTTTGTAATATACTACGTATCATATTCACTTTTCCCTGTCTACGTTTCCCATGACAACGTGAAAGTCAGGAGCTTGTCTTTGTGACCCCCTCCTGAATGCCGGCCTCCATCACCACCCCAGGCACACCGTGCACCCTCTCTAAATTTTGGCGGTTGGGACGTTGAAAGGCCAGGGAAACGCCCATGCACATGGCAGTTGTGACCCTTTCTTCGCCCTCATGTCGTTTATCCCTGACTCTCCCCAGATGAGCTTATCACAATCCATCGCTGCACTTGTCGCGGCCATAAGACAGCAGCCCCGACTTCACCCCAAAACTGTAGTATATTTGCTCTTACCTCTCGGTCACTCAAGGTGGTTCCTTGGATTTTATGCCTGGCGCCAGCTTCTCTCCCTGACTCCATGCTGCGTTTGCAGGGAAAGCCAAGCTCCTGCATCGAGAATGCTGGGATTCTGCAATGCCTGCATCACACCAGGCACTGGGCCTTGTCAGCCCCTCCCCCACACTTCCTCTGGAATCTTCCCTTCCTCTCACATCCCCGTGGCCACTGCCCCCATGCCCAACACACCTCCTTTCAGCAACAGAACAGATGCGCTGGCCTCCCCCTGCAGGCCGCCCCGCCCCACCCCCACCCTCAGCTCCTCTCCCTGGCATCTGCCTGCCACAGACAGATCCTTGCGTCTGGATCTGTGCAACTCGGCCGCTTCGTGGGGGGTAACGGCAGCGAGAGAGCAAGATACAAATAGGTGTGGATTCGCTGCCACGCTGGCACAGACGAGCCTCCCCCGCCCTCTAGATGCCAGTGCATTTGGAAATCTGAGGCAGGAGATCAGAGGGAAGGAGGGGAGTGGAACCCAAGTGCATATTCCCCCGGCCACTGCACAGAAGTCCCGTGAGACGGCTTTGCCCCGTGGCCACAGCCAGGTGCTGGGCCCAAAGGGATCTTCTCCCTACGGACTCTCGCTGGAGTCCGAGTTCTGGGATCTGCTCCTCCCCACGATCCCTTACGCTCAAAGGTGGTGACCATGTGGCTGTTCCCGGCCTGGAGCCACCATGCACCTGAACTTCCCTCCCACCCTCCCATCTGTCACCTGTCTCCAGACCTGTGCCCTCTTCCACTTCTCCTGTGTGTGTTCCACGTGCTTTCTGGTGCAAAGTCTGGCAGACTAACACAGCCACACACGTATTTATTTCATACGCATTTGGTAGCAAAAAGGATATAGTGGTTTGTATAACCTTTTCCATGAGCCCAGGAAGCCCCAGCCCCCTGATCTTTAGGTGACCAGCCAGCAGTGTGTGTGAAGATGTCTTTCCAGGCCAAAGACGGGGCTGGATCACCCTCATAGCTGGTTTCAGGCGGCCAGCAGCCTTCGTAAATGGAGGGTGGACGCAGGAATGGCACCCAAGATTCCATCACTAGATGCTCCTCTAAGCAGAGCCTGGGAACCTTGTTGGGGTCTTGCCTGTGGGAGCTAGAACGATCTCTGAGACACTTCAGCTAGCCACCACCTTGAAGACCTCCGGCCCCAACAAGGAGAATGTCCTCCTAGCGCTCACCCTGTTCTGGTAGACGTGTTTTAGAGGACACCACATTGTCACCAACAAAGTCCCACCTGTGCTTTGTGTGGCATACACACCTCTGGATGCCAAACTTCAGAAACAATGACAGACTAGGGAAAATACCTGCACCTTCTACCCAAGCTGAAGGGGTATAACCCTGGTATCTACAGATCTCCTAAAAATAGAGACAAAGAATGAGCAGGCAGTTCATAGAAAAAGAAAGGAAAACGGCCCGTAAATACATGCAAACGGACCCACAATAAGAAAAATGTAAATTAAGACAATGCCAAAGCACCGGTCCTCACCCATTGGCTGTTAATGTTTAGTCGTGTTGACACTAAAATTTTGAAACAGTGTTATAATATTGTAGGATAAAGTTAAACAGTAGGGGCAACACTTTCCATGTAAGAGAAAAATACACAAAGAAGTTATTATCTCTCAATGTAAAATTTGAGCTGGGATATCAATATGAAGTCGTAATTTATCCAGACACAGGCCCCGAAGGCAAGGAGCCCACCCAAGGTCTGGGTTAAGGTCTGTCCTTGCCACACCTCCTTCTACAGACGCTGGGGTTCGACGGCTGATTCCAGCTGAGACAAGGAAAACGCAGGCTGAAACTGGGTATCTGGCTCTTGCAGAGTAAGAAAGTCTTCATGGAAAAAGGAAGGAGTGTCTCAAACACACACGGGTCAGCCTGAACGGATTCCCACATTTGGGAAGGTATTTTAACATCAGGAAATGATAATAATAACACGTTTACAACTATAATTATATATAATTATAGTAATAATTACAAACTGAATAAATGATCATTTTTAAATCCAGAGGGAGGTTGTGTGCGTGTGTGCGTGTGTGTGTGTGTGTGTGACTGAGAGAGACAGGGACAGAAGGGGAAATAGTGACCTTAAGAGGCCCCTTACTCTTTCTGTAGAAGAAACTATAGTTCCTTGAGAAGAAACAGAATTTTACAGTCAAATGATCTACTCCTGAGAGAAGAAACAGAATTTTAAAGACCACTGTTCTCTCAATTGTTGGGTTCGACCAGCAATTTGTTTTTCCTCTCTCATTCATTAAACTTTTCTCTTTTTTTGAATATTTATTTATTTTTGAGGGAGAGAGAGGGAGAGAGGGAGGAAAGGGCAGGGAGAGAGGAAGAGAGACTCCCAAGCAGGCTCCATGCTGTCACCACAGAGCCTGACGCGGGGCTTGAACTCACGAACTGTGAGATGATGACCTGAGCTGAAATCAAGAGTCAGACATTTAACCAGCTGAGCCACCCAGGCACCCCATTCAGTAAACTTTTCTAATCCACCTATCGGCTCCCAAAATTCTGCCACAAGCCCCCTGAGGCATGGGTCCCTTGCATGGGTCCCCTGCCCAGGGCAGGGCAGTGCCACGGTGCTGGGCTGAGACGACTCCCACACAGCCAGTCTGGTGGCAAGCGGGCCAGCATGTAGCATGCTCTCACCAGACACACAAATGGATCCGTTTCTAGGAACTGCTTCTCAAAGGATACTGGCTTATGTACACAAAATGCCTCTGAAACGGGAATTCATCTGATTTATTGGTGAGAACACAGTATTAGAAACTAGCCTGTAAAACACAAGGATTAGAAACCAAACACATTAATCACAAATAACGTGAGATGTAGCATTTTATAAAGGCAAACTATAAGAAAGAAAAACTCATTCCTGTTCCTTTTTAAAAAAAAAAAAAAAAATCTCAATTTTTATTTCACCGAAGAAATAATTGATTCAAGCAAGAACTGTATCAATCACTGACATTTAAAAAGAAATAAATAAAAAGAGGAAGGTCCTAGTGCAGATTAAAAGACACTAGGAGGTTATGACGACCAGAAGCCATCCTTGATGGGTTTCTGTCTGACAGAAAAAGCCATCAGAGGCATTTTGGGAAAAATTGGGGAGTAAGTATGGGTTAACCAGTAGATGAAGGGAATTATCGTTCATTTTTGTAGCTGGGATAACGGTGTCTTCGTGCAAGAGAATGGTCTTAATTCTGGACCAAAACTGAAGTGGCATGCCAACTTACTTACGAAGCAGTCGTAATGTCTGTACTCATGTTCAAGAGGCACGGCTGAAACAATAGCTACCCGTAGCTGGAAATAAAGCACATGCAGAAAATACAAGTAATTGCTGGGTTTGTGTGGCAAGGCCTTGGGTGATCCCTGGCTTATCCTTTCAGTTTTCCTCTCTATTTGAAAGATGTCCAAGCCAGCCTGGGACATGTCAAGGAGCGTCCATTTATTTGATGGGGACCCTTGGTGTAGCCACGCAAACCGAGCATTCAGGGTGCAAGAGACTGACTTTGTATCAGGTGAGAAATAACATTTTATAATGTTTCGCGAGAACGCTGCTGGAGCGACCTAGCCTAGTCTGATTGATAGTGTTAGCTATTAGATCATTGGTTATTGATCCAGATCTAGATAACAGACCTGCCAATGGGAGCTGCCTCGGGAGCGCAGGCTTCCTGATAAAAACACAGCCGATCACCCTGGCCCACGCATTTCTTATCAGCATATACAGTGTGAAATTAGACACCTTACTTGGGTTTGCACGTAATCCCGGCATTAAAGTGTTTTAGACAAAATTTCATGCACTGCACACTCCAGCACGAATCTCCCTAGTGCGTATCTTCGTTCTGTGTTCAAAACCGTGGATGACTCTCCCTTGCCTCGTCCCTCTGTGGGCTGCCCCGAACCACCCCTCTGGCCTTCTTTCCTTTACTTCCGGTCTGTGCCATGTGACCAACCACACTGGGCCATTTGCCATTTCTTTAAAGGCAGCTTCTCCTTCTGTGTCTCTGCCCACTGACTGCACCCGGATGTCACTCCCTGTCTTGCTCCTCAGAGGTCACACCCAGGAGGTAGGGCTACGGGGAGTGGAATTGGTTTCACCGCTGACTGGCTGTGTGAAGAAGTCACTGAACCTCAGTTTTCCTCTCTGCATAATTAACTGAAGGGTAGTACCTACTTCACAGAGTGGGTGTAAGGATGAAAAGAGATAATCCCATGTGTCTAGAATTGTGCTAATCCATTTATGTGAGGGCTTAATTAGCACTGTCTTTCTAACATCTATCTACCTATCCTCTAGATACCTAGCGCCTCATCACCATTGTCAATCAGTATTTGATAACCGTCTGTAGAATAAGTGTGTAAAAAAGAGATAAGATGAATGGATATTCAGAGCCCTGATTATGCAGTGATGCCGCACCAAAGCCAGGGGGCTATGATCGGAATCCATGATCCTTCCCCCTCTTGGGCCAGACGGATCCCCTAGGCCTTGTTTCCGGGATCCTTCGGTGGAGGGAGGACACAATGAACTGCCAGCAGGACGTTCTTTGAGCACTTCCCATGATGTTCCAGAAGCCAGGGGAGTCTTACAAGGAGAAAGGATATATACCCTCATCTCAACTGGCCCACATAGGAGCGAACCCAAGGGCTCAGCCAGGTCCCAACCCTAATCTTGATCCAAGGCAGAAACAGAAGAGTTCCCTCCCAACTTCTGATCTTGAACTTGAACCCAAGCTCAGAGACCTTTGGAGAATTTTCTGAAGTCACCGCTTCCCCTTGCCAAGTCTATCCTTACTCACCCTTTAAGACACAGCTGCTCTGAGAAGAATTTTGACACTTCTACCTGTAACCCCTCTGCCCTTGTTGCCCTGCCCAGGCTAGAACTGAGTGATCCTGTCTTGTCCCCATAACACCCTGTTCATCCCTCCGGCATTGCTCACTTTGTGTTATTTTGAAATGTTGCGTGTCTACGTTACTCCACTCCTTACTAAAGGGACTCCTTGAGCTGGGACGCTGCGCATGGCTGTGTGCCCGGAGTTTAGCACAGGGCCTGGCACATGTCAGACAGTAAAGGACCATTAGTGGAACTGGCAACAGCTGGCAAGAGGCGCACAGGAAATATCCCTGGATGGTGATGGTGACGTTGATGATAAGCCTAGTAGCTTGGCCAAGCTTAATTGGATGCATCCACACTGAAGTCATCTTGGGAAAAACAAAGCCAGAATGAGCACCAAGCACCTGGCCAGAATGGAAGGAGACGGTGAGTATGAGTTTGTCGTCTCTCCACAGGGCAGCCTGGTGGGAGCCGGTGCCGCCCCCACCCCCGGAGCCCCACAACTGGCGGGCGTTCACTCACGCATCTGTGTGCTAAGAACATCGACGCATCGCGGGGCCACTTCAGAGCCATTCGCAAATAGATTACAGCGATGCCACATTCCAGGAGAGCTGGGACCAAGCCCACAGCTTCATGCAAAAGCAACGTGTTCCTTGTGTTCTGTTTTCTCTTCTCTGTGAAACTTGCTGCCCCTCAAATCAGACATGTGTGAGGCTCTGGGGCCTAGCAAACTTAGGGAAAGTAAAGTTTGCAGAAAATTGTTTAAACAGGAATGTCAGTGAGTGTTCCAGCAGGTTCTCTGTGCTTGTAGCATTCTGTGGTATGGGACTCTATCTGGAGCAAGCCCCAGAAATGAATTCCAAATGACCTGGAAGGAATCCTGAATGAAGAAGGACGTAGACCTTCAAAGTCCTCCACTCTACTCGGAGGAGTGAGACCCGGAGAGGGAGACACGAACAGATAAAGAGAGCTTCATCCAAGGTCAACATTGGGACTCAGTTCTGCCCCAGGAGCCAAGAAGGCAACTCTGTGCAGGGCGAGCTGGCGGTGGGCCTCCTGTCTCCTCAGACCCTGAAAGGAACAGAGCTGGGCTCTGTGGTCCCAGTCTGACCTTCTTGTCCCCGTACGGAGAGAATTATAACTCTTGGTAGTGGAAGTCCTATGACTTGCCCCTCCTGAAGGAAGAACTTTACTGGCCACTCAATTACTTCCAGAAATAAGTCCCCAGCCAAGGGAATGAGCCTCTGACAATCTGAGGTCTGTGGCCTCAGCACCTTGGTTCTGAGCTCTTAAGAAGATGGCTCTTAAGAAGATGGGCGTTTCCTGTGCCCAAGCCCAGAGACTCCACTGAAGCAGCCTGGAATGGTTCTCCAGAATCTTCACCCCAGGTGTTCAGACGGGAATGCTTGAAAAGTCCCTCTTCAGCCTCGAGGACTGGAGACACAGAATACTCTTGTGGTCCACAGACCATCTCCTCTGCGGCAGACCATTTGCACAGCCTTTCTTAGAGAGCTCAGAAAGTCCAGAATCAACCACCTCTCACCTGGCGATGAACGCCCCCCAGGGGTAAGGCGAGCCTGGAATGGAGCTGAGGGTTCTCCCACGGCCCCCACGGTGCTTTCTGAACCACTCACTAACGTTGGTGCTTCCCCAGCTAGATTTCAGAGGTGTCCTGGTTTCCAAGCTCCTGCTGTAGCACCATGATATTCTGCCTCATCGTGTCTCATGCTCGTCCCCAGAGGGCTATGGACCCCTTGAGGGCAGGAGCTGTGCACCCCCATCTGCATGAGCCTCACGGCGCTAGGCACCCAGCGGAGCATATGGCAAACACTGACAGGTCTGGTGGGTTGAAGCTGGTCAGTATTCACTTTTACCATTGGACGATGATGGACTAAATACGACTTCTGAATGTAGCCTGTGCATCCGCTGAGACAAGGGGTGGCCTCAGATGATTGCCCTGGAAATTCAGGAACAGGAGAAAAAGCTGTTGTGCCATATGCCACGCCGTTCAGTCACAAATCTTGGAGAGAGACCCAGGTGTCATGGAATATGGCCTCTTGTCCAGAGTAAAGATTAATTCAGTGTCCTGGAATGACCAACCAATGTTTTACACTTAATGTCTTTTAATCAGTGAATCCAATAAATACTCTGTGTGAAGAGATTTATGACGTCTCATAATTCCACTTGGTCCAGCTCAGAATAACATTCCCTCCTGAAGAGAACCAAAGCATAGTAGCTCATGGAAGCCAAGATGTGGGCTGTGTGAATGATAGTTCATCAGCTTATAAGTGGAAAATGCCAATCACGTTAAAGACCTCAAGGTATTTTACATAATATTTTCACTGTCAGGATGCTACCACTAAGGCCAAACAGCACATGAATGGGAATACGTGATTTACAACACAGTTCGACATATATTAAAACTTGTAAAAATTCTGTGGGGTGAGGATTAGCAACTTGTTTCACCAATTAAGTGGCTCAGACAAAGTCACGTTGGGTCTTTTTCTGAACTCCCAGCTTTGGCATTCACTCCCTGAAATCTCACAGACACCCTGTCCAAGTCTCACAGACTCGCTGCCTCGTGGCCGTTTCATAAGCAAGGCCTTCTAGGATGTCAAACTTGGAAAGGGGCCCATATATAATGCTTTAAAAATATGTAACGGAAAATAATTTATGCACGTTACAAAAAAAAGTAACCTGCAGAATAGGGTACAACAGGGAAAGAAAGTCTCCTTCCCTCTCCAGCTGTGAAACTTCACTGTCAGATATTTCCATCTGAACTACTTTCTCGTGTATCTGTCGAGCGCGTGCAACCCTGTGTGTGTGTGTGTGTGTGTGTGTGTGTGTGTGTGCTCGAGCACACGTAGATCTTCCTCATTTCCACAAATGGAGTATATTATTCATATCGTAGTGTGTTTCCTTTCTCTCAACTAAAGACATAAGCTGGAGATACGTTCTATATCACAGAATATAGCTGTAAGCATGATTTGTTTTTGTATTTTATTTTATGGATATATCAAAAATTATTTAAAGAATACCCTACTATCAGACATTTTTCTCCCCTTTTGTTACTACTAATACGAACATTCTTACACATCCTTTTTTTTTTCCTGAGTAAAGTTGACACACCATGTTATTTTAGTTTCAGCCATACAACACAGGGATTCAACAAGTTTGAGTGCCGAAGGATAACTCCTGGGTCAAAAGGTATGTGAATAATTACCAAATTGCCATCAAAGAGGAAGCAGAAATTTACACATCTGTTAAAATTAAGTGTACAAATGCTATTTTCAATCCATTTCACTAACACAATGTATCAATATTATAAAATGTTTTATCAATCTGGCAAAAATGGTATCTCATTTGAATTTTAATTTTTAATAAAGAGTGAAGTTAAGCTTTTTATCCAAGGTTTAAAAGCCATTTGTATTTCTTTGCCCAATTGTGCATTAGACTGTGACTTTTTCTAACAGCGATGTAAGAGCTCTTTACATATCAAGCAAGGAAGATATAGATTTAGCGTTTATGCAGTAAAATTCTTTTTGCTCTTAATTTGGTATTTTTCTTTTGGATAATTTTTATGCCAAATCAGACAATTCATATAGTTTTGTTGTTGTTGTCATCGTTGTTGTTGCTTAATCGTGGTATGTGAACTTTGTTTCCTGCCTATTAAATTCTTTTCTAGTTGATTATATAAATGAAATTCCTCATTGTTCTACTCCAGTGTTTTCAATTGGATATAACACCTTTAAATTTGTGACTCATTTGAAATTTACACTGATGGGGCGCCTGGGTGGCGCAGTCGGTTAAGCGTCCGACTTCAGCTCAGGTCACGGTCTCGCGGTCCATGAGTTCGAGCCCCGCGTCAGGCTCTGGGCTGATGGCTCAGAGCCTGGAACCTGTTTCTGATTCTGTGTCTCCCTCTCTCTCTGCCCCTCCCCCGTTCATGCTCTGCCTCTCTCTGTCCCAAAAATAAATAAACGTTGAAAAAAAAAATTAAAAAAAAAAAAAAAAGAAATTTACACTGATGAACTGAGAGTCCAGATTGATTTTTTTTGTCAAATGATTAGTTATATGGCAACAAAATTTCTTATCCTGTCTTATGGATTCCATGCCTTTCCCTCTGATTATAAAGGCTACATTTATCATATACTGAATTTATATATTTATGACTGTCTGCTTTTACACACTATTTTCCCCATTTTTTTTCTCTGTTTTTCTACCAAGCACAAAATCACTTAACTGACTCCAGCTTCATAGTATATGTAACAACTGGATAGATTTCTTTTTTCATATCATTTGTTTGTTATTTTTAGATTTTTCTATGAATGCAAGAATAATATTTTTATGAAATTTAGAATTTGAAAAGGTAAAATATTCTGTTGGAATTTTTATTGAAATTACATTTTGTTTACGTTGCCAAAGTATATATTCATTCTAAATATAAAGCACGCTTTACTTTTAAATCTTTCAGCAGACTTTTAATGTTTTTTTCATGTAGATATTCTTTATACCTTCATTTATTCTTAATTATTTGATAATTGGTGAAATTATAAATAAACATATATAATATATATTATATATAAACATATATTAAATATATATATATATGTACATATATATTTACATATATGGAGAGACAGAGAGAGAGAGAGAGAGAGGGAAAGAGTCAAAGTCATATCCTAGGACCAAGGCCAAACCCAAAATGTATCTAATGAAGACTAAAGGTGAGTGACAGAATCAATAGGATCTTCCAGTAATTAAAGGACGTTCCAGAACAAAACTTAACAACCATAAAGGCAATTAACAATACTCATTGCAAGATGTCATATACAATGTTTAGCATACAATCAAAAATTAGGAGGAAAAGCATGACAAATGTGTCCCATGATCAAAAAGAAAAACAGCTGATAGAAAGTTAAGTATGTTGAAAATTTTAAGGCAAACAGGTCCATTAAGAGAGAATACAGGAAGAATCTTTGTAGAGCAGGAAGAACTAGAAATAAATAGATCAAAGGTAAATTCTTAAACACAAGAGTGTGATATGTGAAAGGAAAAGATCGTTCCTACAGGCCTACTGGCAGGTTAGACAGTGGAGAAGGAAGTGTACACAAGGTGGAAAACAGACCAATAGAAATTTTACAAACTGAAAAACACAGAAAACATTTTTTTCGTTTTTTATTTTTTAAAGTGGAAGCCCAGTGACCTGAGGGAGAATAACAATCCATGGAAAAAATACACAAGTGGATTTCCAGGAGAGGAGAGACAAAATATGACAGGGGAAGACATACCAGAGAAATAATGGCTGAACTATGTTCAATTTTTAAAATATTTATTTATTTATTTATTTATTTATTTATTTATTTATTTATTTTCAGAGAAGGAGAGAGAGCACAAGTGGGAGAGGGGAAGAGAGAGAAGGAGAGAGAGAATCCCAAGCATGCTCCGCACTGTCAGCACAGAGCCCAATGCGGGGCTCGAACTCATGAGCGTGAGATCATTACCTGAACTGAAATGAAGAGTCTGACACTTAAGTGACTGAGCCTCCCAGGTGCCCCAAACTGTTTTCAAGTTTAATAGAAAACATTAATCAGCAGATTTGAGAAACACGACATCCCCTACCAGGATAAATGAAAACTTCTCCTGGGCGCATCAGAGTAGAACTGTTGAAAACCAAAGTGAAAAAGAAAAATGTTGAAAGCAGTTACATGAAAGAAAATAGTACATGAAACCCACAGAGAAAAACGTTAATGACAGCTGACTTCTCATCAGAAAGAAACAAAACAAAAATGAAGGTCAAAAGATAAGGGATGGCAGTTTTTTTTTTTTTTTTTTAATTTTTTTTTTTTCAACGTTTATTTATTTTTGGGACAGAGAGAGACAGAGCATGAACGGGGGAGGGGCAGAGAGAGAGGGAGACACAGAATCGGAAACAGGCTCCAGGCTCTGAGCCATCAGCCCAGAGCCCGACGCGGGGCTCGAACTCCCGGACCGCGAGATTGTGACCTGGCTGAAGTCGGACGCTTAACCGACTGCGCCACCCAGGCGCCCCAAGGGATGGCAGTTTTAAGGTGAAGAAAAATGAAACCTGCCAATCCCTTGTTTTATACCCGTGGCAGGTGTCCTTTCCAACACGAATGAAAAGAAGAAGTTTGGTGTGATGTGAAAGCACAGGAAGTGTGTTGCCAGCATGGTTGTGCCATCAGAAATGATGAAGGAGGGTCTTCGTGAATAATAATGGTAGAATATCGAAACTTGAAAATACAAGAAGGAGTGAAAATTACTATGAGTGGTAAATATAAAAAAATAAAAAAATAAGTGTTAAATATATGGGTAGGTATGAAAAACTGTTTGTCTTTCATCAATTTATTCAAAGTAAACAGTTAAACATTACATTACAGGGTTGCAACATATATAATAGTAAAACATATTGCAACAAGAGTACAGGGGATGGTAAATTTAAATAGAATATGCTTTAATGTTCTTATGTTGAAATTCGTAAGGTGCTACATCGAACAACCGTAGAACAGACATTATTTTTAAGTGCCCACGAAATGTTCACCGATGGAACCAAATGCAGGTTCATAAAATAAAATCCCAGTAAATTGTTTTAAGTTTCAAAATCTTATAATGTATGTTCTCTGGCTAACATCAAGTCTAATTTGAAACCTATATGAATAAGATATTTATAAAAACCACAAATATTTAGGGGCGCCTGGGTGGCGCAGTCGGTTAAGCGTCCGACTTCAGCCAGGTCACGATCTCGCGGTCCGGGAGTTCGAGCCCCGCGTCGGGCTCTGGGCTGATGGCTCAGAGCCTGGAGCCTGTTTCCGATTCTGTGTCTCCCTCTCTCTCTGCCCCTCCCCCGTTCATGCTCTGTCTCTCTCTGTCCCCAAAATAAATAAACGTTGAAAAAAAAATCTTTAAAAAAAAAACCACAAATATTTATAAATTAAATAATACACTTCTCAATAAGATGTTATGAAAAGAAAAAAAAATCATGACAAAATATTTTGAACTGAATTATAATGAAGACAGACATCAAAACTTGTGAATTTCAGAAAAAGCAGTATATAGTAGATAATTTGTAGCTTTTAATGTGCATATTACCAAAAAATTCTTAAAACCAATGATATTTCCTTCTTAAGAAACTAGAAAATGAAGGGGCGCCTGGGTGGCGCAGTCGGTTAAGCGTCCGACTTCAGCCAGGTCACGATCTCGCGGTCCATGAGTTCGAGCCCCGCGTCAGGCTCTGGGCTGATGGCTCAGAGCCTGGAGCCTGTTTCCAATTCTGTGTCTCCCTCTCTCTCTGCCCCTCCCCGTTCATGCTCTGTCTCTCTCTGTCCCAAAAATAAATAAACGTTGAAAAAAAAATTTAAAAAAAAGAAACTAGAAAATGAAGAGCAAATCAAACAAAACTACCTACAGAAATAAAAAGTAAAGATCAGATGAAAAGTTGAGATAAAAAACAAACAGTAGAAGAAATTAACACAGATACATTTACTTTGTTGAAAATATTAATAAAATCAACAAACCCTGAGCAAGACTGAGAAAGAGGAAAAATAGAGGCCCCTGGGTGGCTTAGTTGGTTGAGTGTCCAACTTTTGATTTCAGCTCAGGTCATGATCCCAGGGTCATGAGATCAAGCCCCACATCAGGTTCTGTGCTGAATGTGCAGCCTGCTTAAAATTCTCTCTCTCCCTCTTCCTCTTCCCCTCTCCTTTACTCTCTCTCTCTCTCTCTTTCTCTCTCTCTAAATAATAATAATAGTAATAATAATAAAAAGAAAGGAAACATAGAAATATAGAAAATACCAACCTCAAGAATGAGAGAAAAGATGTTATTAATTAATGACTCATGCCATAGCTATTAAAAGAATATTTGAAAGTTGTGAACAACTTTCTGCCAATAAACTCCACAAGTTAGAAGAAAATGAGAAAATTCCTTTAAAAACATAACTGAGTAAAACTGACATAAAAAATTTTAAAACTCTATATAATTAATTAAAGCAACAATTATGATAAACTGCCCTGACCCTGTGGCAGGCCAAGTGGTTTTGTTGGGGTCCAGTATGGAACATGGAAGGACAAGATAGCCCAGATGTACACAAACCCCCTCAAAAAACAGAGCAGGAGGGGTGACTCCTTAACTCAGTTTTTGAGGCCGAAATAATTCTGATACCAAAAAATGAAAATGGTGTTATGAAAAATGTAAAGGCTAACATTCCTCCCAAACACACACATAAATAATAGTCAATAAAAGTTTAAGAGATCCAGCCCAGCCTCATATGAAAA
Source organism: Lynx canadensis (assembly GCF_007474595.2). Classification (NCBI taxonomy): domain Eukaryota; kingdom Metazoa; phylum Chordata; class Mammalia; order Carnivora; family Felidae; genus Lynx; species Lynx canadensis. The sequence goes on along the minus strand of NC_044313.2, from coordinate 3,887,593 downwards.
GGATAAGACAGTAATGTCCAAAGCAAGTGACATTTATCCCCGCCATGCAAGGTTGGGTTAACATTTGAAAATAAGTCAATATAGTCACCACCTTAGCAAAACAAGGGGCGGGGTGGGGGGGGGAAGAGTACAATCATTTCAAAAGATGCAGAAAACTGCGTGTTTTGAAATTCAACACAAACTCACTCACGATAAGACAAAATCACTACACCAAACTACAAATTGAAGACAACATGCTCATTCTGATAAGAGACACTTAAACAACAAAAAAATCTACATCTGTTATCACATTTAATGATAAGATGTTGAATGTTTTCGCTGTAAGATTTGTATAAGGCAGTAGTGTCTGTTCTTATCACTTCAACTCAACAGAGCAAAAAAAGAAAAAGGAAAATTCATAAAGTTTGGACAGAGTAAAGCCTTTTTTGTTTGTTTGTTTGTTTGTTTGTTTGTTTTTAGTTAGCATGATCATGTATGTAGAAATTCCTAAGAAGGCTACAAAACCATTGTTGGAGATAGTAAGTGAATTGAGCGGGATCACAGGATAGAGTCAACAGATACCAGCCACATGCAAATGGAAAACATAGTTTATGTATTTAATTTTTTAACATTTATTCATTTTTTGAGAGTGAGAGAGAGCATGAGCAGGGGAGGCAGAGAGAGAGAGAGAGGGAGACACAGAATCAGAAGCAGGCTCCAGGCTCCGAGCCGTCAGCACAGAGCCCCACAAGGGGTTCGAACTCACGGACCGCGAGATCATGACCCGAGCTGAAGCCGGATGTTAACCGACTGAGCCACCCAGGTGCCCCAACAAATGGAAAACACGGTTTAAGAAACAGCACCATCCATGATAGCATCAAACACCATAAAACATTTAACAATAAATTTAATAAAAGTGATGCCGAACATGTGTACGTAAAACTGTAAAAACAATTTCTGAAGGAAATTAGAGATTAAATAAATGGAGAGAGAGATAAGGTTTTAGAAAACTCAATATCATCAAGATGTCAATTCTCCCCCAAGTTGATCTACAGTTTCAATGCAATCCTAGTCAAAATCCTATCAAGCATTTATATACATATTAACAAGCTGATTCTAAAATATGTAACTTAAAGAACCTCAGATAGACAAAACAATCTGAAAGACAAACAGATTCAGAGAATTTTCACTACCCAGTTTTAAGGCTTGCTATAAGCCACAGCATTGGGGTTTTGACATATGGGTGGAGAACTAGGTCAACGGAGCAGAATCAGTCCAGAAGTAGTCCCACTGGTATGTGGTCATCGGACTTTTGGGGAAGGTCCAGAGTGATTCAACAGGGAAAGCATGACCTTTACATCTAATATGTTGGAACAGTTAGATACACATCCTAATGCCTTTCTCCAAGATTTCTTTATTTTTAAAACTGAAAATCCAGGGGATGTATGGACACAGAAGGAAACATACTAGTTACATGATTCTTCCATTGTCGACATCCATAACAGACTCAAACGTTGGCACATTAGCAGCCTTGCAACCGGTCAAAGCGTGTGCAGAGGTGTAAATTGGCAGGTGCTATATAATCAGCATTTCCTAATACTGAGCAGTCTCAGAACTAGAGTTTTTTCCCCATAAACAAGACACTTAACATCCCAGGAAGTCAGCACACACACACACACACACGCACACACACACACACACACACACTAGGGTAAGTAACACCATCCCCAGAGCTTCAGACGAGAGGGACAAAGGTCTCAGAGGTGAGTTGGGCCCAGAGAGCTTTGGAGAGGCGCTGGCCCAAGGCCCCTCTGCTCCAGGCCAACGTGACCTTCGCTCCGTCAGTTACCCGTTGAGGACATCGGATTCTACTTCCAAAGAATGATCTGGGCACATGACACATCCACTTCCACTCCCCAGAGAATTTTCATTTAGTCAGAGAATAAATATAAAATGCGATTCTATGTTGCTCTGGAATTGTTGCCACATTTTCCCCATAAAAGTGATTCATTTCAAAACCTTCGATTAATGAAAAGAAAAAGGGTGTTGTTGTTATTGACATAAGCGTCGGATGTCTCAGCACCAGACAAGTGGCATAAAGAGGCTCACCCCTTGCAGACCTGGGTCGACAGTGAGCCTGTGGTCCGAAATGACTGCTGGTATTTGGTGACTTTACAACACACACTAAATCTGGGGATTGTGGTCTCAGAACATCAGTACGTCCTGGACCCCAACCTCTGCTGGGAAACCCGCTCCCATCACTCCCGGGGGTAATTTAGCTCCTAACGTTCAAACTCCCCCAGAGCCAAATGTGCATGCTCTGTGATGTTGGAAACTCTTCTGTTGTGTTAACCGATGATTTGGAAACAGATGAACCCCGCATCCATCAGATCGGGTCAGTTTCCCTTCCCTGCCATCTGATCCAGAAAGTCAAAAATAAGCAGTTTCCCTGTGTGGACTTTACACTCCAAATTACAGAAGGGAAAGCAGTGTGGGAAAATGCCTGGGTTGTACTCGGGCCTTGGAGACGACCCAATGGCAGAGCGTCCCCTGAGGCTGGGGCTGGAAATGTGATGAATGAGCCGGCCAAGGAGCCCTGCCTCCTCCCCAGCACATGTTTTTCTACTTTCTTCCTAATATATTGCAGGATGATTGCTAAGGCGTGAACAGCTCTGGAGCTCCTCCCCATCCCTGAAGACTCAGCCAGCCCACCCCATGTTTTACTTGAAACATAAACTACCTGGAAAGACAAGGCCTGCACGATTGTTATAAGGGCACAGAGCATTCACAATAAAGGTGCACCTGTCCCTCATCTGGCGCTTTCAAAACGGCAATGAGTTTCACATCTTTAAGGGGGGGGACACGGACAGCAACGCAATGCTTTACGGAGGGAGCATCAGATCCAGAACGTGGAAAGGCTTGTACGTTTGCACTTAGACCCATATCGAGATTTCTCTAAAAAACTGTTTCCTGAAAAGCCACATCTGCCAAAAACTTTCCCGTCCATTATATAAATGTGGAAAATGTCATCCTTATGTTTCTGAGTTCTGAATCATGATTGCATCAAAATAGCGATTTTACTGTTTCTCTGAACGGTCAGAAGTTTTCTGAACCTTTTTTATGGGCCAGTTAAAATCATTGTTTTTTTTTTTTCTATTTTCAAATCTCGAAGACAGAAAGTTATTTGTCCAAAGTTTCACGAACTCAAAAGTCCAGAACTGTTTCAATCTGCATGAGGTTCATGCTGGCCCAGACTAAAAGGGCTCTGAGGCACGAGGGGTCGTCCGAGTATGGGGTTTCTGATATTTGGATGCAAATTCTAACACAGCTAACTTCAGACTTTCTCTCAAGCGATTAAGTGTCACATCCGAAAGGAAGAGTCGTTTCTGAAGCTGAATTTGTTTTCAAATGCAGCCGGCAGAGGGAAGGAAGGGAGCCAGGGCAGACAGGCACGGTCAGCTACAAGAGCTGTGGGGGCAGCGGGAGGTTGGCTCGGCACCGGCCTCTCTGCCCTGTGCCCTCTTGGACACCTGCACCAGTAACAGTGACAGCAGAGCCCGTGGGGCACACCGGAGGCCTCGAGACCACCTGTCTGATGTCAGTGTCACTTTGGGGCATCTGTCTGGAGAGCCTTACGGGTTTTACCGAGGTGAGGTGTCCTGGAGGGCAGAAAGGAGTCTCGTGTACACATTCGATTTTGCCTTTATTCCGTCAGCCTTTGTTCTCTTCAAGTCCCGAACCTCTGGGAGGAAAAGGAGATCGAAGCTGGAATTGCAAGCTTAAGGTGGAGGGACGGAAATGGAGGGAAGCGGAAGGAAAATGAAAGATTAGAATCCAAATAGAATCAAACCTGCCTTTCAAGAACATCTAAATTGTCCCCACCTGCCACACTCAATTCTAATAATGCTAATCCCACTGGTAATTAATTTCTCCTCAGCACTAGTGCTAGATAAATTTTGTTCACATTTAAGGCACAAGGTCTAAAGTTTTCCCACTGATGGAGCAAAACATAAAGACAAAACCTCAAATAAGTCATCACAGGAATGAATCTGTATCTGCCTCTGGGAATGTGGAAGATGCAGGTCTGGACATAGACTCCTTGCCCGGCCTTCGGTTCCTGGTTGACGGCTCAGTGCCTCAGTTTCTTCGACTGGGATCAAGGTAACACTGCTCTCTACCTCCTTGGCAGCTGGGGCGTTTCAAGGGGCAGTACACAGGAAGCCTGCGAAACTGTGGTATCAATGTTGCTTCTACTGCAGGAATCTGCTCATCACCCTTTACTGCTCAAATACTCTGCTGTGAGGTCTGGGGGCTCTGCACAGACCTGGTCTCCATGAGTGTCTGTTGAATGCACGAGACAAAAGCATTACTTTGCAACGACAGCTCTAAGCCAATGAGAGCATTTCTACCTGCTTCCTTTACTGCTTGCAAAGGATACCATTCACCAAATCCGTTTCTATCCTAGAAAGTGAAGAAACCGTAATGACCAGTAAGGGGGCGGGGGAGGGGGCGGGGGGGCAGTGGTGAGGGAGGAGCATCCAATGTCCCACCTCCTGCAAGCAAACGCCCCTCTTCTAAACCATGCAGCTGGGTTGCAGAGAAGAAGCTCAGAGCCCAATGGTGGTAGCCAGTGAGAATCTTTGGGATTATCCGAGGACAACTTTTAGACAGATATTTCAATGTGTGGCCCCCATTGGGACAAGGGAAGGAAGGCAGGCAGTGGGAGGCATGGTTCACTAATAGTGTTCTGGACCAGGTTTGGGTCTAGATTTGGGGGTTTAATTGCTGCTACAAATGCGGACAATTGCTCAGAGCCTGGATCCTGGATAAATGAGAGACCTCTCATTTTAATTAATTAATTAATTAATTAATGTTTATTTTTGAAAGAGGGAGAGACAGAGCATAAACAGGAGAGGGACAGAGAGAGGGAGACACAGAATCTGAAGCAGGCTCCAGGCTCTGAGCTGTCAGCCCAAAGCCCGACGCGGGGCTCCAACTCACGAGCTGTGAGATCATGACCTGAGCCGAAGTCAGACGCTCAACCGACTGAGCCACCCAGACACCCCCAAGACCTCTTATTTTTAAATTGCAAAGGTCACTCTCAGGCCCATCACAAACTATTTAGAGTATTGTCCCTGTGACAGAACTGTCTTAGCCTGGGATATATTTACTCATGGCTTTTAATTCACCGCAAGTCTTCAGCTACACCTGACTTTTTTCTCAGGGTGCAAAGGACTTTGAGTTTCTAGTGCTGTTTGCCTGCTTATTCTCCCAGCCTGGAACATTCCAAACCCTCCAGGAGGGGAAGAAGGCACCAGAGCAACCATTTGCATAACAGTGTTTTAAAAAATCCTTCTCCAGAAATAAAATGGGGATTCCAGATCCCTATGGCAATAAAATAGAGCCCCAAACCCCCTTTAAAAACACATAATGTTTCCCCTTCTCCCCGAAATTGTTTATCTTATCTGTTTTTAAGACTTAAAAAGGCAAACAGTGCAATAATTATCTTTAGGAAAATGGGAAGTAGTAAGAGCCAGAGAGAATGACTCATACTTCTGTTTTCTTTTTTTCCTACCATAACTGTTTCTTTTGGAAGACGTCGGAATCGTGGTTATTAATTTATCTTTATGCGATTTCCAGCTGCTGATCACGTGTTAAACCATATAAGAAGGGGAACAAGAGAGGAGCCTGGGGACAGGGCTTTTCTCAAAGCGAAAAGCAGGTTTTTAAAATTACAAATCCTGGCACCCACGCCCCTTGGCAATCACTGCCGTTTCTCCAGTAGGCGCCTGACCCAACAAGTGACGAAGGGTAATCAGCTGGAAAATGGGATTTGCCCATCCATGGGAAAAGGAGGTCGGGAAGTTGGATGCGTGGGTCAGCCCTGAAGCTGCATGTGGCTGAGGAAGCCCACTGCTAGAAGATTCTCGGTGGGAGCCTGCTCCCTCCGTTGACAGGCAGCTATATGTGCACCTACTGTGTGTTTGGCCCTGTTTGAGAAGGAGAATAACACAAAGACAAATACAGCCTGGACTCCCGGAAGACTCTTAAACACTTTGTTCATCAGGAAAGGTGGTCATGACCTTGGTGAGAAAGAGCTGAGAGCTTTTGGTCCAGAGATGCCAAGACCCACACTTTTATCTTGCTTCCTTCTACCTCCCCCACTAGCTGCCTGGGAAAATCACCTGATGAAATCAAAGTGCAATGAGTCTGCCAGTAAACTGAGATTCACAATGCCTACCTCACCCCTCACCGGGGAAGAAACACAGGTATGTGAATGTGCCAGTGTGAAATACCCCTGCTATCTCTTCAGGGAAGTATGGGCTGAGATCAGCCACCCCAGAGAGGTCCAGGCCAGATAAGGATTCTGGAAACTTGGGGAAGAGAGAGATTGCTTTTAGATTTGGGCAAGGGGACTGCAAAGGAAACCTGTAGAGGCGGCGTGTCCGACTTTGGGGCTGGAAGAGCATGCCACGTGGGGAACAGCATGCACAGGGCGCAGAGACAGAAAGGACATTCGTGGTGTGAATAGACCAAGGTGGTAGAGCCGTGGAGTTCAGGAAGGAGAACCACATGAGGAAAGTATGTGGCAGCCAACTGAGGACACAGGTAAGGGAATATTGACTCCATACGGCGGATGATGGGCTGCTCAGGAACAGAGACGTTGGCTCCTTGCCTTTAGAAGTAAAATCTAATACAAGGCCGCTCACTTATCAGTTGAGTAGATGCAGTGCAGTGTGGAAAACTGGGCATCTCGTTTGCACTAAACGATATCACAAAGCTTCTGAGTTTAACATGGTGCTGGTAAGAGAGGAAGGATTGTCTATCTCTTTGCCCAGTGAGGCAGACTCTCTTCCCCTTCAAGGCAGGGTTATTAGCATCATGAGGGCCCTCTGGGGGGGGGGGGCTCTCTCTTAGTATCCTGTCCACAGAGACCTGTGCACGTCAGGAACACTCAAATGAACAGTGTTGGAGCCACAGGAATTTCAGAGTGACTTCAACCCCCTTTTGGCCAGCCCAGCTACATGCGAGGTCTCAGGGTCTAGAATCCATATCGTGGTTCTCTCTATAAACCTAGCACACACCCAACCTGCCTGGCCACCTTGGTAAGTCAGGGGGAAAGCCAGATCCTTCTGCCGTGGCCATTTCTGACAGGCGGGGACCATGTTCTGTACAGAAATAATGCAATGGAGGCAGGACAGCCAATCGTCGCACAGCAATGCGGTTGTAGAGGGAATATGGTAATATTCCGAAATGGCAATTCTCCTAAATAAATAGCACATCAACTTACTTAAACCTAATCATAAATGGTACAAATTGGGCCCATGTGCAAACAGAAACCCGAGCCGAAGTCCAGAGTTAAAGCAGCCATTGTCTCTCTCCTGACCTGGGCTCAGAAAGCCTTGCGTGTCCGATTACATCTGTTAAAACGATTCGAATGCCAGCCCTGTATTTTAATTATAAATATATAAAAATTTTTAATAAGACGGCATTCTGGGCTCGCTAAGCTTTTAAAATGCTCGCTGGGGGTGGGGCGTATGTGCCCCAGACCCGTGCCAGCATATAATGATTGAATGTTTTCCTGTAATAAATTGAAAAAATCTGGTTTGTAAGAATGGATCCAAATCACTTGGCATTAGAAAGGTAATTTGTTACCTGGCTTCCAACGTGTTGGAACTTGGTAAGGAGCTGAGTTCGCCAAAGAAAGGGAAGGGGGCGGGAGGCAGCTTGTGCCTCCCCTACCTTGCGAATTTTCTCCACCACCCCCCCCCCCCCCCCAGTGCCCTCACCTCCCCGCCCTTGCCTCACGTTCTCACAGCTCCAAAACAGAGGTCCTGCCGCCAGAAATGGGGAGAGGGCTTTCTCAGGACAGAAGCCAGCTCTTAGCCACCTTCCCTGTACCTCTCCAAACCTCAGGCCTGCTTAATTATGATTAATTGCCACATGGCTAATCAGATACAGTTTCAAAAGGTTGGAAATGACATTCCAAGGACACCAGGAAGAAGCAAGATCTTTCTTTGTTCCCCGGAAGAAAAGGCAGGTCCCTCCCTCAGCCCCACCACCTTTTCTTAGTTTAACAATTCCAAACAGAATTAATACCATCAGTATATTGTTCCCACCCCCGGGAATCAAACTTCAACTGTACAATTTCTGCAGCTGTCAGTGTTCCAGACCTGCTGTCAATAATGCAATGTTGGGGTGTCCTTCTCCTTGAATGAAAGCAGTTTCAAGTTTCGGCTTTACGTCCGTGCTTTCTGGGTGGTGGGATATGATGAGAAAGGACTATATATATATATATATATACATATATATATCAGAAGCTTCCACTCTGGACTCAACTGAATCAAATGTAATAGACCTCACTCTTTTTCCTTATTTCCTCTGCTTGTTTTAGAAAGCGCTCTGAGAAGTACAGGCGATTTTGTCTTGCCAGCTCCTCCCTCCATTTAAAATCCCTTTGGCTAAGTCAAGGATCACAGTATGTCATTTCCAGTGTAACAGAAGTGCTGGGCCCCGCTCAGCTCCTATTACCAGGAGGCAAATCCCTCGTTCCCGGCGCCAGGGTTTCTGCACTTGGCCCCATCCCAGCATTGTTCCGTCATTACATTCCAGAGGGCCTCTCAGCCAGTTAATGTTTGCACTGGGAGGTCCAAATACCCAGCAATCAGCACTGAACTTTTCTCTTTTTGTTGAGAATTGCAGGTTCTAATGCAATCACCGGCTTTAAAGAAAAACTTACAGGTGAACACAAAGCACTAATTTACATTTTATTCACAAACAATATATCTGTAGCAGTTTTTCCATGTGTGCTCATAAAAGAGTTTTAGAAGATGTCTGGCTTTTTTAAGACTTTATGGTGGCTGGAATTGGTTTACCAATTTGAGGGCAGTCATTTTTATTTTATTTTTCAAATTCTAAATAGCGTGAAAGTATTTTATCCCGGAATGCCAACGGTCACACACTCCGCATCGTTAATACGTGTGCTCACGTGGGAAACAACCCTCAGAAAGGGATAAACTATCTGAACCAGCTTCAAGAACATAGCATTTAATTAAATCACATCTTCAGAATGGATTTTAAAGGTTGGGATTTTCAGAGCACTCGGACGAGACTCAGCACCTTGGCTGTGGTCCCACAGAGCTCTGGCAAGATGGCCGTAACCAGCGGGTCCTGATCGGGACCTGCATTTCATGGAGTTGTGCATAGGATTTCACGCCCAATAGAAGCACCAGGGGGATAGGAGGGTCTGACCCTCCCCAACACTGCGGAGACCCTTTGGTACAGCCAAGTGCTTCTTAAGAGCACAGCCAGGCAGAACTCTGGTCTACTTGGGTCCAGCAGCAGGGGAGCCACTGGAGGGTCGACCCCATTCCCACCATAGAATCTGGAGCCATGCCCCATGGCCAAAGGAATGAGGCTGCACACTAACCCTCCCCCCCCAAGGGACCTCTCATGATCCAGAAGCTTCAGCACAAATCTGGCTGGGAGTTGGGGATACAGGTGACGGTGGTTTGGGGGCAGGGACAGAACACTTGTGACACACATGCCTGAGGAGGTTGAGCGAGGAGCTGGATGTGTGGCCACTCTATGAGACGATCCGCCATGGCTCTCCGGGCCTAATTCCGGGGTGGGAGCAGAGAGAGAGCTTTTCTCCCCGCTTTTCTGCTCTGCCCCCTGCCGACCCCCAGCACTTCCTCTGTTCTGCTACATCCCTGTTTTTCTGGGCCTCAAAAGGTAAACAAAGACAATCCTCTCATTCTCATTCGACATAAACTTAAAAGTGAAAAGGAGACTTGTTTGGACTTGAACCCTCGTGTGATTTCATCCCATTTTGGAAAACCACAGCTTTAGGAGGATGACCACAAGATCACATCCGCTTTTCTCCCAGAACTCTGCTGTGTTTTCTCGCGTGCTGCCCGGCTGTGGCCCCGACGGGCGACTGAACACAAGCCAGCCTCCCCTGGTGAGACCGCCGCCATCCCTCCAGATACAGCTTATTCACCCCTGCATTTCCAAACTTCCCAGAGGCCCATCGGCTGTGACATTCCTCAGAGCACCCGTCACCCCAGTGTTTATCAGAAAATACTCATCTCCCATGTCACCCCCTTGCCTCCTATACCCACTTCCTGTACTCACCTCTGTGCTCACCTCCATACTCACCTCCTATACTCAGCTACACCTGCTTCCTCTAAACCTTGTGTACTCACTTCCTATACTCACCTCCCTAGTCACCTCCTCTACTCACCCATATACCACTCACTTCCTCTATTCACCTCTATACCCACTTCCTCTATTCACCTCCGTAGTCACCTCTGTGCTCACCTCCTATACTCACCTCTTATACTCAGCTGCACCTGCTTCTTCTATTCACCTTGTGTATTCGCTTCCTAATCTCACTCCATAGTCACCTCCATACTCACCTGTATACTGCCCACTTCCTATACTCACCTCCACAGTCACCTCCGTACTTACCTCCTAACTCACCTCCGTGTTCACCTCCTATACTCACCTCTTATACTCACCTACACCTGCTTCTTCTATCACCTTGTGTACTCACTTCCTAATCTCACCTCCTAGTCACCTCTATCTACCTGTATACTCACTTCCTATACTCACCTCCATAGTCACCTCCAACTTACTCCTCTACTCACATGCTAACTTCCATAGTCACCTCCTATACTCCCTACACCTGCTCCTCTATTCACTTGGTGTACTCAACTCAGATATCACGAGACTACCACGCCCTATACCGAGACCACCTAGCAACCTTAGACGCACTCTACACCGGCTTGCGAGCAACCGGGGGACGCACTCCGAAGAGCACCAGAGGAACATCCTATACTCACCTATACCTGCTTCCTTTATTCACCTCCTATACTCACTTCCTATACTTAATACTCTCCTCCATACTCTCCTCTTATACTCACTCCCTTTATTCTTCTTCATACCCACCTCCTATACTCACCTCCATACTCAACTCCCATACTCACCTCCCATCCTGACCTCCGCAGACTCTGGACTCCTTAAGAAGAAGAAGGCCTATATCTTACTCATCTGCCTCCCCCACTGATCCTCCCCACTTTCTTGTCAGGACTAAACAAGAAATCCAGACTCAGGGGAGAGAAAGCCCCAAACCATACTTTGGTAAGTAATGCAAAATCCCTACTAGATTTAGAGCATTTACTCATCGTTGAACAAAACATTTTCAGCGGCATTTCTTACTTTATTCTTTGTCACCCCATCCTCACCATCAATGAAAGAGAAATTGTTGCCTTTTATTCAGTAGCCTTCCCCAAGGCTTCCTTGTTGTCTGGCCTCACCAATGCAGGGAGAGGAACAGCCAGAGAAGATATTATGACAAATCCCTCATACAGAATGTGGGGAGAATAGATGGTGGTAAAGAGCAGGGCTCCCTGCTGTGATCTTGAAAGTATAATTAATTTGCTGGTAAGCCACCACTGGGGCAAAAGGAACCCAACCCATCTGGAATTTTCTGTGGTGCTGTATAGGATTGCCGCTGTGCCACCAAAGAGGTGAGGGCCAAGGCCAGGAACACAGAAAAACGTGTCACGAGCAAGAAGGCAGTGGGGAAAATTCAAAGAATTCTGCTGGTCTTGCCTCACTCCCTTTAACCCGAACCCAGACTAAACTGTTCTACTATGTCTCAGAATATCAAAAAGGGATAGGAAACTCAGAGGCAAGGACTTCCGAACCCGAGAAAGCCCAAAGTAGTGCACCCGAGTGGATTAAAGGAATTGAAGCGAAATACAGGTTGAGTTAATTATTTATTTGAAATGTCCTCAAGCCAATTATGCTAAACTATGTTCAGATATGTTCTATTATGCTGTATTACACCAATTTTAAAATAGAGCATATTTAATTATTTTAGACTAGGGGGTCATAAACTCAAATGTCCACGGGGGGCAGCTGAGTAGAGGAAGTTAGTAAAGCCAGCTGGGACATGAGGTGGGACAGAAAGGACAGAGGTCAAATTCCCAAGTAAGGGGTCAATGCCACCCGGCTGTTGCCGAGTGGGAATGAGCGGGAATGTGGGCCCAGAGATTCCAGGATTTCATTCAGCTCAGTGTTGCTTATGTCATGTGTCAACTTGACTGGGCCACCGGGTGCTCAGATATTTGCCGAAACATGATTACTGAGTGTGTCTGAGAGGGTATTTCTGGGTGAAGTTCATATCCGAACCCGTACACTGAATAAAGCAAATTGCCCTCCCCAGTCTGTCGAGGATGAACAAGAAGACAGAAGGAAGAGTGCTCTGTATGCTCGGATGTTTAAAAGCTGGGACACCAGTCTTATGCCCTTGGACTGGGGATTACATCATCAGCTGCCTTGTTTTCAGGCCTTTGGACCCCAATTGAACTTGACTTCTAGCTTTCCTGGGTCTCCAGTGTGTAGACAGCAGATCAAGACTTCTCAGCCCCCATAATTCCATGAGTCTATTCCTATAATAAGCCTCTCACTCTCTCTCTGTCTACACACACACACACACCACACACCACACACCACTCACACTATTGGTTACATATATAATACATATGATACCAATATATCATATTGATTCTACTTCTCTGGAGAATCTTGACTACTACAAGCCCCTTCAAGAGAAACCAGAAATCTGCATTTTTATGTAAAAGCTCCTAATTTTAAAACGTCAGTCCAGAAATTATAGAACATTGTATGATGAACAGAAAGCATTTGCTGGTTAGATTAAATACGTGGGCCTCCAGACTGCAATCTCTGTTTTAAATTGTGTGTCTTAATAATCAATGTTTTAATCATAATTCTAATAATTTCTAAATTCCAGGGAAGATAATTAATGGTTGAAGTAATTCATTTTATTTAAATGATTTCAAAATTCTCAACTCTCATTTTTAATGTATTCGAAGCAGACATTCTGTAGCATTTGAAATTCTGAAATAAAAATAAGCACCCTTTCACTAACATTTACCGATAATGCAAATAGTGTCACAGGTGTTGTTTCATATAATTCCTATAATCACCCTGCAAGGTCGGAACTAAGCTTCTCTTCATTTTTCAGGGAAGGAAACTGACGGACAGAGAGCAAGTCACTTGCTGAAGTTTACAAGTTCACTATTACTTTCTTGGAGTCCAGGATTTCATCCGTGACACTATTTTGCATCCCTAACTAAAGATGAAAGCAATTTTGGTGTTTAGGGATGGGAAGTCTTTCTCTTAGCAATTTGCAGATAGGAAACATGGATGAGAAGATAAGCTTTGATTTCATTTCTTAGAATAATTAGAACCTTCTTTCCCTCAAAAACATTTTGAGTTACTCGTTCTAGAGTTGTTGATATTGAGATGACATTTGGAAGTCATTGCCAATTAGCTGCACCCCAGTTGCCCTGTGATTAGAGCAGAAAAAAACCCCAGTTATCAGAGTGAAATGCGTCTTTGTTTGTATCCCAGCTCTGACATGTGTAAGCAGTGTGAATTGGGAAAGCCGACTTAAGCCGGCCTCTGTGTTCTCCCCTGTTAAATGGGAATGCTTCCACCCCAATTTCAGAGTTACTGTCCGGCCGAGGAGGCAGATTAGAAATAATGTGTATTAACTGCCTCCCAGTGGCTGGCGCCCCAGATAGAGTTTCCGTATGCTTTATTATTTAATTAGAATTAGCTCTACCCAGGGCTAGAATGAGAATACAGGTAGATGAAGTAAAGATGCATATCTAGAAAAATAGGATCCAGAGTTTTCCACCTGCAAGGGATAAGAATGATTTCGGATCTTATTATACCCGCAATGGCCTCACTTCCCAGGAGCCTTAGGAGCCTCCTGTAAACGGAAGTAGAACCCAGAGCCAGGATTCTGGCCCTGACACCTTGACTCCATCACCTTGTGACCTTGAACAAGTCACTTCTTGCCCTTTACACGAATCGGGCCCTGGGATGTCCCCAGGAGGAAACACAGGCTCCTGTGTCCCAGGGCTGGCCAAGCTCACCTTAAGCGAGAGGCCGTTGGATTCTGGAAAGTGCTGCAGAGTGGGAGAGATCACTGGGGTTGTTGAGGTAACAGTCCCCTAAGTTTTGCATGGTGCCCCGGAGCACTGCTTCCTGAAACAGTGCCAGTGAACTGCGGTGCCCCGACTTCGATTTTGCCTGCTTCGGACCCAGTGTGTGTATTCACAGGGGGAAGGACCTTTCGATGAGGATTCCAGCCCCTTCTTATTCTCAGGCGTATGAATTTAGCATGGATATGCCGTGATGCTCATTCAGCCTTCGCGTGCGACACAATCTGCTCAAGCCTTGCTGTGACAGCCAGCTCTTTTCTGCGTTTTCTTCCTTAGGCTGTGCCATACAGAAGCCACCCAGGTTTCCGTGGTTTAAAGCTCTTAAAACTAAGTGTATGTTTTTACAAATCAGAATGATGCATCTACCAGCCAAGGGACTCCAAGACTGCTGGAAGCCACCCGAAGCTGGGAGAGGGGCCCGAGACAGATTTTCCCTCGGAGCCTCCGGGAAGAACCCTGATTTCAGACGTCTGGCCTCCAGAGCTGCGTGGGAGCAAGTTCCTGCTGTTGACAGTGCTCAGTCTGTGGCCCTCTGCTAGGACAGCCCCAGGACACTGCACGCACATCAGCTCAGTGTTCCTGGTACCCTGGCTTATAGTCACCGCCCGTCCTGTGGCCTCTTACTCCCTGAAGCCCCTCCGAGGGGTGTTAAAGAAGAAATCAGTCTAACACTTGGTAAAATGCAAGGAAGACGTTATTCAAGATTATTGCAGGAAGGGTCGACTCTGTTGCAACAGGGGAGCAAGAGGAGGGTCAAGTTCGAATGCGGCAAGGACAGGCACAGGTGTACGGCCAAGGAGCAGAAGGAGGGGTCAGTGGGTGGAGAGGTGCCAGGCGAGGGCAGCGATGGCCCAGGAGTTCTTGCCGATGTGGCCTGAGGACTTCTACATCAAGGGGAGAGGAGGAACTTGAGCAGGTGTCGAGGGTCAGGGTTTGGGCGTGGCTGATGTAGCAGGAGTCTCGTGAAGACTCGGCCAGGCAGGGGGCAGACAGCTGGGGGCCGAGGGCAAGGCCTGCCACGGTTCAGAGGAGTCTGGCTCAGCTTAGGCCTCTGCTGGGCCCCATCACCTTTGAGGCTTACGCTGCACGTGTGGCCTGTCTTCCTCCCTCAGCCGGGACAACCCTGGCTGCCGGGAGAGGGGCTCAGCTCACTCCGCGCTGCTCCCAGGGTCAGCTCCCAGCACCCAGCACCTGCGGTTGGAAGGGAGCTGCGGTCCCCCTGCTCGCCCATCTGGCTGGCAGGGCAGGTGTCTATGGGAGTCAGCCCTCTTTCTGTTTCCCCCTGCCAGTGATGTCAGCCCATCTCCTGCTTCTTTTGCCTGGACAGGGTCGGCTTGGTGCCCGGCAAGGGCTACCAGGCTGCCAGCAGGGCCCAGAGCACTTTTCAGTCGAAAACTGTCCACGATCCGCTTCCCCCACGGTCGCTTGATGCTGGGGCACAGACCCACATCTGAAAGCTCACCAGGTCGCTTCAGCTGTCCCTTAAATGGCCGAGCACCCACTTCTGAGGCCATAAAATGAAGAGGTCACACGGGCCGCGCGCGGGTCCTAGACACAGAAGAAGGCTCTGGGCGTTCACTCGGTCACTTGGGTCATTTCCTGGGACGTGTCACACACGCACAGCATCCATGGAGAGAGGCCCCGGAACCCCTCACCCACAGCACGCCGGCACACGGTAGAGATGGTCCACGCGGAAGGAGAAGGAGAGCGGGATGGCGAGGAAACACGCCGTGAACACTGGTTCCCTTGAGTTGTCACACGAGGCAAGAGGATGCACCAGGCAGACGAAGGCACAGAGACCATTCTGCACATGCACCGAGGCCCCCCGCCCGCTCCACGGATGGGGCTGCAGCCCCCAGAAGGGACCCGGCCGTTTGTGGTGAGGGCTCCCAGACAGCTGAATGCCACCCTCTGCTGGGCCAGGGGTCCTCCCGGGCCCCCGTGCAGCAGGAAGGGTTGAAGCGGGGGAATGAGGACAAGCGTGTGGAAGGGACAGAGCGCAGAACCAGCGGCTGCCGGAGGAGAGGGCTGGGGCACCTGGCTCTTGGGTGTGGCTTGACTTCTTAGCATGTGCACTCATTTTTCAATTAAAATGTCAGAGATTAATCAGGAGTGCCCGTGACCGGTAATGGATAAGAAACTCGAGAGGGAGCGAGAAATTAGGAAGTTGTCTCAAAAGTTCATGGAGAAGGTGGTCGAGCCCAGAGCAGGGGACGGAATGAGAAAGCTCGGTGTGGGAGTTAGCAGAGACCCCTGCACCCCACCCGACCCTCAGACTTCGTCCTGTACCCCAGGGAAAATGGAGCAGTCCCAGGGATCCCCCTGTCTGAGGAGGCAATGAGTGATTTCTGTGCATGAGATGCAGGTTTGGTGTGGACCAGAAGGTGAGTGAAGAGGGAGCTCGGGTGTGCAAGAGTAGGGGCCAGGATGAGGGCAGGGGTCGTGGGGGAGACCAAGGCAGGGGACGGTGGATCGCCGGGGCCTAGAGGTGCCAGCTAACCCTCCTCCTCAGCTTCTCTCCCAATTAAAAAATTCCTCCCGGGGCAAAGCCGTCATCCAGGGCCTGCTAAAGCTCCTCCATGGCAGAGTGAACCCTGCTTCCTAAGTGCCCATTAACTATGCTGCCAGGTCATTAACCTGCTGACCATCCTCTTCTCTACCCTAAGCCAAGATCTGCCCGTTATTTCTAGTTCTGCCACTGGGGCACCCAAGGACACCTTCCTTCCGCCCATACCCGGTAGTTTTCTACCCCTGCTCACCTCTCCTACGCACTTGCTGCATTACTAATACGACCGCTAATGTGTGTTCAGATCTGAAAGTGGCCACGAATGTGGCTTCCACGTGTGGCTGAGTGTGGGGCAGGAGGCAGGCCACAGGATCCAATGGTCACAATGAGAAAAAGGAAGTAGAGATTGGAGGCAGGGAGGAGAGCATTCCCAGATACAAGGCTCTGAAGAGGAGATGGAAAAGAAATCAGTAGACACTTGAAGGAGCTTCCGGGCCCTCATGGAATGAATTGTGTCCTGTATAAAATTTGTGGGTGGACATCCTAATGCCCAGAGGGCCACTGCATTTGGCGACAGAGTTTCTAAAGAGGTAACTGAGGTAAAATGAGGTGATTGGGGGGGGGGGGACCTAATCCAATATGGTGGGTGTCCTTACAAGAAGAGGAGATTGTGTGGCACCTGGGTGGCTCAGTCGGTTAAGTGTCTAGCTCTTGATTTCAGCTCAGGTCATGATCTCACTGTCGTGGAATCCAGCCTCAAGTTGGGCTCTGCGCTGAGTGTGGAGCCTCCTTGGTCTCTCTCTCCTCTCTCTGCCTCTTTCCTCTCACTTGCTCTCTAAATAAGTAAACATTTTTTTTTTAAAGAAGAGATTTGGACACAGACATGCCCAGGGAAAAGGTGACAGTCTACACACCAAGGAGATAAGATGCGGAAGGAATCCACCCTGTTGACATGTTAATCTTGGGCTTCTAACCTCCAAAATTGTGAGAAAATAAATGTCTGTTAACACATTGTCTGTGGGATTCATCATGGTGGCCCTGGTGGACCTAATACATAGTCCAAGGCACTTCTGGTCAAGACAGAGGGAACCCACCCCACCAGGCTCTCCTCAACCCAAGGACGCCCCAGCACTGAGAGTGGTGCTGAGCGGAACCAACCAGAAAACTCCTGATCCCCACTTCCTGCTTCTTTCTGACCTTGAGAAGCAGACCCATTCTGTTGAAATGTAAATTGTAAAACGTTTCAGGCTATAAGGCTGTGGCTCTCCAAGGCCACAGGGACGGGTTGGTGAGAGGGGTGTCAGTACTGCCCTGCAGGCCGGAGTTGAGGGTGAGGAGGGAGCAGGCCCACAGACCCACGGGCAGGTAGCCCCCACCAGGGCCAACCACAACTGCTGCCCCAGTGGCCTCCCGTGGCCCACGCCTGTGGTCCATGAGCAATCAATCCTTTAATAGCTGATGGGGGAAGAGGCAAAACTTCAGGCTTGGTTTCCCCGTTGGCCCGTGGTGTCTGGTGAACTGCAATTCACTCCGCCTTCTTTCCAGAAGTGCTTCTCCTCCTCCTTCCAGAGAGGTCGATCCCTAACAAATGTGCCACCTCCCAGGTGCGTCCCAGCATGGCCTTCCAGGGAACCCAGCCTCCAGATGGAATGAAGCAGAAACCAGCCTCCATGCAGGCTGAATGCCACGGTGTCCACAGTCAACACTGGAGTAGCTCGAACATCGTGATGTTAGTAAGAAAACAAAGACCAAAAAACAAGGAGGAGATGCCCCATATCAGGGGTTATGTGCTTACATACTCTCCCTCCATGCAGTCCCCAAAGGGGAGGGCTTCCTGGGGGAACCCGTGCAGTTTCTGCGCCCCCCGCCCCCGATCGCGGAGCTCTGCCTGAATCTAAGGGTTGTGTGCACGTTCCCTGATGGCATCGACCCAGCCAAGGCTGGTCTGCCCTTTAACTGGCACACTGGAAGGGAGAAAGGCAGAAAGCACAAAACCTGCCTTGGGGTTACAGCTTGTGTAGACTTTGCACATTCGAAGGAAGGCTTGCTTTAATCGGTCTGTTCCCTCAACTCTCCTGAGGGGCCCTGCTCCTTTTCTGCCTTCTTTCCCATTTCCAGAACTGAAGTCACACACACACACACACACACACACACACGCGTGCGCGCGCGCGCACACACACACACACTCGCACACACGTGTGCACACACACGATTTCCTGTGAATCCAAAAAACAAGAAAGAAAACAAAAAGCTGGCAGATGCTGATTTTTCCGCTTAACTGCATATTTTATAGTATTTCTCTGTGTTTTCTCCCAAGACGCCCACCTGACCTCACTCGCTCTCCAAATTCCCTCCATTGTGGCCAAATGTCACAGATCGTGTGAGGGTTTCAGCCCGTGAAAATACGCCGTAAATGAGCGCTCTGCCCTGTGCTCTTAACCCTTCCCTTCCCTTGGGCAGAAATCTCTTTTTCCTAAATGAAAAGCCCCTTCATTAGCAAGGTCTTTGCGAGGCTGGGCAGGGAGGGAACTGTACTACCCCACCTCTAAGAAGCGATATGAAAACAATCAGCTATTGCTTCGTATTTGCATACAAAAGTCGTGGCATTTCAACTAGTATTTCACAGGCTGGGGAGAAAAACACCCAGCTATGCTTCCCTCAAATAGTGCAAAGACAAAGAACCTGCAGAAAACGTCAGAGCCTTGAAAACCCACCTTAGAACTAAAAAAAAAAAAAAAAAAAAAATCGGTTACAAAAAAAAAAAAGAAAGGAAAAGTTATCACAAAAATTTAAACAATTATTTCAAAAACCAGCTTAAGGGAAAGACAATTCTTTTATCACAAGTACACACTGAGCTGTGATTTCATATTCACATCAAAGTCGACTTTTTTTTAGAGGTTTTCAGCAGTTTCTGAAAATATGAGCCATTTTCAGGGATATGTAGTACCAGGCACAACAATATTCTGAGCTCCAACATGACTGAAACAGGGTTTTATTCCTAAGACATTCCTCCCAGACATCTAAATAGATGTCCCAATTTTAATCTAATTTGGAAAGAATCTTTCCTGACGGGAGGCTCCAAATTCAGGGAGCTGTTGGTCTCCAAAGGCTCACGGATGTAGCTGGAGGGGAAGGACTCAAATGCGGTTCTTAGGGAATTCGTGAATTTTCCAGGTTTCCGTATCACCTGTGACTGCTTATCTCTGGTTTGCTGTTTTAAGTCTGCATTCCAGTGTTTCTAAAGGGGAAAACTGCTGTGAACACGAACATTTTCCTTCAGAAGGTTTCCTCTTTGCTACTTAGGACAGGGACCGGCTGCTGGTTCTAATCTCGTACCCACTGGGAGCCTGCAGAACTCCCTGGAAAGTACAGTGTATACAGCTCCCGAAATGTTTTAAGCATGTGAAAAATGAATGGAAAGTAACATAAAAGCTCTCGATTTCTCCCCCCACCCTCCTCTATTTCAAAGATTCCTATCGGAACTTGGGGGCCGGGCGACGCTGGGGGAGTCCCAGACGCAGGGTCACGGGCACGAGTGAGTCAGTTCTGTGCAGCCCTCGGTCCCCGCTACGGGCTGTGCAGCCCTTATTACTTTTGCGGGACATTCACGTTCTCCAGCTCTGCTGAGATGCAGGACATGAGGAGGTAGAGGGCAACGCGCCCACGGGCTGCTGCCTGAACGTGAAGCTACTGTCGCGTGTTGCCTCAGTCACTTCTGGGCCAACGAACTATCAATTCTTCGGTGATATGGGAATGGTCTGAAAGGTAAGCTGGAAGGACTGCACAGAACACGTGCACCTATAACACACAGACTGTTTTACTGTTTGTATGCCTTTTCCTGTTGGAAATATTTTATTGTTTAGGATACAACGCAGCTGTAGAGATGTGTTAATTCGCCATTGCCTTAGCAACAGATACTCAAGCTCTTGTGTCAGGTTCCACCAGTATGTCGCCCGGGCCCTCTCCATGGCTCTACTTCTCCTTCCGTCACTGAGTTTCCCAGCCTTTCTCAGAGGGCAGGCCACTGGGAATAAATCAGATGCGTTCTAATATATATATATATATATATATATATATATATATATTAATTCTTTAAGAAAATGTGGCAAGGGATACATAACACAAAATTTAGTCCTTCAACCATTGCTAAGGGTACAATTCCACGGCATGAAGTACAGTCACATCGTTGGGTGTCTTACTGTTTTTAATATTGATTTCACGCCCATTTGTTGAGCCCAGCCTAAGACCGGGCTGGTGATAGTGCAGTGAAGGAATCAAGAGCCTTGACTTCTTCTTGTAAATTTGATGGCTCTTATATCCAGGGACATTGGTTTCTGACAAGATCTTGGTAAGAAAAAAAGCAGAGGGCACGTGGCTAAAGGCATGCTGTTAGAGAATATGGTGAGGGAGGCCCCCTCTGAGGAAGTGCCCTAGGTATGAGACACCAAGAATATGGAGAGGACCAGCCCTGGTGAGGTCTGGAGAGGAATTCTGTGAGCAAAAGAAACATCCAAGAAATGACAACTGAATGCTTTGAGTTGATAAGAAAAAAAAAAAAAATACTTGTGTGTGAAGGACAAAGAGGAGGTCACTGAGACAGAGCATACTGAACCCTGAGATGTAGCTCCAGAGGAGGTCAAGGGGGGATGGGGAGGAGTCCCATGGGACCCAGGGAGGGTGTCAGGCAGGAGCTTCTGTGATATGCTTTACACTAGGGAGAGGTCATTCTGGGATGCCGGGTGTATGCAGGATGAGCAATCAGGGCTCAGGAGTGAAAGGAGAGAGTGTCCCCAAGGATCGTCTGGAAGTCCTGAAGAAAATGGGGTGATTGAATCAGGCTGATGGTGGCAGAGATAGAAATGTGGGTAGAGACAGCACAGTACTGGCTGGTCTTGCAGTGGAAATTATGTGACAAAACTAGGATGCCTTCTGGGTGTTAAGCCTGAACAATGCAATACGTGATGGTGCATTTACTCGGTGGGGGAGGGTGAGAGAGAACTGTTTTTATAGGCAGGGAGGCAAGAGTCAAGCGTTGTGTTTGGGAAAGGTGGGGCTGGCAGGTAGACGTAAGAGTCCAGTGCTCAGCGGAGGAGTGGGGTGGGGTCTACATGCATGGGAGCCTCTGGAGTAGAGAGTGTGTTCAAAACTATGGGGCAATGAGATGCCTTAGGAAAAGAATCAGTGTCTATTTTTAAAGGGAACAGAATCTTGGCCTATGACCCTGGATAAGTCCCTACTCTGTTTTCCATCTGAGGAGCAAGAAGGTTGTCCATGGACGATGCCAAGGCTCCTTTCCAGCTGCAACATTCACAACTTCTTTTAATCTCCTTCCAAGGGCCTTATTCTTCGCACACAAAGATGCCTCTGAGGTGTCCACTGAGTGCTATACCCTGGATGGAAGGCGGTCATCTAGAAGGCCACCATTACTCTTGAAATTTCTGGCTGACAGAGTTCACCAGTGGCGAGAGGAGAAAGCCAGTTTTCTTGATGATGAAAGATGCTTCTGTTTTGTTCTTGATGGATATCGTGGTGGTGGAGGAATCAGGGGTGGAGGAGAAGGGGAAGTTGAGCAAGTCTGGGTCAGAAAGTGTTACTTCTCCAAATGTTCGTAGTGGCGTAAGGTCCGGGTCATCACGGCCTCCCTCTGAAACTCCCCTCTGTCTCCTCCACCACTCATTCCTCTTCAACCTTCCTTGAGTCCTCGGGGACTATTAACAGTGAACCAGTTAGATAAGCAGGGAGCAAGTTGGAAGAAGATCAATCTCAGAGTTTATTAAAAATCAGCTATTGCAGCATATTTTTTAACTCCTCAGGGAAAATACTTCCAACAACCATATAAATCCCCTTGGCCTTTAGCTCTGAGCAAACATACCACGGATTCAAAGATGGACTTGGTTTTAAGCCAGCCAGCCTTTCTCGTGTCCAATCCATTGCCATCACATTGACAAGTGTTCCGTCTACAGGAGGCTTAGAAAACTAGAAGAGTGAAAAGTGCTCCCAGAACCTAAGTGGTTTTTACGAAAGAACATTTCCTTTGGTATTGCCTGATGTGCCTCACATTGACAAAATGGCAGTTGTGCATGAGGGTAGGAATGGGTCACACAGAGGAAGCGTCTGATCCCAGGTTGGACCCTTCCAGTCGTGTGGCTGTGAGCAAGTTCCTTGACCTCCCGAAGCCCGTTTGCTCATCTATAAAATGGGGGTAAGGCCTCAGAACTTCTGTGACTATGATTGTTCCCATCACTCTGAGTGAGTCTCAATATTATTATGACCAGCAGAGGCTGGAGTCTTCAGAATTCCTGCCTTGGTCAATTCCAAATTGTCAATTTACTCACAGAACACAATCACGGGGTTTTCAAACGTTTTCTTACAATTAACTTTTTTCCAAGGACAGTGTTGGGTGGTGGGGAAGCAACCGCTAGTCGCAGAAAAAGTTGGCTCACGTTAGAACCTGACGTTACCTGGCATAGCAGCACAGCCTTCTTTCAGCAGGGCGTGAACGGGGCTTCTCATGTCTGAGCAGGAGCCCCAAAACCCCGCCATGCGTTAGGTGGAGTTGCATGGTGCACGGACAGGCCTGCAGGACGACACAGTGGTTGGTTGGCCTGAGCTCATTGGTGCTAGAGTCATGCCTGGGTCATGGCTGGGACTGAGCCTTGACAGCCACCAGTCCGTGAAGCCAAGGAAACCTCTGAGGCAGTGGCACCAAGCCTTCCCACTACTGTGCAAATTATTCAAAGCCCTTGTCCGCCTCCCTGCCCTCATCTACCCCGCATGGGGCCGAAGGCTTCAGTTCTGTGCAGACCAGCCTGATTCTTACCACTGGTGAAGTCCCCCGGGGGCTCACCCACCAGGAGAGCAAGTGCCGGTGCCTGCCTTGTGCAACGTGGCTCTCACAGCCAATTCGGGCTCCGTGGTTTGGCACAGGTACTTCTGAAGTCTTCAGGTGGAATTACTGAGGAAAGCCGAGAGGCTGCTGAAGAGGGGAGACGCACTGGCCTTGCGGGCCCCCACAGGCACCCAGAGGAATGGACTTTGGAAGCGGGAAGAAAGGTGACTTAAGAAGGCACGGCCCGAGCTGGCCAGGACTCCGGCTCCACTGCCTGGGCTGCGGGGGGCAGGGGCGTGCACAGGTGCCTCACCTGTGCCGAGCTGTGGCATCACATCCTGCAAACTCTGGGTTCCTCCTACCTGCCCTTCCAGGTGTCAGGGATGGAGGGGAGAACCTGGCAGACCAGGCCTTCCGTGGGGAGGACTGGACTGGAGGGGCGGGGAAAGCCCAGAGGCACACAGCAACTGGAAAAGTGGATCAAAAAAGAGTGTGCAGGACCTGAGTGTGGACGTGGCCATCAAGCCAGGAACAGGCTATAGACCAGTTGCCACGGCTGCGCTCCGACTGTGCAGGAAGCACCCCCCTGTGCACCTGAACGTCTAGTGGAGTCTGGTGCTCTGTGGGCCAGGGGACAGGGGTAGTGGGAAGAACTTGGCCTTTTGATAAAGGGGAGGAAGACCAGGAAGATGGGGCTGCGGGGGGGGGGGGGGGAGATGGGAGGGCTGGGCTGGGAGGTGTTTGCTCTTCCTCTAGTATGATGGGAACCATGGATTGATCCGGGCAAATCCTGGATCTGTACCGCCAATGGGGAGTGGGCAGTGGGGGGACAGCAGCTGGGGCCCACACAGGAAGCCACTGTGGTTGAGCCTGAGACAGACTCAGGACTGCCAGCATCAAGGAGACAATGTGGGAGGAAGGAGAGCTAAGGAGGGCAGGAGATGGGCCCCGCCTGGGGATGCACAAGCCCAGGCCGCCCTGTCCCCCACTGCCCGGCTTCGCGAGTACCTTCAGTAATAACTGTGGTTGCTTCGTTGGCACCTTGCAAGGGCTTCTCTCATGGTGCTGATGGGGTTGTTCAGAGCCTACTAATTACTGAGCAAAGCGGGATGGGCACACCGTGTGGGGATCTTAATCTAGGACAGGGTTTTTGCAAGGTTCAGGAAGTTCTCCGGGAGGGCCGTTAACTCTACTGAGCCACAAGGGACTCTTCAGCATCCTTGGGGAATCATGCACAAACCAGGCTCTGGCTGAGGCATGTGAACTCATTTCAGTTTTTGTTTATCCTGGAGAAGTAAGAGCTTGATTCCCTGTAGAATCAGCGAATGATAAACTCTCACCTGTTCTAGAAGTTCAGTTTTGAATTCCACTATCATGCTATTCTAAATAGAAGTGGGATGATATCCAGTCCCACACCTTCAAAATGTCAGTTACTATTTTTAAGGATGGTTTCCATTCACCTCGTCAGGCGAATCACTGAGCTAAAAAATAATCATCAATTGAAGATGCTCTTTGATATTAACACTGGACATTGTCTTTTATAGTTTAATTAAAGTCATGTTACAGTCTTGTGTCATAACCAAATCTCTATTTTACAAAACAAAAAATTAGCCTCCATAGTGTTTTTGGCCAGTTCACCCAAGAGAAAAAAAAATTCACAGTATACTATACATGAAAAAAAAATCAGCTTAGACATTTCTCTACTTTCCACTGATACCAACTCGTCAAAAATGGAAGATTTTGCAGAAAATTTTAGAGAGATTTATTCTTAAAGTGTCATAATTATGCATAAAGTCTCCATTATGTCATGTCATCTGAGCACTTCCTGAACATTGAAACCTTCAATAATTAATTTTAATATGAATTGGCTGCCGCTGCACATGTTTAAACAACAGCTAACATGGACTACTTAGATTAAAACACATCAGTAACTTGGAGATGTTTATTTCTTGTAGGGTGTAAAATATTTTCTGTGTTTCTTTTTGTGGGTGTGGATTTCGTGACAGGAGAGTTTTCGTTCCCAGATAGAGTAGATTTAGAGAAGTTTATTTTGCCAATATTGCTGGGACTGTGAATCTTGGATTGAAAGAACTACAAAAAGACAGATCAAGTAAAAATCTCTCCCCACATCAAAAATGCAGACGACGTTTAAAACTCCAACAACAACAACAAAAAGATTTCAGTTCATGTACCTCGCACAATCTGCCACTCTCCAGATATCCAAAAAGCTCCAGATAAATCATCGCGGACTTGGGTATATTGATTAAAACATCAAGCAGTTACATATAAACCAATAATGAATTACTTCATGCTGGAAGATAAAACTTTGTGATATTTAATTACAGACTTGAAAGTAAGTAAAATTACCCCTAATTACGCAGAAGGGAGCAACACCTTAGCAGTAAACAAGATAAGCACCTCAAACAGCGCTAATAATTTAATTAACATTCCTAGTTTCCTTTCACCTCTTTTCAAGGTCACCTCCTCCTCCCTCTTTGAGGAAAGGCACCACAGTTGCCACAGCAAAACGAACTTCCCTCCAAGTCCTTACCGTGAGGATTGAGACACAATATTTTACAGCCCCGGTTTTTAAAAAAATAAGTAATTGTGCACCAAGGTAAATATTGAATCATAGCAGCCCGTTAGCAATGATTTAAAATGAATTGCAAATCGAATTTTCCGACCTTGTTAAGATTGTAACTTGTCTTTGCTAAGTCCCTCGATTTGAATTATGAAATACGCCTGAACTGTTGAATATTCAGATTATAATCCAAGTCCAGGAGAGTTTAGCTATCAATGCTGCAAATGAGCCTCATGCATAACACAACCTATCTACATAGTGTTTGTATTCTCTGTTGAGTACCGATTAATACATTCATTTGTTCAAGATTTATGATTTTGCTAAACTGTTTTTCTCTCTTTGTAAATTAAGAAACCAGTAAGATGTGGGCTTTGTTATATCAATGGGTTTGTTCCATGCCACAAATTTAATGTACGGGGTCACTCAGAATATAATGTGTAGCGAAAGAATCTCATTAGGCTAAAATGAATGTAAAATGTGTCAATTTGATCCAAATGAGAACTGTAGTAAAACCATGTTTGATGTTCATGTGCAATAAATCTTTAACATTTGTCTGTAAAGTGTTAGAGAACCCACAGGGAAATCTGTGTTTGTGATAGCAGCACTTTTCCCGCGATTTTCCTCTATTATTCTTTGTTGGCATTTAGCATATGGAAGTGAAAGTGAAAATCTAAGATGGGGGTTATTAACTATGATTCCAAAGTAAATAGAAAATGCACCATGCACTCGTTTTGGCACTCTAGAAAAACTAGGAGCCGTTTTACAAAATAAGGAAAGCAAACCTTTGAAGACACCTTCACTGTGCATTTTGAGAGATGCTATAAATAGTCCTTCGGTTACAATCTTGGAAAACAGCGCCCGGTTTGATCTATGTTTGCCTTGAGTGTCTTTTAGTTTTAGATTTGATTTGGGGAAGATTTTAATGTTTTCATTTTATGTTGCATATGTGATGACCATTATCTTTCCAATTCATTTTTATTTTGATATATTCATATTGTTAATTACTGTTGTATTTCAATTTTCTCCCTAGTATTTTTGTTCCTTCATAATGGCTTTATGGTTCACTGGACCGAAATGAGTAAAATGAAAGATTTCCAAGATTTCTTCTGGGAGTAATTTACAAAAGACCACCATTTTTTAATTGCTCCTGATGTTTAGTTCTGGATATCTGCTTCAGAAAGAAATCAATCTCCGTCTTTTAGGTGCCATACTGAGCACATCATCATCTCTTTTAGAAAACTTGATAATTAAACCTTTTTTTCTCCTTAAATTACTTAAACATTTTCCTTCTCAGTCTGATTCCTCTAGCAGCTTAGAGCACAATAGTGCACATATTATCTCTGTTTACATTGATGCAATTCTTTTCTTTTTTGTAGAAACTCGTTTTGCTCTTTAATGTAGGGAAAAATAATAATTATGAGTGTGACGTCAAAAATAATTAAGGGAAATAGCAATGTTTACCCAATAGGAGAATTCTTCCTGTGCAAGAATGAAAGAGGATTAATCTCCCAATATTACTATGATTAAAATCATCTGCAGAATCCCAAGTACAAGAAAAAGTTAACAATTGATACATCTTCAGTAAGAAACAACTTATTAAAATTTTTTTAATGTTTATTTATTTTTGAGAGGAAGAGAGAGAGAGAGCACAAGCAGGGGAGGGGCAGAGAGACAGGAGACACAGAATCAGAAGCAGGCTCCAGGCTCTGAACTGTCAGCACAGGGCCCGACGCGGGGCTCGAACTCACAAACCGTGAGATCATGACCTGAGACAAAGCTGGACGCTTAACTGACTGAGCCACCCAAGTGCCCAAGATACAGCTTATTTAAAAAAAAAAAATGGTATGTTAAAGATTTCATAGCATCATTGATAAAATCAGTGGGAACATCCTGTCAAGAAGAAAATTCTTGTGAGGCCCCTTGCAAAGATTCTCTTAGAAGGCAGTGTTCCCTGTTCTCAGTAACAGGGAACACACATTCCCAGGAAATGTGCTGACTTCAATGTCAAATTAGCACGTGGATGGAGAGGGACCTCTCTCTTCCTTACCTTTAACTAGATGGCCGTTGCCAATTTGGCACAGAAAATTGTCACAGTGAGACATCTCTTATAACTATTTTCTGTACTATGTAGTCACCCCAAATTGTAATGTTGCAGTAACTGATCACCAGCATTCTTCTTTTCTTTTGGAAAACTCTACTCTTAAAGTTCATGCTGATTAAAAATGTCTGTGTTACAAAAACATAGAGAGTAAACTATTACCCTTATGTCTGCACCAAATATTGAGTTATGGCTCATGCCCAGACTAAGATTCTTCTTTCACAGCAGGTTTATACAGTCTAAACCGGGCTGTGAGTCTGTATGTGACAATCCTGTTTCTCCTTTTCACTTGATATCCAAAGGACTGGTCCATATTTTCCATCAGAGTTTAGAACATATTACATGACACTTTTTGCAGCAGGTTTATTTTCCTAATTATGCTTGGCTTTGATTAATATTAAAATCGGTTGCCTTCTCCTCAGTGTACATGGTGTTGGAAAGAGGCCCAGGAACACACAAGGAGTCGAAGGGAAGCCAGCCGGATATTTTACTGTGGACGATTCACATACAGGATCAGGAGAGGACCGTAGTGAATTCTGTTCAAGAATCATATTTCTAGAAACAGCTTCCACAGGAAGGAAGGAAAGTCCAGGCTCTCAACCAAGGGCAGCCTCCGTTGGGCCATTATACGCAGGCTTCCACAGGCACACGTCCACAGTCAGAGGGAGATTCACCGTCAAGTCTGAAGCCTCTGGGCTCACGTTTGGGTGGGCACCTAGCAGGGTTCTGGGAGCCCCCCAACAGTGTTACACTTGTAATCTGGAGGACCTCCAACATGATATAAGCTCTTGACTCCCCCACCCCAAAAATGTGCACATATTTTGTTTTCTGGTTTTATTTTCACTTGTGTATGTATCCAGGCTTGAATTAGAAACAACCTATTTGAAGGCAAGGGGGGTGGAGGAGGGCACAACCTCTCCCTTGGGTCCATTTCAATCTCCTGGAAAAGGCATGTCTCAGACATAATGTCCTTGAATGCCCTCCCCAGGTCCCCACACCCATGCCTTCCTTCCAATTTCTCCAGCCAACTGTAGCCCCTAGTCTGGGGCCTCATCAATATCATGCCCAATGCCCCTTTCCAGCCCATCTCCATTGCTTGTCCTGCCTGATTAGTCTTTCTACTGAACATACCACTCATCTGTTTGGACTGGAATGCAGAGTGAGAAGGAACAGTCTCCTTAGCTACATTCAAGGACCCCCGTGGCCCAAGCACATACCCTTCTCAACCAGCTGCCCTTCTCCCTTACGCACACTCTGTATTCTAGGCAACTTGTAGAGGTAGAAGAAAAGACCAGGGAAGGAATTTACCACCTACCCCTGACCAGCCCCGTGAATTTGCATGCATGAAATCCCCTATGCTTCCGTTTGTGCCTCTATAAAATCATGCTGAAAATAGTTCCTACCCCACAGGTCTAGTGTGAAACATCAGCAAGGTAAAATATGTAAAGTTTGAGGCAGTGCTTGGTACACAGTAGGTGCTCAATAAATGCCATGTTCTGTTTTCAATACTGGCAATCTCCTAACTGTCTGTGCCGATCTCATGGCAGTCACTTAGCCTCCGTCAATTTATAGAGTGCTCTTCCCCCACCCTCACTTACCTGTCAAAATCCTCACCGCCCTTCAGGACTTATCTATTAAGTATCCCACACTTGGGCTTTGACACTGTCCGAAGGGGGCCTGTCTCAGCACCTCTGAATCTCCAGGGCCAACTGGAACAGAGCATACACTCAACAAATTAGCGTTAAATGAATAAATGAGGCCGAAATGTAACCTCTTCCAGGAACCGTTCCAACCCCTCCCATCCAAAAGCACTCTTGCCCTCCTCTGAGCTCGGACAGACCATTTTCTGCACCTTTAAGGTGGTGTCGAATACTTTCGGGTCTTATAATTGGGGAGATGAGCTAAACACAAACACAGCCATAATATATTGAGCTCCTTGGGGGCAAAGGCTGTCCTCAGCTGCTATGATGGAAACATCCATGACATCATGGCAGACCCTAAAGGATTATTTTGATGGAAGGTGTTCCTTGCTCCATTTAATAGATCCAATTAGCCAAGTGCTCTATCAAGCAAGTTTCCGATGCTCTCATTGACTTAATTATAGATACATAAAATTGGCACGGATTACATGAGTGACTATTTAACCCCTAGATCCCCAGATAAATTGTTGACATTGTTTTGGAAATAATCCCTAAAACTTGAGTTATTTTTTTTCTCCCCCCTAGCACAAAGTTAGAGCGATTTTTTTTTTTGCGAGCTCCCCTCCCCCACGTCGTTCCAACCCTTACACTTGCAGTTCTCTCTGCAGACATCTTTGCCCAGTAATATTACGGTGTGTTCCCAACCTAACTGATGGCTGGTGTCCTCATTAAGGACCATTACCCTGAAAAGGGTGTTTATTGAACCTGGCTAGAGTGCTGATATTTGTTAGACCTGTCATATGGTTGATGGCGTTTAGTCAGAACTCATTCGGAAACAGGAGTGAGCCGTTCAAACTGCACCGGCAGCAGGGACACGGAGGTGGCTCAAGATGGCAGCACATCTCTCCATGGCGCCCGCAGGCCAAGGAAGGCTGTTCCGCCAGGTGGCTGGACTCCTCCACTCCCCCAGCTCTGAATTTCTGTTAAATGGATTTCTTTTGAGTGAGAGGTACTCATACCAAGTCGACAGAAATGAGAGAAACCACGATATGTTTGAATTTCACAGCCACTTTTCTCCTAGACACGCCACGCCAGGATCATTTTAAAAGGATTGTGACTAATTAGAGAATTGATACCATTGGGGAAAAGTATGTTTCAGATAAACCAGTAATTAATTCTTTATATAATTACAAAGGATTGGGCTCACTGAAAGATGAAGAATTCATTATCTTCCAGGGAGATATTACAAAGATAGAGATTTTGTATAAATACCTAGAATTGCTCTACGTGTTAGTCATTATATTTCTTAAAAATGCACATGTCATAGAAAGTGGAATGTTGGGGTGTCAACATACTAAGACAGGACCAGAGTCTGGATCAACACTCTGGAGTTTGAGCCTGGCTTCCTCACTTCTCCCAGCTGCGGGAGAACTCAACGCTTCTAAGCTGCAATCTTCTTTTTGGTAAAATCCATTGACTCCAGTGATTTGAAAGTATGTTGAATGTGCTGGATATGATGACGTAAGACCAAGAAAGTGAAATAAGATTCCATTTCTTAGAGGTAGTCACAGTCTGGTGGAGGGTAGGATAGTGTATTTCTGTAAACATTTCTTGACGTATATACATTCCACAAATAGGTGTAGAGACCTGGACTTACAGAAACACAAAAGCTAAAAGACCTAATTCTCCCCAAAAGGAATGGACTCAAAGTCAAGACAATGGCTACCACTGATGGTCGATTTTTCTTGAGGGCTTACTGTCAGACCTCTGTACTGATTATGTACTGACACTATCTCATTTAATTTGTTGAAACACCATATGCTGAATCTCTAAATTGTAAAGGATGAGGGGTACATCCCCCAGAGGAGAAAGAAATGAAAGACAAAGGGAACAGCCTCCAGGGAAGAGCCAAAGCATCCATGTACCTGTTCATCTATTTATACCACGAATATTCTGGGGGTGGGACACTGCACTGGGTTCTGGGATTACAGCAGGAGACAAAAACAGTCTTCACTGTTTTGCGATGATCCAAAACATGCTCTTCAAGTGATTACATAGTTACTCAAATATTTACTCAAACACCATGTCCAGAGTCTCTGTTTGGGGGGTGGTGACACCTGGTACAGAGACTGTGAGGCAGACTTCATCCCACCAGGGCAACAGGCAGTGGAGCTAAGATTTAAAGGAAGAGAGGAGAGAGCTAGCCTTAGTTGAGAGGGAAGGAGAAACC
The DNA here is from genome assembly GCF_007474595.2 of Lynx canadensis. Classification (NCBI taxonomy): domain Eukaryota; kingdom Metazoa; phylum Chordata; class Mammalia; order Carnivora; family Felidae; genus Lynx; species Lynx canadensis. Next base: position 3,855,685 of record NC_044313.2, on the reverse strand, counting down.
ATGGCAGGGAACAGCAGGTGTGAGGGCCGGGTAGAGGCCAGGAGGCTGGGAGTTGAGACTGGAGATTGGAGCAAGGTTGGGATGGAGGGCTGGTGGCCCTGCAGGGCCTCACCGGCCACGTGAGGGCATTCCGTCCTTGTGCTACAACTACAGAAAGCACGAGACTAATCCAATTTGCATTCTGACTGTGGTGTGGTGGAACATTGCAAAGGGTCAGCATGGACACTGGCTCACCAGACGGAGGCCACTGCCGTGGTCTGTTGGTAGTGTGGGAGAGGAGGCACGTAGATGGCCTCATGGTACTTAGGAACTGTTCTGCCTGTCCACCTGGGATTCCTCTAGGATGCAGGTGATACAGGCCATATAGGTCACAGATTCACTCAACAGAGCAGGGTCCGTACATGTTTCTCTCCGAAGCAAGAAGCTGGAGACCTCCATCCCAGGGTGGGTGCAATGGTTGTAGGATCCCACAGGGTGCATGTCCAGGCTTCTTCCCTCTTCTCTGCAACCCTTGGCAAGGACCTTCATTCCTCAGGCACTCCTGAATACCTGAGGGTGCCCCAGTGTAAACCTCTTCACATTCCAGAAAGGAAGGTGGAAGCAGCAGAAGGAACGGAAAGCAGGCATTTCCCAGACACCCCAACTCACCAACTCTGGCTCTCTTTGGCCAGAATTGTGTTGCATGAACACCTTGGTGGTGAGGGATGCTGGAGGTGAAGTTTATTTTTTATTTAGCTGCTGGTTTTTGGCCAGGAGCACTGTTGCCCAATAAATCAGATTTTTATTAGGGAACTAGAAAGAAGAGTGGATATTGGGTAGGGCAACAAACAATGTGACCACACTTCCCTTCCCTTCCAGTCACTATATTGTTTTGTATTGATGCTATTTATTAATACCTGGCTACGGTCCTATTTGTTGACTGTTTCTTCCCTCCTGTAAACTCCAGGATATGGAGGGCTTACTTGTCTTGTTCCTACTGATTCCCACGAGGAGAGCCTAGCACATAATTGGTGTCTAATAATACCTGTTGGATGAATAAAAGAGAGGTGAATTCTTGCAGAGTTGGTGACGATGGGAAATGGGGGAGGGGGATTTGGAGAGAGAAGCTTAGAATGACTCCTGTTTTCTACTTGCTCCAGGAGCAGGTGGTGGAACCATTTATGGGGCAGGGGAGCCTGCAAGAGGGCAGTTCAGGGGTGATGTGGGCTTGGCTGGTGGGTGCCAGAGGGAGCTCCAAATGGGCAGCTGGCTAAACGATGTGGAGCTCGGAGGAGAAGTCTGGCTAGAGATGCGCCTTTGAAACTCATCAGAATAGGTGGAAATCAAAGCCAAGGTTGTGGATGAGATTACTGAGGGAGAAAACATACGAGGGAATGACCATTCCGTCCCTGGCAGTGGAGGTTAGATAGGGGAGAGGTGTGAGAGATGAGCTGAAAATGCTAGAAGAGATCAGCTCCAGGTGTCTTTCTCGCCCTAATAAGGCACCAGGATTGAACTAGACCCCGTATTCATTTTTCGATGCACTCAGTGAATATTTATTGATGTTTACTATATGCCGAGCACTGATTCAGGCCATGAGATACGAAAATGATTAAGAAACTGCCCCAAAGTACCTGGCTGCCCCACTGGGGAGAGAGGAATGTGAAGAAAATACCATAATTCAATGCAGCAAGTGAAATGACTAAGATATGCACACAGTCATCTAAGCCAGTGAGAGGGCTGGGTGGGTGTCGGCATGGCATTGGAGCTGCTGTAAATGATGCCCAGGGGTGAGCCAGGTGGCCAGGTGTGTATAAAAGATACATCAACTCTAAGAGATGCCATGGAAGGCACATGGTTTGCTCAAAGCACTTTGAGCTGTGCAGCGTGATTGAAGGCAGTAGCACCGGTGTGGAGGGTGGCTTTGAGGGAAAGCTGCGTGGGAGGAGAATGGTCAAGAGGTCTGGCAGGTCTGGGCTGGACTAGTCCAGTGCCGGTTCGGAAAACAGATTTTATCGAACGTGAAGATGAGGGAGGTTGGGGCATTGGCAAGGCTGGAGGTCAAGCAGGATTCTCAGACTTCTAACTTGGAGCACAGGCACATGGTAATTCTACCAACGACCCAGGGGAAGAATCATGAGGGAGAATGAGGAAACCACCTCTGGATGAATTACCCACCTGCAGGATACTATACTAATGGACTTCTGTGGGCTAATAATATTGGTAGTAAAAAAGAAAGAAACAGAGGCTGGGATGTCTCCCAAGTTTCTGCCTTTGGTGGCCAAGGGGACCATGGTGCCAGGAGTGGAGAGGAGGAGACATAGATATGGGGTAGGAAGTCTTGTTTTCTATGAGGCTCTCACTGGGGGTGTCTGCCTAGGACCAGAGTGTGGGGTCTGGAGCTTGAGGAACAGAGGGTTTTTTTTGTTTTTGTTTTTGTTTTTGTTTTACATGTTTTTAATTTATTTATTTATTTTTTTTAATTTTTTTTTCAACGTTTATTTATTTTTGGGACAGAGAGAGACAGAGCATGAACGGGCGAGGGGCAGAGAGAGGGAGACACAGAACCGGAAACAGGCTCCAGGCTCCGAGCCGTCAGCCCAGAGCCCGACGCGGGGCTCGAACTCACGGACCGCGAGATCGTGACCTGGCTGAAGTCGGACGCTCAACCGACTGCGCCACCCAGGCGCCCCTTTAATTTATTTTTGAAAGAGAGAGAGTGCGTGTGCATAAGTGGGGAGGGGCAGAGAGAGAAGGAGACACAGAATCCGAAGCAGGTTCCAGGCTCTGAGCTGTCAGCATGGAGCCTGATGCGGGGTTCGAACCCACGAACTGTGAGGTCATGACCTGAGCCGAAGTCTGAAGCTTAACCGACTGAGCCAGTCGGGCGCCCCAAGGAGCAGAGGTTTTTGGGGCTCGAGGAACAGATCCCTACTGAAGCCAAGGGAAAGGTCGGCTCACCAATGGGAGGAGGAGGGCTGTTGCATAAGGGGTTCTGAACGTGGGGGTGGGAGAGAGGCTGTGTTGGGGGTCAAATGATATGCGGGCACAAAGAAGTGGAAGGAATTATTTCATGACACTAAAGGACGTTGAAAATATTGTGTGTCGATAGTATCGATCTAAGATTACACATACCCTAAAATTATGAATGGCTGCAATTATACAAACAATATAAACTTCAACTATGAGACCCATATGTGTATATATTTCATGCATTACATGTTTTATAAATGTTTATGTCCATATATTCATATGGTAAAGTCCAGCCCCACCCTGATAGGACAGAAAGAAAAGTCAGAAATGCACCAGAAATGCTGGCTTCTGACTCACTAAGCAAGGAGGTCGCTGGGATGTGTGACGGGAGAGAAACACCACGGACTTGGAGGGCTTGGAAGGTGTCGTCTGAAAACCTCCTTCCCACACATAGATGGATTCCTCCAAACACCCAGAGAAAAGTGTCAAATTCAATCGATCCACATGCTTGTGTTTATGTTGAAGAGCACACCACAGTCCTTTCGACTGAACAAAGGCTGCTTCCCTGAATTGCCTCAAAACCCACATTAACTCTATGGCAGTGACTACAAAGCCTAGGCTTCCGACTCCCCAAACCAGCTTTAGAAGTCTGAAATCAGTGTGTGTCCGTAAGATGGTGGGGGACCTCGTGCTCAAGGAGAGTGGTCCCTGAGTGGACAGAGGCGCCTTTTTCTTGAAGGCTGCTCTTTGAGGTGGTGGGTTGTGGGCTTGAGGATCCTTCACAGACGAGCTGGGGGACCCCTTACCAATCGACTAACTACTCTTCCAGCCGTTTCTTTATCTGAAATAATAATAACGTGGCTAGAGGCCATGCCTGCCCCCCCGTGTCACACCGCGGGTCTGAATCGATCAGTCGCGAGGACGCGTGCCTAGGGCAGGATCTCAGCAAGCCTAAGGTACATTTCTCCCACAAGCACTAGGGGAGAGGGGCTAGGAAAAATCCAATCAAGGAAAGAGAATACTGGAAAAGATAGGCTGCTCTGTGTCAGAAAGTAAACCCGGGCTTTCCCCCTTCGTCTGCCACAAAGGAAGCATTTTGCAGCCCTACATTCCTTCCGACAGGACAAGCGTCTGGCTTCCCGCTGGCCTCGAGTGATCCCTGGTACTCCCTGCCCAAGGCTTCATGAGGTCAACTTGACAGACAGGGGTGTTTTCTCAAGGGGGCACCAACCATCCTTCACTCCAACTTGGTTCCCTTTGGTAATGATAACCACGTGGAGCCCAACGCATGCCTCTTCTGGCGGCCAAGGTGCATTGTCTCTTCGTTCGTGTATTTTATGCTTTTGATTTACAGTTTGCATGCGCTTCTCGGCTACAGAGTGCTCAGCCCCGACCACGCCCTGGGCACCGGGGAAGCCCGGGTAGAGCATCCCGGCCCCAGGCAAGGAGCGTCCCGAGAATGGAGACCCGGTCCCCGACGCACGCGCTGCTCTGGGGAGCACTGCAAGTGCCAGGGTCCGTTTCTCCCTGCCGCTAATTTGTATTCCTTTGTATCTGTGTCAGAGCTTCTGTCGTGAAGGCACAAAGGGACGCCCCGGCCCTGCCCTGCAGCTGCCACCCTGCGCGGTGACACGTGCTCGCCAGGTGGCCACGCAGCATCGCGAGCGGCACCTTCTCGCTGGACGCGGGATTTACCTCCAGGAGGCACGCCAGGCTCTCAAAGGATAAGAGCTGCTGGAAGTCGGTTCTTTCTCTCAGCTGCCTAACGCAGAGCAAACTAAATAGCTTCAGTGTAATCACAGTCCGTGTCGGTGAGTGTGAAGGCTTGTAAGATTCAAGGGATTTCCTTGGACCCGCCTCTGTTTCTATTGCACTGGAAAGACTCGCCCCTGCTTCTCTGTCACCTGCAGGGCGTGGCGGCCCCCTTTATGGTCTCCACATCAGTCCATCTGTCTGTCTGTCTCTCTTCAGCTCCTGTCTGCACAGGGCGTCCCCACTCAGGAGTGAAAAATGCCACCTGTATGTATCTTGACCTGCCGTGACTTTCAGCATCAGGTCTTTGATGCACGACAGCCCGGGTCCTCAGCCTGGTCCTCGAGGTCCCCCTGGGTCGCCCTGTCAGTATCTGGCTTGACCCTCATCGGCCTCCTCCTGAGCTACTTTGTAAATAGGGTGTGTGCATCTCACCAGCCCGGCTCCCTTCCTCAGGCCTGGCTCTGGCCACAGGGCTATCCTGTAGACGTCTTCTGCTTGCCCAGCACATTGTCACCAGCAGCATCCTCAGCCTGGAACACACACACGTGCACATACACGCACTCACACACAGACACGCACAGTCGTCCCTCCCCGCCCTGCCCATCTCTTAGTGTGCATTTGACATGTGGCTCCCAGGTGAGGGTCCGCGGGCTGTCGGCGGGCCAGGCATGGCTTCCTGTCCTCGCTCCCTGCACCTGTCCTCACACCATTCCCCAGCTCCTGGTGGCACCACTCACCATGGGCTCCCTGAGGCTGACTTGACATTTGACACTGTTCCAGACCAGAGCCTCAGGAAGGAGCGCTCAGTCTGTCACAAACATGAAGGGACCGCTGCTACTCGACAGCGTGGGGCCATGGATCCCACAAATGTTCCACGAAGTGTGCTGTGGATGTCCTAGAACTGGAAGTGGCTAAGTGGTCAAATTAAGAGTAATTTATATGAGTAAATTATAATACACCCTTAAGACGGAAAAAGAACGCACCATTAGGCATTTTTTTCAGAGAATTTTTAGTGACCTAGGAAAATGATCACAACAACAGGTTGAGGGGGAAAAGAAACATAAAGAACCAAACACACCGCCTAGCATTTATTAAATAAATGCAAACACAAAGCTTAATTTGATAAATACCTATTACGACATATTAATATAATACATAAAATAGTATGGGGTGGGTACCAGGTGCAGAAATATCAAAGGCAAGGATCAAATATGATTTTTTTATTGCGCTTTTTCATGATCAGAAGGAAACACTAAAAATGTAGGGAAAACAAACCCTTAACAAAAGAAAACCCTAGTCTATACCTTTTTCTTTTTCATTCTGGAGCGCTGACTCAGCAATGCTACGTGGCCTCGTCATCCCTCAGTGTCTTCCTACACCCACACCGCCGGCCCCACCCACCCCTGCACCCCACACACCCACACCTCTAGGCACACCTACAGCTGTGCCCCACACACCCACACTTCCATGCACATCCACACCTGTACCCCACACATCCACACCCACACTTGGTATCTTTTTGGAAAATAAAACCCAGTGTACCAAAGTCACTTTTAAAATGTTTATATCTGTTGACACGGTATTTTTTTCCTCCCAAGAAATGTATCCTAGAACATACATAAAATTTCATATAAAATGTAATCCATGTAGTTATTTATAATTTAAACAGTGAAATGAAATGGAAATAATAGTCAGATAAGGGTTACAGTATAACAAATATTTTTTATAGTCGTTGGAAATTGCACCACAAGCCCGTGTCTAAGCCCTCTGCCCCACCCTGTTCCAAGATGTCATAATGACACGAAATACAAGGAGGAAAAATAAAAAAGACACAGACACACAAAAACCCAAGGAGCGTCCACACCTCCTTGGACCCAGGAGACAAGAACACCAGGCAATGAAATAGATCCAGGCTGCAACCCGCTGTGCCTGGCAGAGAGGAAGCTGCTCGAAGTCTCAGGTAGCCATGCTCATGGGCCACAGACACCCCAGCTGAAACTGGGCACGGGAGGAAGGAAAAATCCACACCTAGCCTCCTGCCCAGAACTGAGCCCAGCACCAGTGAGAGCAGTGACCTGCATGGGCCTGGTGTCGCATTGAGGTCCAGGGGAGCCAAACTACAACAGGCAAGCTGCTGGCCTGGGCAGAGCAGGGACGGGGACAGAGAAGTCTTCTCTCTCAAGACGCAGAACACAAAATACTGAGAAACGTTTGCACACACCCAGTGCCAAGAGAAGCGGGTAACACAGTCATCGGGGTAAAGATGCATTTGTTCCAGATGAAATTAGAACAATAGACTTACATGAAAAAGATCTTAAAATAAGTGTGTTTAGAATCCTCAAGTAAAGAAAAAAAAATCTACTCTTAGAAGGCAAAACATATGAAGCAAAAAGGAAAACTTCAAACAAGAGTAAGTAGCCACGAAAAAATGAGCCAGTTGGAAACCTTAAAAATGTAACAGACAGGGGCTCCTGGGTGGCTCAGTTGGTTAAGTGTCCGACTTCGGCTCAGGTCATGATCTCACAGTTTGTGAGTTTGAGCCCCGTGTCGGGCTCTGTGCTGACAGCTCAGAGCCTGGAGCCTGCTTCAGATTCTGTGTCTCCCTCTCTCTCTGTCCCTCCCCCACTTGCACTCTGTCTCTCTCTCCTTAAAAAATAAACATTAAAACAAATTTTTTTTAATGTAGTGGACAGAAGGCAGGCTTCTCAACAGCAGCGAAAGAAGCCTCAGTCCGCTGCAGGCTGGTCCCCAAAGCGCTGTGAGAAATCATTTGTCAACTTAGATTTCTGCACCCAGCTAAGTAGGATTCAAGAGTGAGGGAAAAATAAACACATTTTCAGATCAACAACGGCGAAAATTTGCCACTCAACAACCCTCATTGAAAGAGCTTCTTGGAAGTCTGACTTCAGCAAGAATGAAGGCAAACCCAGAGGGAAGACGTGGATGTAAGAAATATTGATAAAACACACTGGTAAATGTAATTAATTATTGACAGTGAGAAATAATAATTAATTATGTGTGTGTTGCACGGTGAACTCAACCTTAGGCAACCTTAGTGAGGAAGGGGGAGGGGCAGGAAGTGAGTTGTTGGGTCCTGAGAATGTGCTGAAGGGCTGCCTCTTGCTCAAGAGAGAGATGGAGAGATGGGGAACAGCCCCAACACGCATGTTCAGGTAGTGGCTACACGACATTGAAGCAGAGATAACCACAGAAATAGGAATGCAATCTGTAAGTGGGTTCCAACAGAGAAACATACAAAGAATACAGACAAAAAAAAAAAATTGAAATCCCTTAGCGAAGGGGAAGGCTAGAGGCTCAGTCGCTTGAGCGTCCAACTTCAGCTCAGGTCATGATCTCACGGTTCGTGAGTTCGAGCCCCTTGTGGGGCTCTGTGCTGACAGCTCAGAGCCTGGAGCCTGCTTCGGATTCTGTGTCTCCCTCTCTTTCTGCCCCTCCTCCACTCACACTCTGTCTTTCTCAAAAATAAATAAACATTAAAAAAAATTTTTTAAAAAATCCCTCAGAGAAAATAGAAATGAGAAAGCATACAAAGAAATGTTGATAAAAGGGGCCCAAGAAGTAAGATAATCATAATTCTAAACGTGTCCCTTATTTCCAAGAATATAGTAGATTAAACCTACATATTAATTTTTTAAATTCAGATTAAATATATATATATGTATATTTCCTATTACAAATATATATACATGTGTGTGTGTGTGTGTGTGTGTGTGTATATATATATATATATATATATATAAAATATTTGCTTATTTGCTGTTAGAGATACATCTAAGAATGGCTCAGTTGATTAAACACCTGACTTCAGCTCAGGTCATGATCTCACCATTTGTGAGTTCAAGCCCCGTGTCGGGCTTTGTGCTGACAGCTCAGAGCCCGGAGCCTGCTTTGGATTCTGTGTCTCCCTCTCTCTCTGCCCCTTCCCTGTTCACATTCTGCCTTTTTCTCTTAAAAAAAAATTAAAAGCAACATTAAAAGTTTTTAAATAGAGTGAGCAAAAATGTTTTCAGTTAAAAAAATGGAAAAACATCTCAGGGACTGAAAGAAAACTCTTTTAATTGTATTAATATAGAAAATATAAAAATGGAAGGTGAAAACAGACTTTATGAGTAAAAAACAATCAATAAAGAAGGTATTTCAATAAATTTAATTAGAAAACAATAATAAAACACATTTTAAAAAATAAAAGATTTGCTAAACAAACCCTAGTTCAAAGAGGAAATCCTCATGCAGTGATGAAAATTATAAAATAATTGGAATGAAGGGCCATGACACAAGTTCATACAAATACTTGTGGGATGTATCTAAAACGGTATTTGGAGGTAAATTTATAGCCTTACATACATTTGTGAAGAGAAAGAAACGCTGAAATAAGTAAAAAGAAAATCAAAGAAAGAAATAGCAATTTCAAAAGCAAAAGTAACTGAAATACAGTAAACACAGAGATCTAAAGACGGTTCTTGAGAAAGACTAATTAGACATAAAAAACAACAAGAACTCCAACAAGAATGAATGAGAGAAAAGGGAAAAAAAAAAGTGCTAAAAGTAAAGACATTAAGAATGGAAAGGAGGCTGGACACCTGGGTGGCTCAGTCGGTTAAGTGTCTGACTGTTGATTTCAGCTCAGGTTGTGATCTCACGGATCCTAAGTTCAAGCGCTGCATTCTCACTCGCTGAATAAATTGAATTGTTAGTAAAATTCTGGAAAAAAAATAGTAAGTAAATAAGAAGCTTAGTAAAAAAAAAAAAAAAGCCCCCAAAACACTCTCCCAGATAGTTTAGAGCCAAAGACAGCCTTACGAGTGAATTTTTCCAGACCTTCAAGAACAGGTAATCCCAACCTCACATGGTCATAAAGACTAGAAAATAATCCAACGTCCACCGAACTCAGGTTTTTTTCCAGGAATGAAAGAATGGTGCTACATTTATAAATATCTATTCCACATTAACAAATTAACAGAAAAATAACATTTTAGATGTGATCATCATAGTAGTTTCAGAAGGTACTGAATAAACCACCACTCCTGTTAAGCAAACAATTCTTAACTAACAAGAAATAGGAGAAAACTTTGTTGTTTAAATTTTTTTTTAATGTTTATTTTTAAGAGAGAGAGACAGAGCATGAGCAGGGGACGGGCAAAGAGAAAGGGAGACACAGAATCCGAAGCAGTTTCCAGGCTCTGAGCTGTCAGCACAGAGCCGGATGTGGGGGACTGAACCACCCAGGTGCCCCGGGAGAAAACTTTCTTAACCTAATGAAAGAGACCATTCCTAAACAAAAAGCAAGCCTAATCCCCAATGGCAACATATTATCAGCACTTCCTTTAAAGTCAGTTACAAGGAGATAATATCCCAGATAGTCAATGCAGTATGAATACAACAAAGTTTTAAAATGTAAGGAGTGGTCAAAGGATCTTATTTGAGGAAAGCATTATGTCTATCAAATGGTAACTCGTAGGAGAAACCAATGGGCAATCGTCATGAAAACCCATTCATAACCTAGTAATTGTGAACCAAAACAGAACAGGGTCTTGGATGTCAGATTGGCAAATGTTTTAACAACAGAAACCAGTGCTGTTAAGTGAACTCTAAAATGACACTCAAGTACTCCCTCAGTGGGCACTTAAATTGGTGTGGAAAGCAACTTGTAAATAAGTATTGTTTTTATTTATAGGAGTTAATGGGGATATAGACTTTCCAAGACAAGGAGGATGATATTAACATCTTAAAGCTTGGATGTTGATGTCCTGGAATATTAGCTGGCACTTTTCAAGCCTTGGTAAATGAATAAAAGAAACACGCACAAACTATTTACACGATTCGGATGCATTTGCTGTTTTGTTGCAAATATTTTCTCAGTGTCTGATTGATCTTTTCTGATGTCCCAAGTAGTTTGTCCTCTCGGGGTCAGGCAGCTGGAGAGGGGAGGAGTGGGTTGCAGCCCAGCTATATCCTAGGGAAGGGTCGACGCCTTCATCCACAACACTTCATTGGATGTGAGGGTGTGGGATGGAAGGAGCCAGACAGGTAGGCAGGGACCAGGGAGAACGTGAGATTTTTAGCACCCTCAGCTAAGGGGTTTGGGCTTTGTGTAATAACTCCTCCAGGTGAAGGCGGGATGGGCATTATAAAAGGCTTGTGCCTGATAGAGGAAGGAGGTTCTGGGGAGTAGTTTTAATTTAATAATTTTAAACAAGGGAATGACACGATCAAGTTTTTAACAGGCAGGGAGGGAGGTATGGATAAGTGGAGTATGGAGAATTTTAAGGGCAGGGAAATATTCTGTATGATACCTTAATGGTGGCTACCTGCCCATTGCACACTTATCTAAACCCATAGAAGGTGCAGCACCATGAGGGAGCCCTAATGTAAACCATAGGCTTTAGTTAATCGTAAAGTGTCAATATTGCTTTCTCAATTCTAACAAATGGACCACATTAAAGTGAAATGTTTCTTACAGGGAGACTGGGGAGCTGGGCCAAGCTGAACTCTGTACTTTTCAGTCATTTCTCTGTAAATGTAAAAATTTCTTTAAAAATACACTCTATATGGGGCACCTGGGTGGCTCGGTTGGTTAAGCATCCAACTTAGGCTCAGGTTATGATCTCAGGGTTCATGGGTTCAAGCCTCGCATCAGGCTCTGTGCTGACAGCTTGGAGCCTGGAGCCTGCTTCTGAATCTGTGTCTCCCTCTCTCTCTGCCCCTCCCCTGCTCGTGCGCGCTCTGCCTCTGTCTCTCTCTCAGAAAAATAAATGAGCTAAAAAGTACTCTATGAATAACAATTAAACAGGTCATTCTAATGATAAAAGAGAGGCTGATGGGCTGGATGGGGGACACAGTGGTGGCATCTTCATTTTCTGTGCAGGGCTCACTTCAGCTCACCCTAGAACTCTTTCTGGGGAGCCCAGCTCACTCTGCCGCGCAAGGGAGCACATGGGATGGGGGCACAGAGGGAAGAGCTGGCAGGTCCTGGTGCTTTGGCTGCAGGATTAGGGTGGCTTGGTGAGCTATTTATAGGGACACTCAAGGAAGTCGCTTAAGAAGGGACGGGAAGCCTTACCAAGGCGTGGGTCTCAGCTAACCCTGCTCACGGCCAGGGCTACCTGGGGAGGCTGGTACCTCTGTGTCGTGAGTGTCAATGCCAGAAGCACCAAACTGTGAGTGTGACCCACACCATGGGAGAATGGAACCAAGATGGTTTCTGTAAGGACAGGACACAGCTTTGGCAGGAGGGAGCAGCCCACACAATGCACTTAGAGCTGTGTCCTACTGCTTAAAGAAATGAACGGCATTCAGAGTCACTCGACCTGGGCAGATCTGGTCACTCGATCTGGTGGCACCTCCACCAGATAGAAAGGCCTATTGTAATAGGTATCTTCAGTCTTCCAGAGATTGGGAAGAAAATTAATACCGAGCTCTGGGGGGTGGGAGGGTTCACTTTCCCTTTGAGTCTCATCTCTGGAAAGCCCTGAGTCCCCTGGCTTGTGTAGGTAGATCACCTCATAGGACCCTCTGGTCCTGGGTTTCTACCCTTCTACCCTGTAGCTCGTCTCCCCAAAGTATACCTTGGAAGACTTTCCATTAGAGTTGTTTATACTTAAAAAAAAATGGAAGTGGGTGGGTATTTGTACTTTACACGTCATTCATTATTCTAAATGTAATTTTAATCAGTTCGACATGAAAGCATCTTAATATTCTCAATAATGGCACTGGTAACTTTAAATATTAAAACCCACATTAGGAATTCCCCTGTCTATGTAAAAACTGCAGTATTTGCATTATGGATTGTGAGTTTGACCCAGTCTATACTTTCTGAGCTCAATTTTAGATGATCCTTAGTGCTGGTTCCCAAGCCCACAGCAAATGCCAGGGAGATTAGTGGTAAACAAGGCCCTAACACATCAAAATTAAATGTTCCTAATTATCAACTTTAAACAAATCCTCATCATGCAGAAGGGCTAATTCCTCACCACGTGTTTGTGGCACTCAGAGAAGGCTTTTAGGACACACAGCATTACCATAATTTTTTCGACTGGCGTTCTCATAGGACGTCAGATGAAGTCCCTACCCTTAATTTTAATTGCATAGGCTGAATTCTTAATTAAAAACTGTACAAATGGATTTTATGCCATGCCAAAAGAAATCCAAGTTCATTAGTCATAAAACCTTTTAAAAATTGATGCAAATATGTGAATTCCTTAAAAGTTTGAACTCAAAGTCCTCGTTTTATGTTGAGTTGCTTTTAATCTAGAGAATAATGAAGTCAACATAAATTAAGGGGTTTTTTTTTCCTTTTTTTTTTTTTTTTGGTTGGTTTCTGTCTTTCTGATTTTACATTTTTCCTTGTCGACGGAGATTCATTTTAAATTCAAATTCTTTAGAGATTTGTAGGGGGAAATCCTTGTTGACCTTTTCTCCCTGGGTTTCACAAATGAAAGCTCATAAACCCTTTAATAATTTTGCTTATTAAGACACAATTACATCACCTTCAATGACAACAGAAATCAGACTTGCCAGTGTCTAAAATTAAGAGGAGCCTTCTCCAAATGCACACGATTTACTGTTTCTTGTAAATCCATAGTTTCTAATTTAAATAATTTTGCCCCAAAATGCTGTCAAAGCCATGCTTGCATTTCAACTTCGCAACTTTTAAACAGAGAGGCTCAAAGGAACTGTGTGTACATTTTCTGTTGTTTCATTTCATTTCATTTCATTTCATTTTATCTATTTTTTTAAATATGAAATTTATTGTCAAATTGGTTTCCATACAATACCCAGTGCTCATCCCAACGGGTGCCCTCTTCAATGCCCACCACCCACTCGTTTTCTATTGTTTTAAATGTGTTAGGCCTGTACACACAGGCATCGAATAAACACATGTATATGTTGAGTGCTGGGTCTCATTGACCAGGAAAAAGCTTCTCTCTTATAGATGGAAGGAATTTGGGCGGTTGGGGGTATAAAAGTTAGTTAGGACTAAATCACAGCCCAATGTTTCTCTGAACAGAACCGCCTCTGCAGTATTTGTTACAGCAGAAAATAAAAATTTTGAAGATATGCGTCTATACCTTGAATGCAGCTGTGCTGTCCCATATACTAGCCGGTGGCCCTATGTGATTATTTAAGCTTAAATGGAAAGTAGTTAAGAGTAAATAAAATTTAAAATTTGATTCCTCAGTCGTACCAGCCACATTTCTTTTTTTTTTAACTTACTGAAACAAGATTTTATTTTGTTTATTTTTTTAATTTAAATTCAAGTTAGCTAGTGCACAGTGCATACAGTCTAGTCTTGGCTTCCGGAGTAGAGCCCAGTGATTCGTCTCTTACATACAACGCCCAGCGCTCATCCCAGCAAGTGCCCTCCTAAATGCCCATCCCCCGCTTAACCCACCCCCCACCCAACACTCTTCCAGAAACCTTCAGTGTGTTCTTTGTACTTAAGAGTCTCTTATGGTTTGCCTCAGTATCCACGCCATCAGGGCAGAAGGTTCTACTGGTCAGTGGGGACTTGAGACATTTTCATGCACTTGTGTGTGTGTTCCATTCTTATCTGTCTCTAGAACCTGGCTCATGTCATGTCCACTTTCGTGCTCACAAAACTTAACACCTTAATACCATTCAGCTCCTAAGAAGTGTGCCTCCCACACGAAGCCACCCCTGACCTCTCCCTCCCTGTTTCTCACATGGCCCCACCCCTGCAGCACTTGGGCTATGTCTCCACCTCCCCAGCCACCCTGTGGCATTGATGAAGAGGGGCTTTCACAAAGAATGTCTTATGTGAGGGTCATGGACCTTCCTTACACCTGTTCAAGACAATGTCTCCCCTGTCTCTAAGAGTGGGCCATGCCAGACACATCAGGATGCTGTAGGTGTGACCCGTGTGTGACAAATCCCACTTGTCCCCGCTGATGTGATGGAGCTGCCTCCCAGTCCTTCTCATGTTAACAGACAAGGCCACGGACTGCAGGCGGCCCTGCACTTTCCTCTCCAGAAGCTCCTGAAGGTCAGTGTAAGGCTCATGCCATCAGAGAGCAAACGTCTAATGATCACCAGCACTTACCTAATCAAGGATGAGTTTCATTACCCTTTCAAGGAGATTTAGCAGGAGAAAATGCAAGCCCTGGTCAGAGCCTTGGAAATCTGAGTGAAATTATTGGCCTACTGGGTAACCAGTGCAAATATGCACATTCTCCCTCCCCATGCTTCTCGAACCTCAGAGAGATTGCCACGTATATCAGTCAGGCATTGCCCCAATGCCTGTCATAAAGCAACAGCAATTTTTATGCCTCAGGAGTCTATGGCTCAGTGAGTGGTCCAGCTGCTTCGGACGGGCTTGGCTAACTCGGCTGGATGTGCTCACCTGCCAGCTGCCTATGGTGGCCTTGACTGGGATGATGCCTGTCTGTTTCACAGGTCCCTCACCTTCCAGGGGGCTGGCCCATGAAGCCTTCAGACTGGAGACAGCAGAGTAAGAGAGTGAGCAGAAGCCTGCAGCACTTCCATAGAAGTAAAGCTCAGAACTGGCACGTGCTCACTTCCACCACGTTCTGTGGGCCAACCAGCCTCATTAGGTAGCCCAGAGTCAACAGACTCCATCCCTTGGTGGGAAAAGCTGCAAAGTCACATTGCAAAGGGCATGGACCCAGAGACAAGTGAAGGATTGTGATTATTGTTCTCAATATAACAGCTTTATTGAGATATAATTCGCATACCATACAATTCACCCATTTAAAGGGTACAATTCAATGGTTTTTGGTATATTTACAGAATTATGCAATCATCACCACAATCAATTTTAGGATATTTTCTTAACCCCAGAAAGAAATCCCATACCCATTAGCAAACACTCCCATTTCCCTCTAGCTTCCCCTCCAGCCCCGTCCTCAACAACCACTAATCTACTTTCCATGTCCATAGATATGAGGGTTGTGGCTATTTTTGCAATCCATCTACCCACACAGTCTCTCCTTCTAAATGACTGATATGAAATATGCTATTCCATGAACGAAAGAACTCTGGTCTAGTTGGATAAATAATCCTGTTTCTGTTTCTGTTGCCCCAGAAGGGAGGTTAGGCTGATGGGTGCTGAGATCAGAGCCCACGTTCCCTTGTCAGGTATCCTAGACTTGATCTGAAACAGCCATCTTCTGCCAGAACCTCCGTGGAGGGGACCCCTTTCCATTTCCTAGGCAGACACATCTGGCCTCAACCAGGGGTATTCTGGCTTGAAATTCCATGTAAAATCTGCAAGAACTTCTAGGTTAAGGAAAGTTCAACCATGTTTTTCTCCCATTTTTTCCCCGCCACTCTTTTCCATCTGCAAATGGAACCAAGAGTGTTGAAATGTTGCATGAAAAAAAAAGAAAGAAAGAAAGAAAGAGAAGAAAGAAAGAAAGAAAGAAAGAAAGAAAGAAAGAAAGAAAAGAGAGAGACTCTCATGGTATTTCTGATCCAAGCAGAAGCAGAAAGAGCCAAGGGATCTCATGGGAGGACCTCTTCTCAATGATTTTCAGTTGAATTTTTACAGGCCCATGAGGTTAGGGTAGTTAAACAAACTTTGGATAAATGCCGCTGGCTTTTTCCTCATTTATGAACTAACCCTTCAATTCTTTTGAGGTTCAACCATCAGCACTTTCTACAGAGCCTGAAAACAAAATGTTTCAATATGATTGGAATACACAGTGTTCAGAAAATGTCATAAAATGGAAAATAAAAGCCTGGCATTTCATTTAATAGAATTATTCAGAGACTTCTTCATAAATTTTGTTTACACAGAAATTCATTCGGGTCGAGCTGAGTAAATCAGCAAATTAGCTAGGCTAGTCCCTGGCTTAATTCAGCAGCATTTCAGAATTCCAAACTTTCTGCCCAGTTGGCTCTGTCTGCCTGCGGATTTCCACTGTCTCACTATTGTGATCCTCCAAGTGAGAGACTCTGTGGAAGACCTGACCATCCTATCATGGGTCCGACAGAGCCACTGGAGCAAAATGGGGTCTTAGAATAATGTCACGATTGTGTCTTCAAACTGACCCCCCTTGTTTTCCTTCCACTTCAAGGGGAGGACAGCTGGAGCCAGACAAACTCAGAGACATTACATCAGGGAGAAACAGGGAGGGGGAGAGGGAGAGGAGAGAGATGGGGAAAGAGGGGGAGAGAGTGAGAGAGAGAAAGAGGAGGGGAGGGAAAGAAGGAGGGAGAGAGAGGGAAACTGGGGGGGGAGGAGGGAGAGAGACAGAAGGAGAGAGATGGGGGAGGGGGAGGGAGAGGGGAGAGAGGAGAGAGGTAGAGAAAGAGGAAGAGAGGGATAGGGAGGGGGAGAGGGAGAGAGAGGAAGAGGGGAGGTTGAGAAGCACTGAGCACGGCACACTGGGTCTCTCAACGTCCCTTTTTCCAGAACTATTCGAGATGGGGGAAAGAAGCAAGGAGGGAGGAAAGAGAAGCGGAGATGAAGCCCCAATACGGCACCTATAAGTGTTTTGTTTGTTTCAACAGAGAAAAGCTCCAGGAACACAGGAAAGTGAGCTGAAGGAGGGGTGAGGGGGGTGGGGGAGCCAGTCTCCTCTGCCAAACCAGCCTTTTCTCTGTAAAGCTTTTGTTTCTTCAAAGGTGCCATAAAGCCTGAAAGGAAAAGAAATGAGGAGCTCCAATGTTATTCTTTTCAGATCTTTCTTTTCGCTGTTGACTTTGATTTCAGACTCCACAACCCGCCCACTTTGGCTTGGCTTCCCTCCTCCCCTGCCCCCTTCGGTGCCATGAATGAAGTCTATCAGCCAGCAGCGGGCTTGTCATTAGCAATCCAGGTGATAGCATACACAGAATGCATCTGTATGGGTTCCCTTACTCCTTGAAAAGTGACATCTTGTCGTGGACTTCCTTATTTCAAAGACTTACTTGAGACTCTCCTGCTGAACCCGGGAACTGGAAGAGTCCTTGAGGACCCACGGAGTGTAATTGTTAAGCCACGTGCCAGAAAAAAAAAAAAAAAAAAGGCAAAACCTTCTTGATTTGCCCTAAAATCTTAAACTTTACCTGGGAGCTTTACAGTCCTTCTAAATATACTTTGGCTCCTTCCCCAGGAAGAGGAATGATGGGAAAAGGTGACTCATTAAGAACCATGTTTTCTTTTCAGCCCTTCTCCCGAGGTTTGATGATCAAAAACAAATAAACAAACACCTCAGTGCAAGTTCGGTCCTCATCTGTTCTTGCACTTTCTCTCCCTAACCACACCCCCTTTCTCTTCCTACAACGGCCAACCCCAGGCCCTTGATCTTTCTAATTCACACTTGAGTTTGATATTTGAGTACCTGTGATTCCAGGCGTTGTGCAAGGCACTGAGAGTGTCTGGGTGAGCAAGACACAGTCCGGGTCCCCAGGCACCTCCTGGGCCAACGAGAGAAACTGCAATACTGTGTGATACATTCTCACTGGAGGTATATATGCAAGCTCCCCGGCACCTAGAGAAGGAAAGTGCTGACTTTGTTGGGGAAGTCAGAGATAATTTCATGGGGGAGGGGTGATATTTTCACAGGATATTAAATATGAGGTCAGGGTTTTCAAGGTGGAGAAATGAGAAGAAAGTGTTACAGGAACAGGAGCATGGTACAGTCAGTGCAGATGATGAGTCTGGGCCGCTCACGTTGTACTTGGGAGAGAGTCCTGCGAGATCAAAGCTTAGAGCCTTCAGAGTGCAGAGGAGTAGAGACTAAACCCAATGTGGCCACCTGAAAAGGGCCCTGTTTTCCTGGCGAAGGAGTCTGGGATATATATATATATATATATATATATATATATACATAATAGACGGCTGGATGGTACTAATAGACGGCTGGAAGGTGATTGGGCTAGTGGGAGGACCAGGAACAAGATCACCAGCCAGGAAGTTATTGCAATTACCTAAGCGAGGAAGGGGCCAATATAAGAGGTTTCAGAGGTGAATGGACTTGATGCAGAGACTCGGGGGAGAAGGGCTCAAAAGAAAGGACTGAGGCTGCCTCAGAGGTCTAGATAACACCAGAAAGTTAATGGTGGTGACATTGCATCACCCGTGGGGCAAAACCATGGGGAAGATGTGAAGGGCATGGGGATAAGAAAGGCAGAGAAAGTGACTTCAGTTTGTTCATAGTCAAGATGCCTGTGTGATCCATCTGAGTGGAATTATCCAGAAAGCCACTGAAGTGCAGAAATGATTTTGAGGAAGGACTGGATCCTGCAGAGTACAATATGGCATTTGTGAGCATGTCAAGCACAGCCTAAAGTCTTAGGAAGACTGAAACGACCCAGAAACATTCCATAAAAGAAGGAACAGAGCAGGAAGTACCATAAAAAGTCCCTGATATAAAATGCAGTAAGACACAAACCTTGTCCCCAACTCCACTCACCTGCCCCCTGTAAAAGGGCAAAGGATTTGCATATACCAGGAGACAATGGACATCAAACCAACAAATGCAACGAATTATCATGAGCCATTGATAAAGGTGTGCATTTACTGATTGCATTGGTGGCTTAAAGCAGAGTGTTGAGGGTAGGTGATGGGAAAGAAAAAGGAGAGGACAGGAGAGCCTCTCAGAGGAAAAGATAGAACCGATCCCTGAAGGCAGCAGGAATTCAACAGGCAAATGAACAGTGGAAGAGCAGCCCGGCCGACAGCAGGAGCAGAGCCATGGAAGTGTGAAGCAGCCAAGTTCCTTTAGTTGGGCCTTAGCTGGGAGTAGAAGGTAGGAGGTGGGGCCGTGGTGAGGGCAGAGGCTGAGGATATGCTCAGGGGCCAGACTATGGGGAACTTGGACTCCATCTTGTACTCAAGGGGGAAATACCAAAGAATTAGGTAAGATGGTAACATGGTCAGGTTTACAGTTTTGAAAGTTTGTTTTGGCACTCGATAGAGGGAAGATTTGGAGAAGTCTGAGATGTAGGGAAGGCAGACTGATCAGAAAGCTATTCCATCTGCAGATGAGAAAGAGCAATGATTTGAAATATGGGCAGGAGAGGAAATAGACCACAGACAGGAAGAAGAGAATGGAGGTTCCGTAAGAATTGGTTGCTGGTGTGGCTGTTGAGGAATGAGGTAATTAAGTCTTAGCTCCAGACTGGGGGCTGGTGGACAGGGGTGTTGCAGCCCATGACAGGAAATCAAGGCAGAAAAGCTATTTAAGGATAATGTTGAGACAAGATGGAGGGGAGGGGGGCTTGAGAAAAGTGGCCATCAAGTTCTTGGGGATTGGGGGGCTCCATGTTATCATGACCACTGGCGTGTCTATGTTGAGCCCTTAAATGACATTTGTTTACCATTAAAATGTTGAAATACAAATTGTTACATTAAAAACCATATGTTCAAATCTTTATCTACAGACATCAACACATCCCCAACTTCTCTCAAATTTCTAATAAGCACTTTACTGCTAGAAAACCAACTAGACCCAGCTACACTCACAGAACAACAAAGGTAATGACACTACAGGAATGTCTGGTTGACTATTTCATCAATCCATGTGGGAGCCCAAATTCCTCTCACTATACTCATTCACACTCTAATTTGAATTTTTATCACAGTGCAAAATAATGTGATGGGCAAAAAGCACAAAATTTACAGAAATAGTAAGTACCAGATATTCCAAAAATTTTCTGAACATAATAATGTCTTCCAGAGATGGAAACATGGATTATCTGCAAATAATTATCTAACAACTATTGTGTAATGGCATTACTTATCTCTTCTCTGGGATACTATCATCATTGAAAACTACCATGTGTTTGCGAAGCAAACCTGTCACTTCTTTTAGCATATTTGCAGAATAAGTTTTATGACAATTCTCTGTTCTTCCCAAAAGCCAAGCCAAATATTTATTCCCCTGGAGTAGCTAACAAAGCAGGTACCACCAAAATAAAAGACAATTGAGAATAATTTGTAGTATGGAATTTGATTTTTTTTAATTAAAAAGAAATGATTAAAAATGCACACCATCTTTGCATCTATTTGTATGGTGACCAATTCTACTAAAACTCTCCCATTATTAGAAGGACCACAAGTAGAGAGGACATAGTACAAATAAAGGCAAGAGAAGGGGGTGAGTTTGGAGAGGCACAGAAAAGACAAGGCAGAAATACTCTAAATGCACAGCTTCAAGACTCCCAAGTGAGTCATTACCATTCTTCCATTTCAGAGCTTGAGATAAGTCATTTTACCAGTTTCCTCTGTCTAGGAGTTTGCTTCCATTTAGGATGTAGGAAGCTTCAATAGGTCTTTACTCCCACCCAAACAATGAGAAAAAAAGATAGGATAATCTATAAGTCTTACATTTTCTTGAGTTGATGTCACAAGGTAACTAAGTGAACTGAGTTTTGAATGGTGGCAAGCCTCTCCTAGGAGACATAAGCTATCCTAATGGTTTTACCTTTGGCAGTGCATGGAAAAAAGAAGCAGATACCATGAAAGCAAGTAAAAAGGGAAAAGCTGAAATTTTAACAAACTCTTACAGACCAAGAGTGGGCTACAATTAGCATTTTAAATCCTTGGGAGCCTTGAACATGAAGGGAGTCCACAAGCCCTCACAAGCTCTTTCCACAGGCCAGTACTAGGAGCTTGCAAGAAACTATGGAGTAAGAGAGAAGACCTATATGGGTCCCACTCATTGGTACATATGCACTAACCCATACTTCCCAGAACTTTATATCATATTAAGGAAATGTCTTAAACCACTGAGGAAGGGACAGGAAATCCCTACCTCACCCCAGGACACAAGAAAAGACCCACTATCTATATAGAGGAGGTAGAAACAAAATATGTTTCTCCATGCTCCAAACAGGAGCCTTGAAGTCTCCTTCTAGAAAAAGGGCAGGAAACACTCCCCCACTAAAGACACTCTTTCAGATATATAGCAGTCTGGCTGCCCAGTGGAGACAGGCAGAAACACTAAGGAATCTCCTTTTAAAGTACACATGTACAGAGCCTGCCAAAGACTAAGGCTCAACCAGGAGAGCCGAGAATCACCCCCTAATCTCATTCTGAGCCTTATGCCAATAGTAGTCTTCCTGAACTGTGGAGTGTAGAAGTTGCTGAAAGTTGAAGATGTGACAGGGACACTGAAAAACCCTTGGGCATCCAAAGCCCTGACAAGGAAAAAGATTGCACCAGCCCATCAGTGGAGGAAGTTCCAGTCTATGGTGTACTAAATACAACTGTAGCAACAATAAAACCTGAAAACAATCCACTTAGTGACTAGATTGACTCAGCACACCACAATAATGACCCAGCAGAGGAGGAGGTATGCCCATTTGGAGCATACATCAGTATCCACTATTCTCCTCCACTTAATGTCCTTCATTCAATCAAAAATGACAAAACACATGTATGAGCTTGTGTGCACACATGTGCACAAGCAAGAGAGCCAAAAAAACTTTTAAGAGATAAGATAGTAAATAGAAAGAGACCCAGAGATGAACAAAATATTGATGCTAATAGGAGCTTCAAAATAACTATAATCAATACATTAAGGATCTAATGAAAAAGTATGTGATGGAGATTAGAAAACAGAGTCAAATAGAAATGGTAGAAAATAGAAAACATGATATCAGTAATAAAGTCTTCCTTCAACTGACACAATGGGAAACTAGACAATAAAAGTAATAGCAATAATAATAACAAGAAAATAGTGATTTTTAAGCTAAATCAATAGAGGATATCCAGACTGAAAAACAAATAGAGGCAAAAAAGCAGTAGAAACAGGGAAGAGAAATAGAACATAACTCCCAAGACATGTAGGACAATATCAAATGTTCTAATGTACTGATACAGTCCTAGAAGGTTAAAAAGGGAATGGGACAGAAGAAATATTTTAAGAGATAATGACCAAATATTTTTGAAAATTAGTAAAAGGCAAGCAAGACATGAACCAAGAAGCTCAAAGAACTCCAAGGAAAATAAATTAAGCGCACACACACACACACACACACATGCACACAAACACTTTGATACATCATGGTCAAATCATAAAAAAATAATAAAAAAAATTTTAAAAAACAGTGAAAATCTTGAAGACAGCCAAAGAATAGAAATGTTATATACAAAGAAACAAAGATGAGAAATATCAGAGACTTCATGCCAGACACTTTGAAAGCAAGCAATAATAGTGACATTTTTAAAGTAATAAGGAAAAAAGCATTATTAACCAATAATTTTATAGCCAGTAAAAATACCTTTTCAAAGGAAAGCAAAACAAATCCTATTTCATAGAAAAAAAAAAAAAAAGCTGAGCAAATTCATTGTCAGAAACACACCAAATAAATAAATAAATAAATAAATAAATGGGAGTTTTTCAGACAGAAGCAGTATGATACCAGATAAGACTTAAGTTCTACACAAATGCGTGCAGACCTCCAAAAACATTGTAAAAATGTTGGTAAATATGAAATAATTCCTTAATATTTTTAATTTAATTAAAGGATGTTTGTGTAAGGCAAACAAAGTAAAAATGTATTATGAATTTATAGCATATGTAGAATAAATTGTATAACAACCTAGCACAAAGGATGAGAGAGAAGAAATGAAAATTTATTGTTGTAAGATCAGTATGTCTACTTGAAGTCACATAATAGTATTTCAAGGTGACTGAGAAAAGGTAAAAATGTATATCATAAACCCTAGAGTAGCCTATAAAAAAATAAAAATGATACAACTAACAAACCAATTGTGGAGATTAATTTGAATTATAAAAAATAATCCAAAAGAAAACAGCAAATGAGAAAAAAGAAACAAAAAATAAGCGGGATAAATATAAAACGAATAGCACCCAACTATATTAGTACTATACCCAACTTTATCAGTACTTACATTAAATGTAAATGGTTTATACACCCCAATTAAAAGGCAGAGATTGTCATATTGGACAAAAAAAGCAAGACCTAACTTTATGCTATTGATAAAATATCCACTTTGAAATATAAAGATATTATATTATATTATATTATATTATATTATATTATATATACATATATATGTACATATATGTATATATGTATGTATGTATATACATATGCATATATGTATATATGTATATATAATATATAAACATAAGGGTTAAAAGTAAAAGAATGGAAAATAAATATCAAGTAACACTAATTAAAAACTAAAATAAAGCTGGAATTGCTATTTTAATATTGGGTAAATTTTGGTAAATAATGTTATGAGGGACAAAGACAAGCATTAGATAATAATAAAGAGATGACTTCATCAAGAAGATACAACTTTATTAGATGTGTATGCAGTTAATAATAGAGCTTCAAAAATACATAAAAATCCAGGAGCCTAGGCAGCTCAGTTGGTTGAGTGTCTGACTCTTTGTTTTGGCTCAGGTCACTATCTCATGGTTTCGTGGGTTCAAACCCCACATCAGGCTCCGCACTGGCAGGGCAGAACCTGCTTGGAATTCTGTCTCCCTCTCTCTCTCTGCACCCCTGCGCATGCTGTGTTTGTCTCTCAAAATAAATAAAAAAATAAATAAATAAACTTAAAAAAAAATAATACATAAAAATTGACAAAACTGAAAGGAGAAATGAAAAAATTCATAGTTATATTTGGAAATTTCAACTCTAATATGTTACTAGAAAGTATGCAGGATGCCTGGGTGGCTTGGCCACTTAAATGTATGGCTTCGGCTCAGGTCATGAGTTCATGAGTTCATGAGTTCAAGCCTCGCATCAAGGTCTGTGCTGTCAGCTCAGAGCCTGAAGCCTGCTTTGGATTTTGTGTCTTTTTCTCTCTCTTATTCCCCAACTCACACTCTAATTTTTTTTAGTTTTTAAAAAAGCATGCATTCATACTGCCCTCTCAAGAGCTAAAGTCTTGTTGGAGCTGGAAGTACTGCTTCTATTTTGTGTATCTGACTCTTTGGATGTGTGTGTGTAACTCTAATGAATGTCAGAGCAGTGAGGGACAGTGGTCCATATGGAAAAAATCAAGAACCATGTAGTCACACTGTGTGTGTCCCTGGCTTCTCCAGTACTTTTCTGATCCATAATAACTTCAGAAGATTTTGGCTCCACTTAGGCTCTATGTCCCTTAAATGGTTATACGGGACACTGAGAAGGAAATATACATTGCACACTTTGGAATGATTGATAATAACACACAACAGTAACCTAGACAACATCAGAGCACCACACAGCAGGCAGGTTAAGCTTCTTATCTGTCTTTAACTATCTGAGACACATTGGTTTAACCGTAATCACACCAAGGTAGGTGGAGAAGAGAGAGAGAGAGAGAGAGAGAGAGAGAAACTGACAAGAAATATTTTTTTAACTTGTGATTAAAATATTAGTAATAACAACAAGAATAACAGGTACTACTAGAAAGTACCTCCAGGTTCTAAGCACAATGCAAATAACTCTGCATTGACACCTTCAATCCTACCCACAATCCTCTGGGCACAATTAGCCTCATTTTCTGTATGGAGATCATGAGGGTTGGGGGTGTTACACACTGCCTGCCCAGGTCACTCCACTGTTAAATGGTAAAGTTGAGACTGAAACCCAAGTTTGCCTGAATGAGCTAATCTCACTTAAGTATGGTGGTGAAGAACAATGACTTTGAAGCCAAATATTTACTGAACATTCCTTTTGGTCAAGAAGCCAATTAGAAACTATGAAGGCACGTGGGCTAACAGAGTCTTTATGGGTAGTCTGGTGGCAATGCAAACAGCCCCAAACTCATGAAGCCAGCTCCCAGGACCACGATCACAGGGCACAGGTGATTGGAAGGAGGTTGCTGATGGTCATTTCAAAGGGCAAACAGATTAAAATCTACTCTTTTGTCTTCCCCCAAACAGTACTTGTTCTCAGGGATAGAAAAAATATATACACAGCCTTTAAATTTACTTCACTGTCTGTTTTGAATAATTTTGTATAAGGCGAATAAGCTCTCTAATTCATCATCTCAGATTAAAATCAGAATTTTTAGAAGGACATGCAAAGAATAAATTCAGTCTTCCTGGATGAGTAAGACCAGCTGGGGTGGGGAGGCACTATTTTTCCACTACCACTTATTTATTCAGGGGATAAATGAGGCAAAAATCCAGAGTTTTTGGCCTGAGGCATTTTTAGTTACTTTCTAAAAGATTGTGGTTTGAGAGCGATCGGTGCTTTAGGGTATGAGCACGCCAAATGCTGCCAGGGAGGGGGTATAGTTGTGGTCTGCTCCTTCTAGACATCCCAGCAAGGACAGGCCAGGTACTCGGTCATATCAAAAGGGAGCTTCAGGTGACCCTGCAGGGTACACCCTGAATCTCCCAAATGCAAGCCCCACACTCCACCTCTGCTCCTGGCTGCACATACAGCCTTGCCTGAGCACACACCCCACCACAGCGCATTCGGAGACCTGGCCTCCGGTACCAGGACTGATGTGAGGCTGTGAACAGTCTGGACTCTCTCTGATATATGACGTGAGAGGGAAGAAGACTGTACAGGCCGGGCTTCAAGGATTACTGAACATTCCTCTTCCAACTTCCTGTCTCCCTCCTCTGGCAGCGAGGACGGCCTGGCTTTACGATGGGTCTCGGTGGCGAGGCCACGTATGCGAGAAAGGGTGGGAGGGTGTCTCTTACCCAAACTGCTCAGTTCGAACACCAGCCTGAAACAACCCACTTAAAAACTTAGAAACTCTATTAAGCTTGTATATTTTTTTCTTTCGTAATTAATACATACGTTAGTTTTGACGAAATGTGTGTTACCGGTATGGCGACACAACCTAACCGGCTAACCGTATTGCAGTCCAAGTAAAATAAATAATTATGTGAGTATTTATGCCATATGAAACCTACACCCTTAACTACAATGACACCTTATTTACTTTCTTTCGTCCTTCTAGTATTTTGATGAATATATGGTGGTGGTGGGCGAAAGAACCTGGTTCCCAAAAGGAGCAGAACTCTCATTGTCTCGCGCAGGCATGAAAATGCTTGTGTTTTGCAAAGCCCACCAGCTGCACAAGGAAAAGCAGATTCTAATTAACACTGTCCCCAAATCTCTCTTCTTTTGTTTGGCATCTTTCTCTCTCTCTCTCTCTCTCTCTCTCTCTCTCTCTCTCTCTCTCTCTTGACATGGCTCACATTGGCACAGGCATGGAAAGTGTGCTCTGTGCTCACAGGAGAATTTTAATTTATTGATGCTTCTTGCCCCTACGGTACATTCCGGCCCCTATTTGAGGGTAATGGACGAAGCAGATGTTTGACACCACAGCACCTCTTCCTCACTTCACTCTTCAAAACCAGTTTTACAAGTACTTACTCGCATGGGTTCCCATTGACACAGGAAGCTGAGGTCATCGTGAAACATGAGGCTGGGGCAGGAGCCTGAACTCATGTGCTCCGCAGCTGGGCCTCCATCTGAGCGCGTTACCGATTTATGAAACAGCCATAATTTTCAGCTTATGGACAAAGAAATAAAAGTGTTGACACCATTATGGTAACATCTGTGAAGGGAAAAATACGAGCCGATTTCTAAGTGCACAAATGGTACCGGAGTTATAAAGATTCTTTTATGCTTAATTGTATTCATTATCAGCAGTAATTATTTCTAACACAAGCAGTTTCTTCCAATTTAATGTCAACCTAAAAGGTTAAGACCTTACCATAGAGTCATTTCTACCTCATGATTTGTTGGGTTTGCAAAGTTAGGCTAATTGGGAAAGCAAGAGTCCTTCTGAGAGCTCTCCTGCCTTGGTTCCTGCTCGCGTGGGTGGAGCAGATCTCTGTTAACATCACCAAGGGGTACAACTGGGCAGGGTCCAAGAGGATTCCCAGGCTTGCACTCTGAACCATATTTTTGTCTTCAGTGGAGGGACTACTGGAGGTTCTGTGTCTCCACCCTACCCTAACCATCCTTGCAGACAAACTTCTGTAATTGCAGGGATCGGTGTTGAGGGATGCATTTGAAGGGAAGGCTCTGGAATGTTCTGGTTTTCCATTTATAGATGAGAAGCTGGCCTCACTAGCTAAGACAATGAGGACATGTCTATCTTATGCCAACAGGAAAACACCTGGGTGATCCAAGCCCTTCTGTTTACAATGGGCAGAGGTGACATCTGATCCTCAAACTTAATCCAACAGATAATCCCTTCTACCTGGTGGATCTGTCTTCAAAGCATTGTACCATGAAGACAACTAGTAGTGTGGGTGGTTGATGGGGCCACCATAATGCCAGATAAGTACCTAACATCGTGTGCGTGTGTGCACACATGTGTGTGCATGCTAGAGGAGTTGGAGAAGTGGCACAGAGTGTTCTGTCCTAGCTTTCCATATAACTTCTGAGAGTGAGTTCAAACATTTTGCCTATAAGGCCTGTTTGGGGGAGCAGGGAGATTAGCCCTGGGGATCTTACCCTAGCCATACTGAGGCAGCAGCTCTACCCCTATAGAACGCAATTCAGGCAACTAGGGTGGCTTCCTCGGCCCCATCCATCACCTCACTGCACCACCCCCTTGCCTGCTGAAATCAGATGTCAAAATACTAGAAACCTGACAGTCACTCTTCAGCCATTTAAAGCCAGCCATCTCTTTGCATTTGCTGTAATAAATCCAAGCTTGTTTTAACTTAAAAGTGTCCATTGTCAGCCCTGTAAGATGTCAAGCTCATGAGATGATGAACCTTCCTTTCTTGTGGACTCATCCACCCCAATGCTTACATCAACTCCTGGCCCTGTAAGTCTTGCCTTTGCTTCAATTTCCTACAAAACAGTGGAGGCAAAGCTTGAGTGTGTGCCAATGTCCTACTGAAGGATGAAATTCCAGGCCGGGGAGAGTGAAGGAAGAGAGGATTGAAGTAGGGTGGGCAGCAAATGTAAGGTGATATGTCACCTCCCTGGCTCTGCTTTGCCATAAACTCCAAGCTACCCAGAGATGGCCAGACAGGTGCACCCTCTCAAACTGATGAGATGGCACCAGATGGACTGTATGGAAAAACCATGCCCAGAGTGGCGACTGCTGCAGGGAGCGATGCAGAGGAACTGGCCCCTGCCTCCCATTGGTCCAAGTGCTCCCAGCATGGAGTCAAGTCCCACTCACACCTGGGACTCATCACCAGAGAAAGCCCTTCACGTGATGATACAAAGCCCATCTGCCTAGTCAAGACCTGGCATTTAGACATCTAAGACCACGGTGATCTGTGTTTAAATACTGATGATTATGGGCTACTCTGTCACTGCACCTGCATCACAGGTATAGAGACATAATCCACGCGATCGTCATTTCTGCCAGGTTGACCGAAAGACAGCACCAGGAAACAACTCTCCACCCTCAAAAGCATGAGGCTGAGCCTTTCACAGTAGAAGACAAATGACCCTGTCTTTGATACGTAGTGCCACCTCTAACAAAAAAAAAAAAATTACAATAATATGATCATGATTCACTTCCAGGAAGTCATTTGGATGCGTGCCGATGAGAAATGTCTGGCAGACCGCAATGCATTTGTCTTTCTTCTACCCGCCACGCCACAGCAAATTCAGGTCAGATCATTAGCACTTGTCTCTGTGCCTTATGCTTTCTGAATTTCTGCAGTACCATGAGTAGGAGGGAAAAGTTCTGAAACCTTCCATGAGGTTGTTGTTGCCATGGAAACCACTCCCTTGGAATTCTCATACTTATTCCCAGTTGGTGAACAGGAGATAGTCCAAACCAAATACTGAAAGAGTTCTAAAAGCCAGGCAGAAGACAAGAGGGCATGGGGAGGTTGGGGGAGTCCCCAGAAGGCTGACGGTAAGGATAAAGGAGTCAGGGAGGAGGAGACAACCTTCCGTCTGCCTTCTGTCTGGTGAAGACATTTGGACGCCCCATACCTGTCCTTGTAAGGTGTCAACCAGGGAGCTTCGTGCCCAGTCACAACACGCACTATGGGCTGGGCCTGCGTGATGTTTGCAGAGCTCGACCCACCTCGTCCTATCACCTTCCTTTTCAACTAACCTGCTGCATGACCTTGGGTGAGCCCTGCCCACTTTCCAGGCTTGGGTGCCTGCACCTCTATAAATGAAGGTTCCGGAATGGCTATGACCCAAGGTGTCTCTCTGCTCTAGGGATTTATGATGCCCTCAAATGCAATGGCAGAAGCTGTGGCTCCTGGCTGGCTGATCGGGCTCTTTTCCCGCAGTGGGTCCAAAACTAAGATCTCCAATAAGATTAGGTGTGAAGGTGCCTCGTTGGTAGAAAGATCCTTGCAGGTGTGACGGTGCTAGGTATTTCCTCGGAGGGAGTTGGTCATTGTGGCTGACTTTACTTGGTTTCCTCAGAAATCATTGTCAGTACATTTTCCATTTGTTTTCAAACCGTTTCCAATAATACTGTGAAGAATGAGGGCAATGGATGGAGACAAGAACATTTCTGTCCTTATGAGTAGTTAAGGGGGTCTGACGGGTATGACTACTCTAGTCTCTCAAATGAAGGGACGGGATCGGAGAAGTCGAATGGCAGGGAGCCACAAAGACAGGACATGTATGAGACATTCCGTTCCAAGCCTCTCCTTCTGCCCAGTGCCAGCCTCTGGTTCAATCGCCTCTCAATTCAAGAGGAAAAGAATGCTTGCCCTATTGTCAGGCACCCTATTTCATTGCTAGGAGAGCCTATGGATTTGAACTTGAACCTTGGCCCTCCTTGAAGGCTTGTGAGTAGTATTTTGCAAACAATGGATTGCTGCCCCAAGGAGACATGAATGTGTGTTAAAATTTTAAGATACATTCTTGCTGGATCAGACTTAAAGAGAAAGACTTTGAATCTGCCCTCCAGGCTGGGGAGGGTGCAGGGTGAATGGCAAAGATGGGAAAGGACAGGAGGGGTGAGCCCTCTCAGAGGAGGAGGATAGATGTCTGTTCCTCCAGACATCTGCCAACCCTGGAGGAGGACAGGGGGATCTAGCAGGGGATGTTGACTTAGAGACAGCTCACTCACGGTGGGGGGGGGGGGGCTCTGGGCCCTCCCCGAAAGCAACGCGGATAGCTGTCCGCATCCTTTCTATCCGGTGCACCCAAAATTTTGTACGGGCATAAAGAATGATGATTTGTACAAGAAAAGCTATTTCTCCTTGAGCAGGTGTTAAAAGTCGAATTTCAAAATTTCGGTGTGTGCGTGTGCGGGAGGCAAAGGGAGGGGAAGAAAAGGGGCCCTGAAATATGCATAAGCCGGGTACTAATTGGAGCACATTTTCCCCGAATTTAAGGTAGCTTATACTATGATGGTGCCAGACTATTCAACAAATGTCTCAGGTTATTTGGGTTTTTTGTTTGTTTGTTTCTGATTTTTTTTTCATTTCTAACCGGTTCATTCATATTAGGGAACAAAGCATCCATATTTTAAGACTGATTTATGGCTATATCCTGCTACAAACCAGTTTAGCATTCAGTCCCCTCCATTCCAAGCTGAATTAAAATACTGACGTCTGCCAGGAGCACTCGGCTGAGATGAGTTTGAGGTTCTGTTGTTTTATTTTGCTTTGTTTTCAAACACAGTACGAAATGATCTTAAGTGAAATTCCCAGGAATATAATTTGGGGCAAAGACAATCGAATGCTTAATGAACTCTATTCCCGAGCCTGCTATTTTTATCCCCGGTCGTGTTCTCGGCTTTCGTGTCCCCGCGCGGCAGAGGCAGAGCCGGGCCCGGGGCCCTCGCGGCTCCAGGAGGAAGGCGGCTTCCGCAGGTGTGCCGCTCGGCCGTCCTTTCCACCCCCGCCACCCGGAGGCACTTGTGGGCTGGCGCGGGGACACACGCGGAGACATCCCGACTTCCACCTCCTCGGCAGATTGCAATAAACATTCACAGCAGGAAGGAGGCCGTGTCTGGAGCCTGGAAGCTCATTTATAAGAAACTCTCATGAAGTCATCAGGGTCAAAGTTGATCTTCCTGTTATTAAACTTGGCTGAGAATGTGTCTGTGGACTTTGTCAGTAAGTCAACATTCTTCGTTTAAATGGAGTCCTAGCAGCAAAAGGTAAGGGCGCGCCTTCGACAGACCGCAGGCCAGCAAGGATGCTGCGGAGGAGAGCAGAGACCAGGCCCAGGCGGCCCAGGCGCCGCTCCTCTCCCCGGGGTCTGCGCTTCCCAGGAGCACTTTCAGTCGGCACCTGGTCCCTCGGGTGGCTGCACTGCAGGCCTCTGAGCGCATGTCACCGAGCTGACGACTTGAGACAGCCTTGGCCTGAGTCTCCTAGAGTGTGGGTGCAGCTGTGGTTGGCAGAGTCTTGTTTTAAAGGTCCCAGGGCTGCCGCTGCCCCGGGTGTGTCCCATTCGCACCAGGGAGCCTTGCGGCCCGGCCAGACGGCTGTTCCTGGAAGCACACACCATCACAGAGGCTTTACTCTCTAGGTTAAGCGGGCTCTCATTGGCCCTAGCCAGCCCGACTCCCCCCAAGCTGCGAAACCCCAGAGGCATTTATCATCCACCCTGAGAGAGTGGTTTCCACCGTCCGGGTCTCCGTGGGAAGCACTCAGGTGGTTTGTTTTCCAGCCGAAGCTGCTGCCAGCTTTCTGCTGCTGTAGACCCCAGCTTTCACCTTCTCCTGGGTCCTCCTCCTTTCCTTCGCCATACTGAAAAGGCATTTCCGATATTCTTAATGTTTTAGACACATTGTGCGATGGGATTGTGAAGTCTGCCAGGAGGAGGGACTGGCCTGCCTCTCAACCCGTCTCCGTCTCCTTGAGGAATCTTCAGTATTTTCACAGCTGCCTGTACGTTCTCATTTGGCTCTCACAACTCGTGGCAGCAAGTAGGGGGCTATTATTCCCATTTCTCAGGTAAGGAAGTGGAGGTGAAGGAAACTGCGCACAGCCATGCAAGTGTAGCAGCTGGGACCGGAGCTCGGGCCCGATCTCTCCGCTCTGGGACTGCTGGCCAGCCGCGGTCACAGTCACCGCAGCGCTGTTAGGGGTTTGCCCTGGAAAAGGGCACACAACACTGAGATCCCAGTGCACAATCTAACAATCTGATTTTTTTTTCTTTTCCTTTTACAATCATCCTGCCCTTAGGTCATTGCGAAACCTCCCGCCAGGGCGGCCGTGCGACCTAATGCTCACGTCCAGGGCCCGTGTACACACACCTACACCGCAGCAGCGGGAACAGAAAGAACAGGGGCGGGAGGTCTGTGGGGAGCAGGGGGGAGGACGGCAGGGTGTCAGCACCCAGGAGCCCTGGAAGTCCTCAGGGAGGGAGCCAGACTTCACGGAAGATCCAAGTCCAGAGTGGTTTTAACTGAAAGCAAGGGGAGCTTCAAGGAGGCCAGACAGCTGGCTGAACTTCACCCCGTGGGCCCCAGGGACTACAGCGATGTGGCGGTTGCACTTTCAGATTTGTGTCTAGGGGACTGTCCCTCTGGCAGAGGGAGGAGGGAAACCAGGTGCAGCAGCAGGGGGACAGGCCCAGAAGGAAGACAAAGCAAGTGAGAAAATGGCAAGTCATGAAAGCCAAGGGCTGCAGGCCTGGGGAGGAGGCCTGATCGGCAGAGTCTCAGGGGAAGAATCCATGGGGAGATTTCTGGGTTGGGGGTGTGGGGGCTGTGGCTGTCCACAGTCTGGAGAGGAGAGTCTCAGAGGAATAGGACTTTCCAGGGTATCACGGGGCTAGTGGGAAGGAGTCCCAGGCAGGTACTGACCATGGGGTACCCACAGAACATCTGACAGGAGGGGAGTGGTTGGACATTTGTACCTAGAGGTCAGGTCCAGGCACAGGTGTCACTCAAGAGGAGACAGCAGAGAGCTCCCAAGGGTGGGGTGTAAAGGGAGGCAAGAGGAGATACAGAGCACGTATTGAGGTCTAGGCGGTGAATAGAGCCACACCTGTCCGGAGGGGTGGAGGGCCGCTAGAGGTGGTGCTGGCCAGGAGTCGGAAGAGCCCAAGGAGAGGTCGACCATCTTCCTTTCTACCAAAGTGCAGGAAAGCCAAGCGTCACAGCCTCACCCCCGATGCCCTGGTGGTGTTTACTTCTGACAAGGACGCCCCAGCCCTGCAGCTGAAGGCACAGCCGGGATTCGCAGCGGTGCCTTGAGACGGGAGATTAGGGCTGTTGGGTTGTACCCCCCTCCTCTTCCGGGCCAAGCAGGTCACTGTGCGAGCGAGAAGCACAAGCCGGCGAGAACGCTTCCTCAAGGGAGCTCCGGCCTTCCAGACCTCTGGGTCCGGTGGCCGAGTTGGCCCTGTGCTGCTCTGGCAGAGGGGAGGCCCGAGGACAGCGGGGCGGGCGCCCTGCAGGAACCCTGCGCAGCGAGGTTGTGTGCTTGCTCTGCGGAACACCTCCTCTTCCGCGGCCCTCGTCACCCTGGAAGAGGGGCCTCCACCAGGAGCACATGTCAGAAGAGCCCTCTGCTGCCAGCCCACGGGCCCAGCCAGGCAGCCCTGCTGACAATCACGGAGGCCCTGCCAGGAAAATGTCAGCGGGCGACATTGCTCCTGGCAACCAGAGCTGGTGCTTCTGAAGCCGCTGCCATCAGAGGCGATTTACCTCCTGGATGAAGGCGCTGTCTGGATGAGAGGCACACGGAGCAGCTCCCTTCAGAGTGACATACCAGCGTGACAGGGCGGCAGCGTGGTGACAGGATGTACCTGTGGCAAAGTGGAAGGTGTGCGCATGGCTTCGTGAGGGCAACGTGCACGAGGAGGCCGGGCGTGTAAGGAAACAGTGATTGCACAAGTTTGGATTTCCCTGTGTTGTCAAAGTCTCCTCCATTATGCCAGTGCCCTAGGCTCACCTAGGCTCACCTGCTCCTGGAAATGTTCCTGTCCTTTCCCGACACTTGCCCCACGCACACAGCCTGCAGCCCCTCCTCCGCTGGTTACAGACCAGCCCCTTCCCCGACTTTCTCCTCCCTCTGGGGTGAGTCTGGCCCTTCCTTCAGTCCTCTGTCTCTCCTTCACTCGGTCCTGGGTGGAGCCCGGAGATACTGCAGAGGGCACGTGGCTTCTGGAGAGCGCTGAGGATACAAGTTGGGTTTATCTTTATTTAGATAGTGGAAAAAAGAAAAGAAAAGAAAAGAAGAGAGAAGAGAAGAGAAGAGAAGAGAAGAGAAGAGAAGAGAAGAGAAGAGAAGAGAGAGGACAGGAGAAAGGGAAGGGAGGGAAGGGACTGGACGTGAGGAAGGGAATGGAAACCGGATAGCAAGATGATATACCTACGCTGCCGTGTACCAGACACTTCCGCCCCCGTCCCCCCGTCTCCCCTCCCCCCACGCCCCAAAGAGAGACAGAAAAAGGCTGTTCAGTCTGAACAGTCAAGCCATCCTGGAATATTTGGGGAAAATTATTTTCTCAAGGATCAGATAAGAAATAGGCACAAGAGACCAACTTCATTCAGTTCATGATGATTCTTATGGCAGAAACAAATCAGCACGAAATAAAAGTGACAGTGGCTAAAACGTACATGGCGAAACTGTCAGAAGAATTGAAATCGTTTGGCAGACCCAAGTCTGTAAAAATGATCTGGAAAATATTGAAGTTGAAAAATGTGATAACTGCAAATAGAAAGTATACACCGGCAAAAGCTAAAATTAGTAAAATATATATATATCTGTGGACAAAAATACTGCTCTGTGAATCCTAGCTTGACTGCAAAATTTACATGGGAGAATTAATTTTGATGAAATTAGAATTAATTAGAATTAATCTTGATGAAAATAATTTTGCGAAATAATTCCCTGACCAACTGTCTGTACAACGGCTACATATTTCAAGTGTTTCTACTTTTATTTTAAATTGATCAAAACAGATTTGTTCCAGAAAACACTTTCTCCACAAAAACTCAATGTTGGGTAGCCTGGGTGGCTCAGTCAGTTAAACGTCCGACTTCAGCTCAGGTCATGATCTCGTGGTTCGTGAGTTTGAACCCCATGTCAGGCTCAAGCAGCTGGAGCCTGCTTCGGATTCTGTGTCTCCTTCTCTCTGCCCCTCCACTGACACGGTATGTCAAACGGGCATATGACTGAAAGGTATAAGAACAACATGACTGGCTGGGGACCTGGGCCTTGAGAGACAACACAGTGCTGAGTGTTCGGGTTCTTTGTTCACTTCCTATAAGTGCTGAGTGAGGCACTGGTGAAGGATGCCATCCTGAAATCCTTATAGATAACAGAAAAACAGGCCCAAGGAAAGCTTTTCCTCTTCAGCCACAGGACCAGGAAAGGAGTATTCTTTGACATTATGGTCAACCATGATCGGCAAATAAAAACTTTGATAAATTAGACTTCATCAAAATTTAAAACTCTAATGCTACAAAAGACTCCATCAAGAGGATGAAAATTCAAGATACAGACTTGATATATTTCAAGAGAAAGTAACTGTAAAACATATAGGTGACAAAGGACTCCTATAAAGACTTCTCAACAACAAAAATACAAATAATTCGATGAGAAAATGGACAAAAGACAGTTCACCACAGAGGATAAACGGATGGCAAACAAACACATTATAATATGTTTAACATCATCACACATCCATCTCGGATGCACAGAACCTGGATCTCTTATCCATTCCTATGGGAAATGCAAGTGCACGAATTCTCTGGAAAATAGTTTGGCAGTTTCTTAAAAAGCCAACCTTATTGGATGCCCCAGTAATCACATTCCTAACCATATATCCCAGAAAAATGAGAACTCTGTCCACACAAAAATCTGAACATGAGTGTTCACAGCAGCTTTGTTTTATAAGAGCCGAGCACTGGAAACAATGTCCCTCGGTGGGTGAATGTAGGTGAACAAACTGGTGTATGCCCATTCCACGGAACGATGAAACAATAAAAAGGAGCAACCAATAGATGCCATAACTCACATGGATCTCGAGGGCGGTATGCAGAGTGAGAAAAGCCAACCGCAAAAGGTTCTACGCGTTGGATTCCGCTTAGGTGCCATTCTCGAGCTAAGCAGATTAAAGAGAACAGTCTAGTGCTGTGTGGGGAGGGGGCAGGCATGGATATGATTGCAAAGCAACAGCACCAAGGAGATCTTCGTAGAAGGGGAGGAGTTCTGTGCTTGACTGCGGCAATCACACCAACCCACACATGTGGCCAAATTGCACACACCAAAACACATGCACACGGAACGGCATGTAAGACAAACTCCGAATAAGGTCTGTGGCTTGTACCAAAGTTCATTTTCTGGTTTTGCTATTGTGCTCTAACTATGTAAGCTATTGCCGGCTGCAGCTGGGTGAAGCACACAGGGCATCGCTTGTGTTATCTCTGCAACTCTCTGAGAACGGATAATTATTTCAAAATAAATAGTTAACTGCAAGGCTATGGACCCATACGACCAGGGTTGCAAGTAGTCATGCCTTACTTACCTAGCTCAAAATTTCCCTGACCTGACCCATCTTGGCTCACTCCCAAAGCCAACCTTGATAATTAATAAGGAGTGTTTCTATATTGATAATATTTGCCGTTTTCCAAACGTCGCAATTCCCTTTGAGGCCCTGTTGTTTTACATATGCCATTTTCTTCATTTCAAGATCACCAATGCCCCTTCTCAGGTGGGACATGAGCTTTATTTTTTTTTAGAATTTCAGTTCTAAACTCATTCTTCCACTGCATGCATTTTAACGAGAATTAAACATATTAATTAAATATTATTAACATATAAATTACATACTAATAAGGATTATATGACCATGTATTTGTGTGTATATTGCACACACAGCAATCATGGGTCATATCGCATGCAGTACAACTGAAACGCAGTTCCCCTTGCAGAACCATCTATTTTTAAGTGTTTTTTTTTTTAATTTCTTTTGAGAGAGAGTGTGAGCAGGGGAGGAGCTGAGAGAGAGAGAGAGAGAGAGAGAGAGAGAGAGAGAGAAGCCCAAGCAAACTCTGCAGGGTCAGAGCAGAGCCCGATGAGGGGCTCAAACTCACAAAACTGTAAGATCATGACCTGAGCTGAGATCAAGAGTCAGATGCTTCACCGCCTAACTGGTGGACTGAGCCACCCAGGCGTCCCGGGAACCATATTTTTGATGGTGAAAGGCAGAGGAATATGCTACCCCAAAACATGCCTCTTTAGTTTAAAGCTTATTTGGAGCTGATTATTTTGAGAGACTGCAGGTACAGGAGAAGCTCTGAAAAAGAGTTGGAAGTTACCCCTTTGTAAGGGAAATTCATATTAAAAAACCTCCACCTCCCTCTTCACACCAGGAAGAGAAAGACTGAAATCACAAGAAACCCTTATCTGAGGAGAAGGTGCAAAACTTAACTGGCTTTTCCAGTTAAGTGGCCCCCCCTCCCTCCCACCGCCCCCCCTCCCCGCCATTTTTTGTCTTCAGCTAAAGGTGCTGTTTACTTCTAGTCTGCTTCCTGGGTACCTCCCATGTCTCCCTGGAGGTAGATGTGATAATAAGGCTTCCCTGTTTTTCTCTTGTTACCTGTCTTCTGTGGCAAATGACCTCAGCCAAAAACTCAGGATAGAGGGGAAATGAGTTTTCCTCTCCTACTGTGGGAACTGATTCAGAAGAGAGAGAGATGCCCAAGGATCTAAGTACTTTTGGTCATGTGATCACCCTGAAAGCATGTGTATGTGTATATATTTCTATGTGCTCACTTAAACGTGCGTATTGGCTGTATGTATTTGTGTGTATCATAATGTGACATATATATATATACATATATGGTACATATTTATATATTACACACACACACAATCTTTTGGTCATGTCATCTGAGGTGCTGATGGAACGTGTGCACCTCCCTTGGTGACTGTCACAGCTTCCTTGGGACTCTGGGTTAGAGGTGAGGGTGAATGTGCTGTGCCAGGGCCACCTGCCTCCGACCTCCCTCAGCCAAGGACCCTCTGGCATTCCATCCAAGGCGGGCTCCTGCTGCCTGTCAGGGCAGAGCTCCTGGCAACGTGTAATGCTGGACGCCAGGCTCGAATTCCTTCCTTCTTTCTGTGGAGTCCGCATCTGGTGCCCACAGTCCCAGCCTCTGGCCACAGCGGAGGAGGAGGAGTTACTCCCCGGCAGGGCAACAGCTCATGCTCTCTGCCCACCACTTCCCAGCCTGGTGGGCTCAGCCTCCCTTGAGCTCCCCCAGGGAGGACCAGACGACTGTCCACCGTCCACAGTGCCAGGGTCTATGCAGGTTCACAGAGGCCTCGCCTCAACGGGCAGTGGTCCCCACCTTCAAGAAGCAGATGGGAGAGGACCCCCTGAGTGGCACCACTCTTTCCAGGGAAACTCTACTCCCAGTGCAAGTCTCTGATTACAACGCTGTATCTTTAATCTGGCTGGAGTGTCCAAAATGGAGAGAACCTGCTCTTAGCCACATCCTTTGTGAGTTCTGCACGTGGCAATCTGTCACACACTCACTTCAAAAATTGTAAATCTACCAAATCGAAACTGAAGGGAGAAAGTTTCCATTTTAATATCTTGTTAATAATATCTTTTACCAAAGCAACACTTTCCAAGGTAAACTCCCACGTTTCTGAGGCCTCAAAATCCCTTCCACCTTGGGTGTCTAGAACATTCTACACTAACCACTGGCCCTCTGGCCCCTAAACCGGATGCAAAAGCAGCCACTGTTGGCCCTGCACTGGCTCACACACCCTGTAAACAGCATCAGCCACACAAAGCGTGGCTGGCCTGGGACACCTGGCCTTTCAGAGGCCTTGCTGGCAAACAAGTCTTGGGGCCCCCTCTCCCCCTAGAAAGGTAGAGGTTCATGCAGGTAGATGGGGCTGGCAGATTGCTCTCTTGACAACTCCAAGGAAGCATTTGGACTGGGGGGCTCCTCTGGCAGGCCCTCTGCTCTCTGACTTTGTGTCAAACGTTCATAGCTGGATGGCCTTTTCCAGAATCACTCTGTTCCTAGGGTATGGTTTACACACGTATGATGCTTGTACTTCACCTTTCTTTGACCTTGGTGTCCCTTTCCAATTGTTTCAATAGCTTAGGTATGCTTGGTAATAGAGTTAGAACTCTTTAACACAGGCCAGCAAAATTTTATACAATTAAAATGCCTAAAATGTCAAGTGTAATCACGAGAATTTCATCATTTCCGCTGTAGAGCTGAAGGAAAAGGTCCACGTTCAGTCATTTTCATTCTCTGTGTTGATTTTGCGAAAGGCACTATGGAGACAACGAGGTTTTGAGGAGAGGTACGACCCAACCCGTACCCTGGGCCAGCGCTGGGCCTTCTGGATGCCCGGGGTGGTGGCCCTGGGTGGCAGCAGCTTGGGAGCACGTGTCCGGAATGGCCCACACAGACACATGTTTTAAACTCAACCTAGAGGGAGTCTTTGTGCTTGGACCGTTTCAGATGCTTTATAACTGACCTGCTCCCTGCCAGTGAGAAATTTAAGAAACTTGGACTTCAGCAGTTGGCACAACCTGGCAGAGCAGTGACCTTCCAGTAGCCCCATGCAAAACCTGGAACCCCACTCTATCCAGAACGGATGGATTCTGGATTCTATCCAGCATGGGGTGGCGGGAGGGGCCTGGGGGCCCAAAACTGAGCTGGACCAGGCTTTGCTCCAAAAAGCTGACAATCTGGAGGGAGAGACAAATACCAGCCACAAACAAAGCACTGCCTGAAGTCATCTGAATATGGCAGCATATTGAGGAATTAGATAGAAGCGTGACGCTCCCTGGACCTGCGGGTGTGAGGAGAGCCTGGAGGGACCTCTGCGCAGATCGTGGAAGATGTGGGCAGCCATGGGCAAATCATCTACCTCCACAGAAGCTCCGTCTCCTTGCCCGTAAAACAGGCATGTGGCGGTTCTGCCATCACCTCACACGTCTCAGCTTAGGATTAACTGTGATTCCGTGTAACGCGCCCAGCTTGG
This sequence comes from Lynx canadensis, assembly GCF_007474595.2. Lineage (NCBI taxonomy): Eukaryota > Metazoa > Chordata > Mammalia > Carnivora > Felidae > Lynx > Lynx canadensis. The sequence continues at coordinate 3,815,177 of NC_044313.2, read as the reverse complement.
TGAGCTGCAGAAGGTCACTGAATGACTGTGAGTCTCAGGAGCAACTTCATGGGATTGGAAAAGCCAATCCCTCTGGCTGGTCTCGGTCACGGATCTTGAGCCTCAGGAAGGGCAAACCAATGGGCAAACAGTAGCCAAGGGCCTGGTCGTCTCAGACAGCAGAGGATGTAGGAACATCGCCATCAATGATGATGGCTGGCAGGCTTGTGCAGAGCTGGCTACATCCTGGTTCCTAAAAATTACAGATTACATGTTAGAATCATTTGGTGACATCTTGAATTCTGTATTCCTATATTTGTTTCTGCCTCTATCTATCTATCTATCTATCTATCATTTATCCATTCATCCATCACCTCTACCCTCCTCCCTTTCTCTGTCTTGATGTCTTCCTCTCACGCTGTCTTTATCTTGCCCATCCCCAGGCCCCACACCAGGTTGACTGAATCAGAATTTCTAGAGTGGAGCCTGAAAATGGGCATTTGTTCAAAGTTCCTTTGGTAGACACTTAGGGAATTATCTGTCTTATGGGAAAGTCCCCTTCCACACCCACCTGGATGGTTACGTTAGAAACGTCATGGCCACAGCGGTTTGGTCCAGGCTGGGTGTCTCTCCCCAGTCAATCAGATATATTCTCGGAACTTCCAATCCAGGAAAGAGATGCCAGTCCCCTAACACTGGCTGAAGCTGTATGTTGTGACATGTACCAGCTGTTGGCAACCATGTTTCCTCTCCATCACCAGACACAGAGAAAGCTGATGCACTCACAGCATGAAGGATGAGCCTAGGTGATAGATGGAGACAGTCCCCAGGGTTCCAGGTGTGCATGAGGACCAGCCACATCCCTGCTCCTGGATCCCCAGAGCTCTTATAACCAGCACCCCCATGGGCTTCAGCTGCTTGAGTGGGGTTCCTGCCCCCTGCAACTAAGGAGCTTCTAGTCAGTTCCAATCCTGAGCCTCCTTTGGAAATCACCTCCAAAGAGAATTTTTTCAGATATCTTTCAATCAGATCTTTGGAAAACACTGTTTGAAATCAGTCCTATCACCTTCAAAATGATTGAGATGGTTTAGTCCTATTATTTGTAAACTAAGTTCTTCTCCATAGCTGAACACAGTTTGGAAACATTTTCATGGCTTCCATGGGTAGATGATAGATATAAATAGATGATAGATAGATAGATAGATAGATAGATAGATAGATAGGAAGGAAGGAAGGAAGGAAGGAAGGAAGGAAGGAAGGAAGGAAAGGGAGAAAGAACAAAAGATAAAGTCTAAAGTAGGAATGGTCTAGTTGAAGCCCTGGTCCCTTCCTCTGCCCCAATCACTTCAATCTGCTGATAGGGAAACAGAAGCCTAGAGGAGCAGAATGCATCAGCAGCTTGACATCAGACTGGAGGTCATGGTGTGAAAAAAAACCCAGCTCAGACTTTGGTGTTCTAGAACAGCCATCTCCAGATCAAGGGTCAAGATGATACAATAAGCTACAGGAAGAAAATATTAGAAATTCTATTTATATGTTTTGTACCTCATGCTTTTGGAAATTTTATTTTGTGTATGTTCTAAAATATATATCATACAGAATATATACATAAATATATGAATATATATACATATATTACAGAATATACATATTAAAAAATACACTCATACACCCATACTGGGGGCCGTATTCTACTGGCAGAAGTGAGATCAAAGTGTTAGGTGACCAATGCCACCTGCTCATCCTTGCCGGGTGAATTTGAAAGCACTCTTACACCAGTCACATGTTTACCATATCTGTGCCGGGCCTACCTTGTGCCCGTTTGCAGATGGTTCTGTTTCCCAGTGGCCTATCTGGCCCTGCTCAAAACTGGAATGTTTACCACCCTGTGAAATAACCCTGTCAGCAGAGGAAACTTGTCACTACTTAAGGAAAACTGAAAGAGTGAAAGCATTGAACCCTACAAAGTAAAGGTGCTTGGGTTCTGAGAGATTTGCTTTTATGTTCCAGAACAAAAACAAGATGCGGAGGAACCCTTCCCTCTTCTGGGCCTGGAAGTCAGAACCAGAAGTCTGGTGCGCTGTCTGGCTGTGCTTGGGCAGTTGTGAGCATTTGACCCTGGACGCATGCCATCCGTGGATGTGACCCCACTCAATGAAGGCTGGGCCCCCGCGCCAGCCCTCTCTGTGCCCTATGTGTTTCCCAAGCCGGGGACCGGGAATTCGCTTCCTAAGTTTACAGGACACCATCAGTTAGCATTTCAGTGTTGATTTTAAGTGGGCACTTTAAACGCCCCCACAGCGGTTGGTGTTTGCGTTTCAGACCCAGCCCCTTGCTGCAACAGTTCTGGGGTGGCCTGGTCTGTGGCATGTGGCTTCATTTAGAAGCCTGGGTCCTTCTGACCAGCAGAGCGTTGGCGCTGGGTCCTTTCACTGAGTTTAATATGTTAATAAACATGTTTTCAGTGATCCCTGCTCCCTGATATCTGGCATATTAACAAGTAAGTGCTGCTAGGGGAATAGAAACCAGAATTATACCATCAGAAATCATATTTGGGGGAGAAATCCTTTCCCTCTCGTGATTGCAAGTTGGCTTTTTTATTTTAATAAAAAACAGAAGCAAGGAATAGTTCTGCCCTCCCTGGCACTTACGAACGGTGGGGGGGCAGAGCTCAGACACAGGAGCTCACCTCCAGAGTGAAAACGTTGAGGATCAGGGAAGCTTTTGTTTGTTTTAATTCTGGCAGCAAAAACTAAAACCGTATTTTCTGATGAGGAAGAAGGAAACGGTCCTACAGCAGAATGGCCGGGGAAAAAAACGTGCATACCAGGCACAGATAAACCAACAACAAAGCCCGTAATTACACCTAGTACAAGGTAGAGATTTTTCGATCGTTCTTTTAAGAGTGTAAGCTGACCCCCCCCACCCCACCCCCGCCTTTGAGAGACTTCTCTTGTCAGAATTTCTGCCCGTGTCATTTTTATGCCTGGGTCCACATGCACATTTTAGGAAAACCATCCAGGTCTTGGAGTCATGGCATCTACTAATTCACACTCACTGCAAAATAACACCCGAGGTAGCTCAGCCTGGCAAGGTTACGTCATCCCTCTTGAACAAAGGCCAATTTTTCACTAACCAGAGCCACCCGAGGCCAGACTGGCTTCCTCAGATCTTCAGGTTTAAACTCCTGTTTATTTGGGTATGGCACCAAACGAAGCATTCTCTTTATATTCCAGCAGTTTCTGCAAAACCAGCTGTTCTAAATTTGGTTTAAAACATTTGTTAAAGTCACCAATAAATGAGGGAGAAGGAACCGGGCTGACTTGGCAATAGGAAAAAGCTCTCAGGTTTCCTTCAACAAGACAGGCCTTCCTTCTAGATCGGTTTTATATTTGAGCTTGTCTTTGGGGGATTGTTTCCATGCAGGCTTGGGGGGGGCAGGGTTTTTCCAGCCAGCGTCCCCCTCAAGCGTGCCCAGCTAGCCTGACGCAGAAAACGAGGGCCGTTCACAGCAGGCTGGAGGGGGGCCAGGCCAGCTGAGCCCTAGGAGCATGGTGCTGGAGGAGTGCAGGGACCCTGGGCCAGTTGCACGGCCCGTCTGAGACTATCACGGCCCCTCGCTCGTGCCCACAGATCCTGAGGTTTGAGAGCATGTCCACAGACAGTGTGGCGAGTGGGTCCCCAGCAAGCAGCAGTGGGAACTGAAATTTGCCAGTAAGGCTCACTCCTACCACTGTAGTGAAATCGTTAGTCTGGAAGACACAGCAGGACCCACAATGGCAGGACCCACCCCCTCTGACACCCAAGGCCCCGCCAGCGTATCTCAAGGAGCTTGGGGCTCCATCCATGCAGAGGCCCACTCTGAAACACTCCTTCCAGGAAACAGGACAATAACAAATGAGTCTACCCCTCTACCCTGATCCTTGGATTTCCCGGACCTTCCTGGACCGCAGAACGTGGAGTAGAATCTTAGCTTTTCTGTAAACAGTGCAGAATCTGAGCTAAACGTGTCTCCAAAGGTGACGTTTCTGAGTGACGGCAACTTCTCGCGCTTGCAAACAGAATACGCGCCATAAGGACTAAGAATTTCCTTTGAAAAAGTGCTCGTGATCGATTCTTCATCTATGTGTTGAACGGAACGCCCACCCCTACCTACACCTCACCTTCTCACCTGGGATGCCCTTCCTTCTGCGTCCACCATGCCCTCCTGCTGAGGTCTGTCTCGTGTCCCAGATAGGTCTCATTTTCCAGATGCTCTAATCCGCTTTGACCCCAGCGGCCTGTTTTTACAGATGGCACTACGTGAACCCTTCCAGGGACGGCCCTCCTCTCTTAACCTAGACAATGAGGCTCTTGGGGGACAAGGGTCCTGTTGGTCCAGAGGCAATGAGGCCAGGCATTCTGCCCGTGAGGGACCACAAGGGGGTGTGGATTAGTGGATGCTACCAGGAAACGCTTTGCCAAATCCCACATCAGAAGTCTCGAGAGCGAAAACGCTTTTTCACACAGCATTGTAATATGTCACAGTGAAAAAGCGTTTTCCAAGATCCAGAGAGGTGTGTAAAGCGAATGCTGAGCACAAACCAGAACCATATTGCAGCCCTCTTGACATTTCCAAAATAGTGACCAATAAAAGTTGCTATTTATGCGTGCCCTACTGGTGACACTATTAAATCTTTTGGCTGTACTGTTCAGGGAAGGTTATGGGCTGAAAGCCGTGTGAATTGGAACTGTGTCTAAATTGGAATTTTATCTGGCACCATTTGGCTTAAACTTGGATTGCTAACCTTCAGGTTTTAGTCATACTGGAATTATACAATAGAGGTCTCACCGCTGTGTGGCATTTTTTAAAAGTTTATATGAAAAGAGAGAGAGAGAGAGAGAGAGAGGAGGAAAACCTTGGGCATGCTGCCCACACATGTATTTTGTTTGGAAAGAACCATTTTCCGAACTTGGGGGATAAAAAGAAATCTAATTTATTAGCATTTCAAAAATCGTCATGGCCGCAGAATGGGTAAACAGGGCAATCATGATTAATCTAAATTGAAAAGGCACATTTTGTTTATTAGATCCCTCAACTACCCAAGCTCCATTTTTTGTAATAGTTCAGATTTTTTTTTCTTCCCTACCCTTCAGAAGTGACAGAGAAAAATCTATTTCTTGGCTGAAGTAATCTCAGATAAATTAATATCATTTTTCATATAAATTTGTTTGGGGAAACTTGAAACTGTAGCATAACCTATTGATTTCATTATTTGATTTAAGTTTAAGAAATCCTACAGCTGCTTACTGTCAAAATTTAAAGCTAGTGTCCATTTTCAGCCGGGCACTTGGTATACACTTCACCTGGTCGCTCAATAAGGTTCTAATGGAAAAGTACGTGCTCATGAAACATACTCAGCGCTGCTCTGAAGCTTTAATAGCAGCAGAAGGGGTAACAATTAGCAGTTTTGTTTTTCTGGGCTTGAAAGTTTTTCCTGGGCTGCTTCCAAAAATTGTGTTCTTCATTGTTGACCTTTTTGGAGTTTGGAAGCAATGAACCACATTGCCTTCCACAAGAGTGTCAAACGCAGAATAAAAAATTGCATCACATCATTTTTCATCGTGGCCAGATGAGGTCTGAGTGGAGGAACAAGGAACAGGAAAGAGAGAACATCTGAAAAATTGGCTCTGCAAACTGGAATGTGATTCTGCTCGAAGGGGCCACTTTTTTTCCCCCCTTTCTTTCCAGAACAGGCAGGTTGTAGACAGATCTGGGTCTTAGCCCGCCACCCCAAGGGCCCCAATGTCAAGAAATAGTGATAGAACACCGTTCATTTATGCAACATCTGTAACACATATAGCAAATTATTAATAGCTCAATGTGCCAATCTGCCACTGTGCATTTCTGACATCGTAGGGGCCAGGAGCATGGAAGTTTTGCAGCTCAGAAATGAAAACTAGGCTCTGGATGAAAATTAAACACAGGTGCTTTGAGTTTTCGTGTATGAAATGGAACATCACTGACTGTTTCGGGGGGACACAAAATGGCAGTGCTCCCAGCTCAGCTAAAAGGTTAATAGAGCTAATGTGCTGTGGACATGGGTATCAGTATTATTTACACCATGTTGTGTCACTTCATGCTAATGTCTGGGATGCTGACAGTGCTGTGAAGGGCCAATTATGCCTCCTGCAGCAATGGAGGGTGCTACGGAGGACCAGGGAGTGGAGGCCTTTTGCTTACAAAGAAAACAAAACCAAAGCCACAGCACAGATCAAAGCCGTGGCGAGTGGGAGCTGCTTTTCATTCAGCACATGCCAGCCCCTCATTATTAGCCACCACTCCGAATTTCTGAGACAGAAACTCCCTCCTTCCACCGCAAACCTTCACCTTGGTTTTCCTTTCCTTTCTTTCTTTTTTTTAATCGATAATAGAATCTTGTGTTCATTGCTTACAAATTAACACACAGCAAGCATCCTTGGTGTTGTTGTGGTTGTTGTTTTCTTTCCTAGAATATCACCATTTGAAGTTCTTAACTATCTGCATCCCCTATCCCTGCAGAGACACACACGGAGCCCTTGTTTTGAAAGCGTGTTGCTCGGCGTCTGAAGATGCGAAGGCTACGCCTGAACTCTCTGCGATGATATTTTAGCTATTTCCCCTTGACTTTAAGTCAACCTCAAAGGCACTGCTCTCAGGAACTCTGGGGGAAAGTGAGGATAGTGAAATTAACCCAGGAGAACCTTCACTCAGTCCCCAGCTTCCGCTCTGTGACGGGGATAAGCCCAAGGCCTGCTTACCAACGGTAGCCAGGTAAGGCAAATGGTGATGTGAGAGGAGCCAAAGATGTTTCCAAACCCAGCTGTAAGAACACGGCAACTACTCACATCCGCGTCTTTTATGTCTTTCTCCGTGGTTGCCTGGAGAACCCTCCCGCCTGATGCGTCATCACGATCCGTCACCAGAAGGAGAAAAGCAGAGCTGGTCATCTCCAGGTCCCGGCATGCAGCTGAAGATGAGGTCCCCCCAGGCCAGAGCTCTGCCAGTGAGACAACTGTGGGGGAAGGGCGTTCGCCAGATTTTTCTGAGCAGCCTATCCAAACTGACCTTGAGGGACTCAGCCTGAGCTGAGGGCCGTGGCCACCTGCCCATGACAGAACTAGGCCATCCCTGATGGGACAGGATGCAACAAAGGGAAAGCAGAAAGAAACCCTGCCCCTTGCCAGCTCTGGGGGACAGATGGGGGCCAAGGCAGCAAAGAGGGTTGAGTAGGTGTCTGTCTTAATTCTGAGAAGTTCAGGGACCTCCCTGGAGGGATCTGAGTTGGTTTAGGCGACTATAACAAAATTTCACAGATGGAGTGGCTTATAAAACAGAAATGTATTTCTCACAGTTCTGGAGTCTGGAAAGTCCAAGGTCAAGTACCAATAGATTTGTTGTCTGCTGAGAGCCTCTTCCTGGTTCATAGAGAGCCACCCTGTGTCCTCACACGGTAGAAGTTGCTAGAAGCTTTCTGGGGTCTTTTTTATAAGGCACTAACCCCATTTGCGACTCCTCCACCCTCATGACCCTAACACCCCCCAAAGGTCCCAACTACTCACACCATCCCACTGGGAATTGGGTTCCAACATATGAATTTGGGGGGAATAAATATAAATATCAGTCCACTGCCGAAAGGGTTTTTGTTCTCTGTCTTGTTTGGGGCCCTGGGAGGGAGCTGCCAGGGACATCCTGGTTCCAGTATCTATTCAGCACCAGCAGGAGCCAGAGAGGCCCCACCGCCAGAGGCAGACAAGCTCACAGGGATGGCCACACTTGGAGAAGCATGGTGCTCTGGAGACCACACGGACGGCAAGGTCACGGTCAAGGCCGTGAATCTTCTCCATCATGCCCCTCCGCAGACCCCTGGGTGGGAGGGAGAGGAGGAGGGGAGGGCAGCTTCGGAGAGATTGATTATTCTTCTCCTAGAGCCCTGGGAACAGCCTAAATTGCTCCTTTAAACCTCTTGGTCTGAATTGGCCTAAGACTGGACTGGTTATTTAGTCACATCCCCCCCCCCCACCCCACTACTAATCAGCATGAGAGGTGCGGTGAGCAAACAGGGTTACTTACAAATAAAAGGAGTCTACGTTTCTCTTCACATGAATTGTAATGTGTCAAATTCCGGGAAAGCTTCACAGTCCAGCAAACCGTGGATCTGTTCCCTCTGCTTCCTTACTGGCCATGTGCAAACAGGACATGGAGGGGATTCTCTTAGGAAAACTGCCAGCACCCATAGAACTGGGGAACCAATGTTCGCTACGCTTGCAGCCAGAGGCGGGGGCTCCACTGTGTCACCGAGTCTACAAGGAGAGAGGCGCTTAATGCAAATGCACCTTGAAAACAGCTGTGTGCCAGGCGCTGTGCTAGATTTGGCAAAAAGGGAAAGGCGGACCTTGAGGAGACCAGAGGCCAGGGGGAGAGAAAGGCATCAGACGGGAGGCTCGGCTGGCTGGCCCTGTAAGACAGGGGTTTTCTTACGTTAGGGGAAAGAATTCGATTCATAAGTATATTATGTAGCATGATTTTCTTGGATTTATTGCATAGGTAGATATATTTATATAAATGTATTATTACTTTATTTCGAGATTATTATTACAATTTCCTTTGCGTTATCTCTTCTGTTTCAAGACATAGATGTATATATGTATATACATGCATACACATATATGTATATGTATATACATGCATACACATATATGTATGTATGTGAACATGTGCGTATATACATGTACACTGTTGTTTCTTTTTCTTCCTTTATTTTTGCTGCTTTGATCTAGTTCCCGGCCGCTGATGATTTGGACATTTGCTCTGCCTTGTATTTCACTGTCGGTCACCTGTGCTGGGCCTCTCACACTTGCCCCCAGCCTGTCTCCATCCCTGTGCCCTGTGTCCAGGGGCTGAGCTGGATGGACCACATCATCAGGCTCCTTTGCTCCAGGGTTTCTGGTTAGCTCTGGGCAACCGGGGCTTTGGCTGGAAATCGGAAACTGGAGGGAGGGTGAGCACACTCAGCTCATGGCTTCCCCACACTCACCTGCAGCTGCCCAAAGGCAGTTTGAGCCTTTTGAGGAAAGACCTCAGCTCCTGCCAAGAAGCACCCTCCATACTTTGGAGACTCTGTTCTCCCAGCTCTGCGTTTGGCTCTGTGTCCTGCTAACCCCACTCCCTCGTCCTTCACGTCCGGGCTGGGGAGCTGCACGGGAGTCACCGCTCCCTGGGGCACTGCAATATCCCTGCTTGTCCCTCATCGGACATTTCTCAAAGTTCCCATTTTGAGCATGCCCTCTGTTTCCGGCTGAGACTGGCTGAGAATCCCCCCCTTCTTTGGAAACCATCACCAGACAAATATTTCTCTAAAACCATGTGAAAACAGCGTCCATGTCCTTCCCCCAAAGATATTCTGTCCCTCCATTTCTTCCGTGACCCCTCAATCACTTCTCCTACCCTCTCCTCCCCGGATGAGACCCTGGGAATGACTTATGTCCCCCTTCACAGCTCCCACCGGCTCCTAGGTTTGCTGGGTAATTTATTACTTTATTTCAAGATTATTATTAGAATTTTCTTTTCTCCATGTCTCTTCTGTTTCCAGAAGCTCGTGCGTCTCCTGACGATCCCCCTATCACGCATTTAGATTTAACCACATGGCACAGGCCACGTCTGGCAACAGCTCCTTCTGTCCTCCTCCTCAATCCTCTACCTTCACATCTCTGTTCGATACATTCATTTAAACGTAACATTTTTTTTAATTAACAGTTAAAATAATTGTTTTGGATCAGTAAGAGTAATGCTATTGTCCATAATCTTTTATGAAGATACTCTGGACTTGGTGTGGAGAGTGAAAGCCTGAAACAGGCTATTTCTCACCTTTTTTTTTTTTCTTTTTTCCCTGAACTACCAAGTAAGAATATCCTAGTTGTACACCACATATTATTGGGATTATCCCCAAACTTCGGCGTCTGGACATTTGGTCTGAATGTGGTCCAGAAATTTTGAGGAGATTTCTTGCTGAAAACCAGACTAGCTTTGCCGGTTGCCTTCAATGCATATATTTTACTCAACAGTTGGAACAGTTGGAAAGATGAAATTATCTTTCAGGTTGGGAGATAATAGGGAATTGATTCTTCATCCATTACTTAGTAGTATTTGGGTCTGAAAAATAAAACAAACTATATTCTGTTTCAGAATTTGGATGCAATTTGGGACGATTCTCAATGCCATGTAATCAATTTCTTTTGCCTGGTTTTAAAAAAAACATTTTATGTTTATTTATTTTTGAGAGAGAGAGAGACACAGAGTACAAGTGGGGGTGAGGCAGAAAGAGAGGGAGACACAGAATCGGAAGCAGGCTCCAGGCTCTGAGCTGTCAGCACAGAGCCCGACGCGGGGCTCAAACTCACGAACCACGAGATCATGATCTGAGCCGAAGTCGGACGCTTAACTGACTGGGCCCCTTTTTTCTTTTTTAATTTTTTTAACATTTATTCATCTTTGAGAGACAGAGAGAGAGAGAGAGAGAGAGACAGAGCATGAGCGGGGAAGGGGTAGAGAGAGGGAGACACAGAATCCGAAGCAGGCTCCAGGCTCTGAGCTGTCAGCACAGAGCCCGACGCAGGGCTTGAACCCACAAACCACGAGATCATAAAGAAGTCAGCAGAAGTCAGCCACTTAACCGACCGAGCCACTCAGGTGCTCCAACTTTTGCCTGATTTAAAAGGCCAGGTTCAGGCGATTCAAGCAACCAAGTATTTCGCAGAGACATGCCCCTGGATCCTGCTACTCAAAATGGGTCTGCAGGCATATTGTGATTTCAGCCTATGTCCCTTTTCTCTCACCCCGCAGAGTATTTCATGTGAAAAAGCTTCACCCTGTGTGCTCTCCACTGAAAGGATGAGCGTGTGCACAAGGCCTTCACGACTATCACTCTTGGGTCAGTGCTGACTACCACCGCCTTTTGTGAATGAAGCTGGGTCTGAATTGGCATCAGATGCATCAGATTGGCATCAGATGTTCAAAAGTCTCATCACAAAGCACGCTTTTCAGCCTAATCACAACCTACAAACTAAACATTGACCGTATTAAAAATCTCTCCAGAAGCACCGATTTGCCGTGATAAACAGCCTTGAAGATCCTGCTGGCCCTGAGCATTTCCCTTGCGTATCAGAGCACACTCACGCAGTGCTGTCCTAGATGCTTCCATCCACCTGTATATCAGGGTCACAGCTCGTGTGCACGCCTGCCTGAAGTGTCCCTAACACAGGCTGCCTTCTATATCATGCAGCGTGCCACGAAGCTGTTCAGTAGCAAATGGTGCCGGCCCACAGTCCACTTCCTTTGCTGTCACTTTTGTGGCCCGTGGTGCATGTACTCCAGCAGAATTGCATCTGGGATCCTGTCCTGTTTTCTTCAACCTGAAGGGTGTGGTTCTGAAGGGTGGTGTTTTTTAATGACTAGTTTTGGATTTCGACGGGACGTTTGAACTACTCATTCACTTCTTAAAAATGATTCGGCTACAACACAATCATACACAAGTGCAACCGTGACCAAAAGAAGTGATACCGTGTGACAGAAAATTACATGGGGGGGGGGGGAGGGCTGAAGTCCACGAAGGGAATATTATCAAGGCAAACTCTATCCTTGCAACGCCGTGCAAACTTTCAGAACGTGACGTGGCTACTATAAATTCCTGACCATTCTTACAGTTCACGTTTGTGAAATGGACACAAATAAAATTGCATGATTATTTGTCTCCTGAAACCGTGGTTTTATGACTGGCAGCAAGGATCTGCGGGGGTGGGGGCGTCTATGGACCACAGGTGCGGGTGCAAAGAGACAGAGTGGCCCACAGCACCCCCTTCCGCTGCCCGCTTGAGTCTTGCCTCTCTGGTGGGAGTCGTCCAAGGTCAGCCCGCTGGCACCGCAGCCTGCTGAGCCCCAGGTCCCGGAAGCCACGCTGGTGCTGGGCTTCCCAAGGTCCGCTGTGCTGCTGGAGGACTGGCGGGGTCAGCTCTGTCTCCACGCATCGGGAATCCAGCTACGTTTGCTCATCTCCTCCCAGCTATCGAAGGGGACTCGTCTCTGGATGCCTCCTCTTGAGAATTCCTCCTCATAGAATATCACTGCTCTGGCAGAGTTTTCAGGAGTCACTCACTCAGGATTCACACAAGCCACGTCTGGGGCTTTTACTCTTCTTAATTGACTTTCCCTGGTTGAATCCAGAGCAAAAACTACAAAAGGTTTGGCACTTTAATAAATACTGGCACGTATTGCAACATCATTGTCCTTCTGTGGATAGAAAAAAAATTTACAATATATTTAAACTAAATACTGTGTTTGCCTAAATCCTTTGGAGGTGTCCTTCATGGTATACAGGATCTTTGGCTTCTCCTTTTAGATTGTAGATTAAATTGAAGACCTGTTTCTTATATTAAAATTACTCCAAAGCGGAAAAAATGTGTTCTTTTGCAAATCTTAAGTCACTGTGGCATTTCCAAAAAGCTAGAATAACCTAGAGAAGGCTAGAGAGACACCTTTGTTCTCTCGTACCCTCTCTCCTCCAAAACCTTAAGTTATGTTCCTCCCCAGCCCTGGACCCTGACCCTCCTGTGGCCAGGGCCACCCAGAGATGGGTCCCTCAGTGACACCTGTCACCTAAGACCTGAGCAGGAAGAGACAGGGGTGCAGAGGGAGCAGGAAAGCCCCTTCTGGATGAGGTCATGGGACAACTGTGACATCAGACATCGGCGGGAGATGAGGAAAGCTTGGGGGGAGGCCAGGGAAGATTTTCTGGCTCACAAGCATTCCCTGTAGCCCCCAGCATCCTGGAAACCCGGCTGGGTGTCCAAAAAGGAACATCAGAAGTGGGGGAAATCTCTGCTCCATCCTCTCTGGATCCTGCCCGAGGTTTTTATGACACATTATCTGGTGTGTCGAAAAAACATTTTTATTCCATGAGAAAGAAAAACTTTGGCAGAATTATTTAAATTATTAAGGCTCAGTCCAGCAGTTTCCAAGGGCTTTTGAACTTAGATTCTTTTGCAGTTTTATAATAATCTCGTTCTTTTGGAAACCGCTCTGAATTTTCTCCCAGTACAGGGGAATAATGGATTACCATTCCAAGATGTTTTTATGACAGGGTGACTTCCTCCCAGAGTTCGAGGTAAATTATGAGGTTGAAAATCTTGTTGCATCATGAAGGCTCTAGTAGTTCATGTTCATATAGAGTGCTTTACAATTTTCAAACTCCATTTCGTACTTTTTTCATTTCGTCCTCCCAAACACACGAGGGGAGGTGGGAAACATCATCTTTCTTTGCCGCAAAGACAGGAAACTAAGCGTCCAGGCAGCCGGGTGCCTTGTCAGGATCCCTCAGAAAATGGGCCTCTGTTTCGGGGTCACCGCTCTGCCCACTGGTGCCCCTGCCACTTCACCACATGTGGCCCACAGCTGTCAGAGCAGAGGCAAGCCACCAGCTCTTCATTTAGTCCCTCGTGTCACAGACGAGGACGCCAGGGGCCAGAAACCCCCAGGACCCGCCACCCCACTTGCCTGGTCAGTGGCTTGTAGAATCACAGGACCCCAGACCCGAGATCCGAGCCCAGGGTACATCAGACCCTCAGCTCCCCGCTGCACCCCAAGGCTCTGATAGCTCCTTATTCTGAGAAGGGTCAGACGCTGGGAGAAAGCCATTCGTCTTGTTATGGTTGGAGATCAATATCAAACCTGGAAACCATCCTGGTTCTTTTCCTGCCTTTCTTCCAATGCCTTAAAATCAAAGCACCTCTATGTCGTGACTTTAGTGCAAAAACTCCAACCTCTGCTTAGTCAGGGTAGAGATGCTAAGTTAAAACCTCAGGGCCAGGTTGGGGACATGCTCATCTGTGTGTGGTGGAGAGGGTGTTCGAAATTTCCATCCAGCCACTGGAGGCTTCAGGTGCCCAAGTGGAGGGAGGCAGGGGAATCATTCAGATAGGGCTGGTCCTTGCACTGTGCAGAAAGTTGGTGCCTAATTTTTTTCTCATTCCCTTCTGTCTTTCCTTGTCACAGATCTACTTAAAATCAGCAACATGTTTGCAGAAGCAAGTTTTTAACAGCGCAGAAAAAGGTAGTATGGTCTTGAAGAGCATTAAGAACTCCCATTACTTTAGTTTAGACTACAAGAAAAATGAGGGCATATAAGCCTATATTAGAGAAAAAGATGTAATATTCTATTACTGGGTTTATAGCTATATATAAAATCCAAGTACACTGCTCCCAGCCTCTCGTCCTCTGTTCAAGCCACTAATAAATGGTGAATTCCTTTAGTTTAAAGATTGTGACTCTCACCTTTAAGCTTTCATAACTGTTGGAAGGGAGAAAATGAAAGCTACATAACCCCATCTATTATTTTCCAAAAGGAAAAAAAATCCACAAAATTTAAATCTTCTGCAAAGAAGACGGAAATTTATTTAATGAGCATGACACCCATAAAGATTGGATCTCTCACTGCTAACGGTGCCTCGGTTTGGAAAGGGCCATGAGAGCACCCAGGGGCTGTAGCGCTGGGTGGACAGAGCTCAAAGAGGAGCCCGCCGGGGTAGACTCCCGCGCAGGAGGCAGGGGTCTGGGCCACGGCGACCCAGCTCCACTTGCTTGTTGCAGATAAGACCCTTCGGCGATACCAAACAAATAAGACCGCCAAGATTTTTTTTTTTTTCTTGTTCCTAACTTTCCCATAAAAAGATTCAGGTAAATGTAGCATGACGAGCCAATTTAAGCCAATTTCAAAGTTATTTGAGTAATTGGTTATTAAGATAACAGTCTCAAATTTCAATTCAGCAATTATTGTCTTAAAGACACAGACCCAGGCATCAGGAGAAAAGTGGGGGTTTTAAAGGGAAAGAGCCCTGGTTTCCTGGGGAGACAAGCAACCCCGTGAGCGACACAGAGCAGTGAGAGCATTTCTTTCCTCTCCAAAAGGGGCCTCCATGCACATAAGGAGGATGTTTCCAGAATAGAACAGAATTGTGCTTCTAAACACAGGGACCAAAATGCCCTTTAAAGCCTTGATTATGATGAAGATCCAAGGTCACACGCACTCATACTCAGACACCCACACGCCCACACATGAGTGGGTCCTCACCGTAAGTTGAGACCCACAAAGGGACTTCCTCCTGTGCCCCAGGGGACAGCAGTGCAGCCTCACTCAAAGTCCCCTGATGGAAAAGATGGTTTTGGCAGAGGTTCCTGGTGGACGGCCAAATTTGCCTTTCTAATGATGGGTGAATTAACTCCAAAAAGCCTTACAGTAAAGAAATACAAAATGCTGAGCTGATTCCCAGTTAATCAACCCCCTAGGATGGATGTCTGTGACCAATTATTACCAGCTACTAGATAATCACTCAGCCCAGACTGCAAGGGATCGGCTTTGAGGCACTGGTTGCTCACAGATTTTCAAAACACGTGGGAATCCTTGATCCTGGAGACATCTAGGAAGACAAGCTTCAAAGAAACAAAGTGACCTTTTGAAGAATGCAGTGACAGTAAGAATTATCACTGCCCGTACGTGGGCCTTGAGCATCTCCTGGGTGCCAGGCCCCGGGCTTTATTATGACTCCGCTCATGTACTTCGCACAGAGATCCCCAAGGGAAGGAATTTTAAGCTGAGGATACTGAGATTGGGAGAATGAAGTGGGCTGCCCAAGGTCCTTCTTCAAACACCAAGCTCACGGTCACCAGGTTGGGCTGACACTAGAGCGCCTTAATCTTAAAAGACAATTTCAGGGTCAAGCAGGCAGATGTTGTCACACATTCATCCATTCACTCAGGGTACAGACCCTCACTGGGGGCCCACACTGGACAGGCAAGGCTACTTTGAATTAGTAAGGAAGGTCTGCAAAAAAGAGAAATACAGTAAAGCCTTGGATTGTGAGGAACTTGTTCTGTGAGTGTTCCGCAAGACGAGCAAACATTTCTAATAAAATTTAACTTGATAAATGAGTTATGTCTTGCAGTACGAGTACGAAGTGATGCTGAATGTCACATGATCACAACTGAGCCAATGGTTCTTGAAATTCCCTTTGATAGACGAGTGCTTTGGATTACAAGCGTGTTTCCACAATGAATTACGTTCGCGAACCAAGGTTTTACTCTATTTCAAAAATAAACAATAACAATGAGTCAATTCTATTTTGAAAGTCAGGTAGGATAGGACTAACTGCCCGGTAACTGCAGGGTCCTCTGAGCCTATCACTGTAGGAAGCAGGCCTCACCTCCTCGGTAGATAGCTACGGCCATGCTGTGCTTTGCAGAGCTCTCCCAGCCCTGGGTCAGCCCTCCTGGTAGGAGGTGGGCTGTGCCAAAGAAGGGAACGTCTTTGTGCAGAAGTGCACATGGCTGACCCAAATATGTCTGCTCTACAAGTGAGTCTCTTCAGTAGCTGAGCAGAGCAGCGTTCTGAGCACAGAGACTGGAGGCACTTAAGAGCAGGAAGAGGGCAGGGTGTGATGCTTTCCCCCTCCCAACCCCCTTCATCCTTCCCCAGGAGCTGACATGTACCACATTTGTCATCAGATAAAATTCTTTTCAAGTGGGCAGTTTAAAAAAAAAAAAAAAAAGAGGATTTCCCCAGCCAATTCCAAACCTAGCAAACATATATACCCATGTGTTCCATTCACTAATTCTCCTGAATTTACATCTCTTGGAATTTCTTCTTTGATTTAAGCTGTCCCAGACAGGGGTCCTACCATGTGATTTATAGGATGCATATTTCCCAAGGAAGGGAAGTGGATAAATATGAGAGATGCTTCAGTGGCACAACCACTGGTCAGCGGTAAGGAGTAGAAAAGATGTAGGTCGTTTACAGAGAGTATTTGGTCTTTACAATTACATCTCCTTTTTTAAAAACAATGTCTTCGAAGAATATTAGAATCAAAACAACCCTCAAGTATCATCTCTTTATTCTAAACTTTGATTGGCCACGCGGTCATTTTGTTCAAATCCTTATGGAGGGCAAGGCTGATCAATGGGGTCCCATGCTTCCCTGCCTCTTATCACCCATGGAAGAGGTCCATGGAGCCCCCAAGCCCCACAGATCAGTTACAGAAACACTGATGCAATGCCTTCTTCATCTCCATAGTGGGGAAACCCCACTTTGCTTCTGTAAGAGGAAGCAAATTTCCCCTGACCACAGAGCAAACAGCAGAGCTGGGTTTGAGCCTTGGGTTGCTGGTTTACCAGCTGGGGGTCTGGGTGTTGGTAACACCACCCCAGCACCTGGTCATCTGCGTCCAGGGAGCAGCATGAGGCCAAGCTTCCCCAGGATTCCAGCCCTGTCGCCCCTGTCTGCACCTGCTCTCTCAGGCAAACCCATCCAAGCCCACAGCTCCCATGAACACCTGCCTCCTTACCTCTTCCCAGACCCAGGTGGGCATATACACCTGCCCATGGGCACCTGGTTGTTCTGTTTCAGGATAAAGGTGCTGTCATCTGAGCAGAGACCAAGGCTTCACCCTCCATGCCACTCCAAAAGGATGGGAATTTTGAAAGCTCACAACCTCATCCTCAGCCCCTGGCCTGAGCGACCTCACCTTGTTTCTCTTGGCTATGTGGGGGCCTCTGGGAATAAAAGTCCTCAAGTTTGTAGAAACTTTTAAAGAACATTCCCACATAATATCTTATAGGAGCCTCATTTGATGCCTGAGTTTTTATTCTCATTTCCAAAAAAAGGAAAAATTTGGCCCCAAGCAGAGATGCTCTAGGACATGTTGGGGGTCCCCCGGGTACCTTGGGGTTGGCCGTGTTCTCTGGCATGTTTAGTCTGCTTCCATCTGCCGCAGGATTTGGCTTCTCTGTCAAGTGAAGTCAGCCCCTGCACTTGCCACAGGTGGAGCCCAAAGTTCTGTCCAGGCAAGGAGGAAGCTTACCTGCCCATCCTCTTCCATGCCACCTGTCAGACTTTCCAGAACTTTCCCTGCTCCTCAGACTGACTCTGCAGCTTCCATCTGCCCAGCTCAGGGCCCCCTCTGAGGCCTCTGGGAGAATGTGGGGCACATGGCTTGACCTCCCACAGATCCTGAACCATCTGTGTTAAGATCAGAACCAGCTGTCAGTCACTGGAAAAAGAAACAGCAACAAATTCATCATTTCAAGAATATCATATGTCAAACAGCAAATAGCAGTGTGAGTAACGTAATATAAATAGCAATGTGACTCTAAATTAATCAAATGGCAACAAAAAATGAATGGCATCTAAATAGAATCATACAATATCTAACCTTTAGGATTGGCTTTTATCCCCTCGGCATAATTCTCTGAAGATACATTGAGGCAGTTGCGTGCCAATCATTTGATCCTTTTTTATTTCTGAGTAATATTCCCTTGCATGGATGTACCACAACTGGTGTAACCATATACTCCTTGAAGGGCATAACATGCACATGGTTTACACAGAAACTTCCATTTTCAGTACAGTGGGGTTCATATAGAAGCCCAGGCTGTGGTTCTGTGTGTTCCACACCCAGAACCCTGGCCCTTGGTCCAAGAAGGCATCTGATTAGCACCATGGACAGTGGAGTCATCATTCAGCATCTACCTATTGCACTGTGTTTTGTTTTGTTTTTTTTTTTTTTCAAATGGGCTGGCATGATGCCACAGTCCTATATTTCAGAAACTGTCCTCACTTCCCTGGCTCAGGATGCAAGAAAGGAAAAACCCCAAATGGAACACATCAAGTAATATGATCAGAAGGCTTAACTTGGGTTACTTTTAAGGTATTGGGAAAGCGGATTATCAACTTTTTATTAAAAACATTTACCACCTCCATGGAGAGATTAAAAAAAAAAAACTGGGGCAAAGGAAGGACAAAAAAGAGTTAATATCCTGTCAATTAGAACTCCTGGAAGATTTTAATTATGAAATGAGAAGGTGATCCAGTCAGCCTATATTCCAATGGAGCAAACTGGGCCTTTAAATTATTAAGTTCTAAAAATCGTTCTCTTTTTCCCAGTCTCTCATGTGCTTTTAAACTAATTCTCAGCATTAGTGTATTTGGCTCTAAGTTGGGTATGTGCTCGGCCTGACAACGCTCGAAAGTGCCAAGGCATAAAGTTTGTGGCTCACCAGAGAATGCTCCATTGGTTTGCCATTTGTTTAAAGTTAGACAGTCTCCTTCTAATTGGATTCAATTACGGGTGGTTTACAGGATTTGTAAGGAGACAACAGGCTTCCGGGGGCTCCAGGAGGCTTGCACAGGGTCTAGTCGGGTCTCTCAGACCCTAGGGTTCCTGCCACACAGGACAAAAAACAAGATGCATTTCTTGTTCTGTGTCCCAGGCATCTGGACTGCTGTCTGCTGACATCTCTGGTGCATTATGACATTAACCAGCAGAGGACAACTGTGTCATCTTCCACTCCAGAGACCAGGGGACAAGATGCAAAGACATCAGAATGTGGATGGTCCATTAATGGGAAGCCCAATGGAAACAAAAAAAAAACCTGAGCCTCTAAGACACATATAGCTCTTGCCAATGCAAAGACAATGTTATATAGAAAGCCTCTGGTGGTTCGCTTCTGTACTTATCACTTATTTCCGATTTCGTTAGAGTAGACCCTGGTTGATCTGACAAGGACTAGCTGTTATGGTCAATGACAGAAGCAGGGACCCATTCAAGCCAAGAGAGTGCACTTTTGGAATTAAAGTCAACGTGCTCTTTTGAAAGCCATAGGAAAAGCAGACACAGGATGCGTGACCGTAATCCTAAAGGCAATCCCGAGAGGCCCAGAGAGAGCAAGCCATCAGGCTTGGTCCAGCAGGTTGTTCTGCAGATAACAGAGCTGGGTCCACACCCAGCACATAGGGCTGCCAGGGTACAGGACAAGGAAGTGCAGTGCAACACGACTTGTCTGCTGAGGGGTCTTCCTGGAGGCCACTGGTTATGGCCAAAGCAGGAAAGAAGCCCTTAATCCTTCCCCCTTCCCCAGAGGTGACCGGGACATGGCCCATTTGGAAGGACATGACCTTACTGCAGACACAGGCAGCCCTGTCAGAGGGACATGATCCCCATTAGAGGGACACCATCCAGTTAGAGAGATACCCTCTGTGGCCTACTCAGTGGATGTCCAGGAGGTACTACTGAGATGGGCAGAGGACGGGAACAGGTGCTGCAATGTGGTCAGCCTGTTGGCAGGCAGTGTTGTACCCACCTGCTCGAATGTGGTTCCCACTAGCACGCTCTGGACAGATAACCAGTGTGGTTCCAGTCCCAGGCGCTTTCTTTGGTGCCATCAGGTGACATAAAACTCTCCTCGGGTGGGAAGAAAGCACCAGGTGAATTGTCCCTACAGGGGACACTTGGCACCTGCTTGAACTGGGAACTGCCCACAGGCCAACATCTTCCCGGATGAGCAGCATGGCAGCATGTAGCTTGCATTTCTTTTTAAGGTGTGGAAAGCCCTGGAGGACCTGTCAAGTGTCCACAAAGTATTCCCTAAGTTGTGGAAGGACTGCAGAGGGAGGGGAGGGTGCTACCTTTTACAGCCAGCTGCCCAAGGTGGGAGGGCCCGTCTCCCAGATGCAGCCTGAGAGGCCCAAGGCGGGCATCTGCAGCAGAGGCCCCGGGTCCTTGGGCTCTTGAGGACACAGGAGGGCCCAGATAAGCCGCACCTGGTCCAGGCATCCTGGGACCCCCAGGGGCATCTGATGGGATCTCAAGAGGAGGAGTGACTGATGGAAAGCCAGAGGCAGTCTGTGTGTTGGGGCTGAGAATAACCATGGAGGGGGGCCGTGCCTTCATCAGGTCTACTTGGCCACACTGTCCTGTACCCCAAGGACAGGTAAACAGACCCCCCACACACACTCACTGCAGCAAAGATGGCTCCTCCGTCCAACTCAGGTGCTGTTCCAGAAACAAACTCCACAGGATCTCGGACCCTAGGGCCAGAATCCTGACCCAAATCCTCTAATCCCACAGCATAACCCTTTCTTTAATATTAAAATAAATGTTCAAATAGTTAATATTTTAAGTGATGACGTACCCAGTGTCTCCTAGCAGTCAGACCCACTGCCATCACCTCTTGCTTCCAATTTGTTCCAGCAAGGATACAGGTGATGTTAGCTAATAACTACCACAGAGGCAGTAGGCCTGAACCCAGCCCGGCTCCTACTCTTTGACTGCACTGGCGCTGGCATGATTCCCATCAGCTGTAGCCATGAGGAACTGCCCGTGTCACTGGAGAAGGAGGACCCAATGTCACAGGAGGTGAGCCACCTCCAGGGTCACCATTGTGGTGCGGCACTTAAGACACGGCGGCTGCACGGGGGCTAATTAGTCCCCGGGGGTCTGAAGAGTCAGTGCCCTGCCTGAAGCTGGCCAGCCCAAGGGGAGCTCGGCAGACCTCAGCAGCCCGCCTTCTCTCCCAGGTGTGCAGGGGCCCAGGTGACAGCCCCAAGGGAAAGAGAAAATGCAAAATTGTTGCTGCTAAATCAACCCCCTTAAAAAGGGCAATTATCCACACTTCCAGTGTGGGCAACAATTCCTTGGGCTGATTAATACGAACAATGCCTCTCTTCTTGCCTGCTTCTTACCGAAGTCACCCTTGGCTTTTTTAGGGCTCTTCAGGAGTCACTGGTGGACCAGATGGGGGAGAACCTGTGGAAGAGGCTGTGCATCAGGAACGACACAGTTTACAGACACTCTCCAGCAGGTACGAGGTCACCCCCAACAGGGATCATTTCTGCTATGTGATTAAGAGTCAGATTCTGTGGCCTGAGAGGCATATATAGGTTTTGGAGCCCATTCTGGGCCAACTCTGTGACCAGAGTCTCAGCCTTCTCACCTGTGAAATGGTATGAACAGAGCTAACCCCACGGGACCAAGAAACAACTTCCCCTCTGTGCCCAATAGGTGCTCTTTGCTTCTGAGTCTGGGCACCCCATGGGGCCCATCCAGGTTTCCCACATCATACCCACTACATCTGCTGTGAACCGCTTGTGGCCAAAACCTATACTCATTCATTCATTCCTATCTGTCCCTTGTTTAGTCACCGAACATTATTGTGGCCAAAACAGACACTTCCCTCCTCATGAGCTTAGAGTCCCACATGAAGTCATTAAGTCAAGAAACAGGGTAAAAACTGAACAGCGGGCCTTCAGTTTGTTTTTATTAAATTGACCCAAAAAATGCAGTCTCTGATGTTGATTAACATGTGGCAGGAAAGACTCACTTCCCCAAGTCTGCAACAGCACAAGTCTGGGAGACACTTTTTCTGGAATATTCTATGATAATATCTAAAGTCACATAATTATGCTATCTTTTGATGCAGGAAGAATTCCAAACTTGTACATTTGTCCTGAAGAAATATTTTTTTTTTTTTAAGAAAAACCCTGCACATGGTGAATCCTAGCAGCATTCTCTATGATCGTAAAAAACGGGTGAAAATCCTGATATCCAACAAAGGATCGTATGTCGAAGTGATGGAATATTGGTTGGCTGCTAAAACTGTAATTATGGAGACTGTAGGAACTAGTTACGCTATAGCGTGTTAAAATTCACAGATTTTAGTTTCTTCTGATTGGAAGCAAAGACTGGAATTAAAGTAGAAACATGAAATCAAGTATTTCCGTTGGACAAAGAATGACTATGTTTTTCTCTTCTTCCTTCCTTTCTTTGTTTAATCTCTTCTGCTGTTGTCATCACAGATTTCTGCTGGGGCAGTGAGTAGCGGCTGGTCAGACACCCAGCACCGACCGGAGGAGAAGGCCTTCGAATGCCAAGCACAGCTGGCGCCCCTGGCATATGGCCGAGGAGAAGAGGCCCAGGACCCTGCTGTGCATGCACGACAGCCTCAGTGCACTGTGTCCTTACAGCCATCATCCAAGGGGGTATTTGTTCACCACCTGTACTTGAGGCGGTGCAGATAAAGACCTTCCTAACTGTGTGAAAGGTGGGTTTGCACCCCCATGAGGAGAAAGAGTGGGAGGGCTGGAGAGCACCAGGAGGAGAAGGAATGGGTTCTGACCTTCCATGACAACTGCGACTGTGGATGTGGTGTGTACACCCCTGTCGTGGATTGCATGGCGTCTCCCAGAAGAGTGGGGTGGAGTCCCAAACTCCAGTACCTGTTCATGTGACTTTATTTAGGAATAGGGTCTTTGCAGATGCAGATTGTGGATGCAATTGAGTTAAGATAAGGTCACTGGGGTGGGCCTTAGTCCCATATGACCAGGGTCCTTATAAGAAGAGGAGGACAGATCAGAGAGGAGCGGCCACATGAAGACACAGACGCACGGCGGTGTGCTGACAGACGTGGAGGGTCGTGGACAAGCCAACAACCATCCAAAGACACCAGACTGAAGGACAAGTAAGATTCTCTCCCACAGGCTTCAGAGAGAGCTGGCTCTAACAGCTCAATTTCAGACTTCTGGCCCTGGGAACACAGAGAGAGCAAAATGTCTGTTGGCATCAGTCACCAGTTTGTGGCACTTGCTTAGGGTGTTCCTGGAAACGAACACATACTCATGATATCAGATTCCTTGCCTTTAAGAAAAGGAAGTGATATTTTCCTTTATAATCAAGTGCACCTTTAAGATTTAGTCCCTGAACTAAACTGCTTTGGCCAGGAGACGGGCTCGGCCAGCGAGATTCTGAGAAGACCCAGAGGGAACAAGAGGCAAGACCCAGTCTCCCGGGTAAGGAACCCTCCGCCAAGACCCTCAAACCATCTTCAGAACAACCTGTTGTCTCAACCGCATGGAGAAGTCACCTCCAAGTTGCTGCACATAGAGCAGGGTGTGAGAGACGATTCACAGGGGGCAGGGGGAGTGTGAGGAAACTATTAGAGCTTCTTTTCGTACATTTCTAAATTTCATTCATTTAAAAAAATAAACTAATTTTAAAACAGCTGTAGATCCACAGAAGAATTGTGCAGATGGTACAGAGAGTTTTTATATTCCCCACACCCAGTTTCCCTATTATGAATGTTCCACTGGTCTGGTGCATTTGTTACAATTAATGAACCAATGTGGATACATTATTATTAACTAACGTCCCTACTCTATTCAAATTTCCTTAGATTTTTTTATATCCCAGGATTCCATCCGGGATCCCACGTGGCCTTTAACGGTCATGTTTCCTGAGTCTCCTCCTGGCTGGGACAGTTTCTCAGGCTTTCCTCATTTTCCATGACCTTGAGAGGTTTGATGGGTACGAATCAAGGCATTTTGTAGGGTGTCCCTCATGGGATTTGATGCTTTCCTCACGGTTAGATTGGGGTTGTGCATTTTTAGGAGAGGGACCACAAAGTTAAGGTTATCATCACATCAGATCAAAGGTCCATTCTGTCCACATGACCTGTCAATGTCAATGTTGACTTGATCACCCAGCTGAGGTCCGTTTGTCGGGGGTCTCCACCGTCAGCCTTCTCCCCTTGCTCATGGCCCCTTTTGAGAGGAACCCATGTGTAGCCCACACGTAAGGGGTGCAGGTGATGAGGTGACGTTCAATTTTTTGCAGGCAGAGTAACTATGTAAATCGTTTGGAATTAACACTGGAAATACGTCTATTCTGCCCTATTTATTTAGATCAGTGTAGACTCATGAGTATTTATTTTATACATTGGTTATAATCCAATATACTCGATCGATCAATTGATGGATTTCACTCTCAGGAGTGCTTTCATTTGGTGCCTGTGTCCTTTTGACACAAACCGGGTATTTTTGAACAGCTTTGTTGAGGCATAATTGCTATATAGCAAACTGCACATATTTAATGTACACCATTTAATGAGTTTGCACATCTGTACACAGTCTTAAACCATCACTACAATCAACATAATAGACATATGCATCACTTCCAGACATTTCCTCGTGCCCCTTTCTTTTGGTTTTTGTGTTTTGCTTCCTGGTGGTAAGAACACTTAACATGAGATCTACCCACTTAACAAACTTCGTGTAACTTATTTTAAAAATGTGTTAAATTCACTATATACGTGTTGCATCAAGGGAGGCACTATGGCCTGAGCAGTGGTTCTACAAGTGCTGTTGGACAGCGAAAGGTTTGGAGGTAACCGGCCTAGGGGACCACAGACTGTCACCTGGAGCCATCACGCTGCAACACCAGGTGTTTGGAGTTCATTTCCAGGCTTCTCTTTTTAAGCAAACTGCATCTGGAATACCCAGCCAGGTTTGCTGAAAACCACGCTGGTGCTCACTGTAAAACGCGGAGCCCCCGCAAATGTTAGCATGGCACCCTGTACCTCGCACCCCAACCACAGGATGGCAGACACAGGCATTGTCTTTTCCAGCCAATTTATATTAGGATGGGGAAACTGAGACCTGGGGTGGAAAAGGGAGGGCAGAGAGAGAGAAAGGAAGCGGGCACCATGGAGCGAGCACTTCCTAATGATCTGACTGCAATCACACTTGGGGGGACCTAGAAATGGGGCCAGCATCACACAGAATGCTCAATCTCTGAGTCTCAGCGTCCTTGGGTATAAAATGGTAGAGCGGCCTCTGTCCTGCTTACGGCATCGTCAGGGGAGCACTCTCCATCAATTACACAGCGCATGCCCACACGTGAAGGGTGCTCATCATCATTATAATCAATATGGAACTATTATTAGGATGACGTCATCCTGCACGGCACATACGCAGAGAAATTTGCAGTGTTATCTCTGGGGAGGCCTCGGGGGCCGAGAGCGGGAGAGGGGTCTTGCGCTCATTGTACACCCTTGTGCCAAGTTTGAAAGTTTTTTTTTAACCAGATATATTTTATTTTTATAATAATAAAAAGAGAGAAAGGAACCATACATAGATAATTAGATCACGTTTCCTCTGAAAACATTGACTGGGCTCCAACCGGGTGCCGGACGGTGTGCCGAGACCCCCAAACCACAGCCAGCAAGGCAGACAGAGCCCTGTCTGGAAACATCCCTGCTCCGTGTGACACGGATGGTCCTACTAAGTTGAGCAGGCACCCTGATGCGGCTTCCTGTCTCCCATTGTACAGATTACATCACAGGTGGGAACCTCCATCTACCCGTCCATTCACCCGTCTTTATTTTGTTCCTGAGACGGGTAGAATGGAGTTCAGCACATCTTTCCGCACATGGCACAGCTCACCACTGCTCACGCAAGACCCCATCCTTTATTCCATTTCCACTGAAATCGGTCTCTCCTCTTCCAGGTCCGCCCCGACCCAGAAGGGTCCATTCCGGTATACTTTATCAATGCACGTCATGTAGGTACATAGCCTTAAATGTTGTTTTGCTTATGAATACGTGCTTACCTTATACAAATGGTGCTGCCTGGTAGCCTGCACTCTGTTTCATATTTATTCCACTGAGTAGCACATTTTGAAGATTTGTCCAGCTCGCTCTTTGTGAGTCTTTCCATTTCTTCCATCCCCAGCTCAGGCCACCTTGATGCGCATTCACCACCTCACCTTTATCCAGTGCCCCAGTGACACTTGCCCCTCCTGCCCCCCTGCTAAATAATACTGGCTGGAGAATGAGACTTTGCATTTCAAACAAAATCTGAGACACTGGTTGTGGCCAAGTAATCTGTTGCCTTTGGAAACTAACAAAGGCCACCAACATGAAGCTGTCCACTTCCACAGGTACAAGTTATCTGTCCTCTCGGGCATGTTCTGAACCCAGTACCTCTGAAGACACGCCCCTCCACAAGGGCCTGGCACGAAACAAGTGGGAAAGGACATGCTCCCTGCAGTACATGTCCAGGAAAGGAAATGATTTACCAACAGCCGCGGGGCTCTTTGCCCAAAGGTCCAGCCTCGGAAGATTCTCCTCCCTGCCACCCCCGCCAGTGGAAAGGCATTTGGGTGTCTTTCAGGCGGTGGTAACAAGCATTCCAAGTGAATCTGACCCTGTTAGCAATAGCAAAGGTGGCATAGAAAAAATAAGCATTTGCAATAAGCATGGGTTTTCCGTCCTAATACTTGCCAATAGAACTCTAGTTCCTTGCCATACAGACAACCTCATTGCCTTGCTCGTGTCAGATCCCCTTCCTGCCTATGCCATGAGGGTATAGTGTCAGTCTCTTCCTTTGCTTCAAACATACAGGACTCCCTATCCAGAGCTATAAGGTGCACCTCATCTTTTTCCAGAGCAGAGAAAAGGAGAGACACCCAACTTACACACGTGTGACTCTGAGGTGGCACCTTAATTCCTTCCCACCTAGGATTTAAGTAGACCAGGTGCTTGGAGCTTTTATTCTATTCTGTTTCTGATTCAGTGACACCTGTCACAGCCTAAGTCATGATCCCTGGGAAGCCAGTCACCAGTTAAGGAAACTGAGGCAAAGCCCCAGTATGGGGATGCTAGCACAATGCCTGGGAAGCTGCTGGTGAAAAGCACAGCACAGAGCTGGACAGCCTCCCGCCTTCTCTCAGCGGCCTTCTCTCACCGAGGTGGTCTTTGTTGCTGTCAGGCTCGCCCTCAGTCTGTGAGCTCCAGCCTGGATCGTCTATGCATCCTCTGTCCCTACTACTGAGAGGGGCACAGGGCACCATATATTTTCATGGAACAGAATGAAACAGAACCACACCTGGTAATACAAAGGTCCAGGAATAAGTGGGAACTATTCTGTGGCTTCCTGGTTTACACTCAGGTAGTGAAGGGGCAATCGGGCAAGAGACCATTCCCCCTGTGTCGGGGATTTGAGGAGGGCCGATGGGGCAGGCCCTCGCTCAGAATCCCCTGGGAACAAGGTAGCATGATCCCAAATGTGACCTGGCCAGAGTTCTCCTCAGGCTGGAGAAGGAAGTCATCCCCGCACCCTGTAGGCTGGGGCCCTTGGTCACCCGGTGGGTCTCATTATTTAGACACGGCTGTGCCTCCCCGCCAACATTCGCCTTCTCCTCTTTACAAACAGCAGAGGGGCTTTTCCTAACCCAAACCGCATCGACCCGCCCGTCGTAGCTTCCTCTTTTCCTCTGAAGCTGGAGGCCCCACGGACCTCCCTGAAGGGTATTGGAGGAAAGGGGGCCTACACGACATGCAGAATGCATGTCCCTTAATTAAAGTACCTGATCCTGACAAGACATTTTGAAATATTCATTAAACCAATTTTTATTTAACCTACATGGACCAATGAAATGCAACCCTCGCCGACTCCCGGATGCTTGTCAGGAGAAGTAAATTGAACTCTTGATGGGGCAGAGCGATAGGTCAGCAGGCAGACTTCTCTGCTTTCACCCACTTTCCTCAAAGCGCTGGAAGAGAGAGGGCAGCCGTCAATCGGGCTCCGTGGCAATCATTAGAGGTCTGCAGTGAAGCAGAAAAACGCTGTAATAAACAGGACCCGCTGCCTCCTATCACTCCATTCATCCTCCCCTACAAGTGCTGGGCCCTTCTGGCCTTGCTGAGCGTTAAATCCCCGTCCAGCTGTTTGACCCTATTACGGGAACATGATAGGCACTCCTGTCACTTCAAGTGCCTGCAACAGTCGGATGCACCGAATCTATCTTCCCGACAGGTAAACCTATGGATAATTTATTTTTATGTGCTTTCAAAGGATGCTGACAGCAGTCAGGAGTGCCCACCACGCACGCTCCGTTTCCAGGGCAGGGGGCCCCGCCGCCCCAACGGTCACCGTTAATGAGCACGAGGGGTAGATGCCAGGAGGGCGTCCGGACGTCGGGCCCCCGCGGCACCACCCAGGTCCAAATCTGTACCCGAGCACGGTTCTGACCCGGCATCAGACAGCGGGCACCCGAGTCACGTTCAGCGAAGCCACCCACCCACCGAGACACCCAACCGGGGATGGCCGGGTGCGATGCGGGGGGCCGGTGGTGGACAAAGCCTGTTCCACGGGCTGCCCCCAGCCCTGCAGGGCGGGCTCTGCGAAAACATCCCCCTGGCTCAGCACCTCAGCTCAGCGGCTCTCAGGCCGTCAGGCGACCACCTCAAAGGACCTTCCACAAACCGGAGAGAGAAGGGTTAAAAGCAGGCCGGGCAGTGTTAGACTTCCTTATCACTCGTGCCACCAAAACGTAAGCACACGCTGAAAATATCACCCGAGAAGGGTCCCGTGCCGTCTCCGCAAGCCCGGTGCAGGGGCGCCCGCCAGGAGAATGACTTCTAAGTCGCCCTCCGGACTGCCGTTTGACCGTGCACCTTCACAATGGGTGCCATTTAAGTCTACAGAATCCAATCAATGTGTCAGTTAAATTGCTACTCATCTGTCGAGATTAAGCGTCCGACTATTACCTCAGATTTAGTAGAAGTCTTAGATCCTGGCACATTTCACTGGAGCCATTAGTAACACCTGGAATCATTCACATTAGTTTAAGATCTGGCACCATAAATTCCCAGCCATTAATGATTATTCTGACTCCTCAGGATAAATGGCTTAACGTTTTTGATAATGAAAATATACATTCTGCGGTAGCTCCTTCTTAAACCCACATTACCTTTGTAATGTACTTCATGGCTGATTGTAACGGACGGTGCTGTAACCCTCACAAGGATTTTTAGTGTGCTGTAAAGTGTCGAAGATCTGTTGTACTACCCATTTAGGACAAAAAAAAATTAACGAGATATTTATTTAGCCGCTTGCATTCGGAAATGTAATTAAATATCTTCACCGGCGTGTTTGGCGTGGAGGGGTAAGGTGTCTCGATCTGCCTCCTTTCCGCCCCTTCCCAGGCAAGCGCCAGCGCAAAGGCGTGCTCTGCACAAAGGGAGGGCGAGCGACAAACTTCTATCGGGTATTATCAAAAATAAGGGGAAAATACCGTTGTGCGGGCCCGGTGTGTCAGCTTAGTTATAGCTGAGAGAGATTATTTAAATATCTCAAATAAATCTTTTCATTGCCAGCCAGTACATTCATCTCTTTTAAGTGCTCATTAAGGTGGGGTGTGACAGTCTTGGAAAATGAAACACTAATTCTTTTCCTCTGAAGCCTGAGCGTGCCGCTCCCAAGGGCGGCCGTAGTTTAGGGGGATGATAGGGCGAGTGCGGAAAGGGGTCCCTCTTCCGCATTTCATTCCAAAAAGTGATGGGGGTGGGTGTTTGTTTGATGCTGTTTTTCTTCTTACTCATACCCTGTGATCTCTTAGATCTGAAGAAAACGGATGTCAGTTTGTGGTGTTTGATAAACGCTCCCCCGAACGAGGCTGTGCCGACCTTACCCCATCTCCGCTCAGCATAATTTGCAGTCAGCCTGTCTTTGGTTGATTTAGACTAAGTTTCCCAAAGACAGAGACCGAAGGACGCTCCTGGAGCTTAACACTCCCTTTCCCAAGGCAGGTTTTCCTCTTTTCTTTCCTTTTTTTTAAGCAATAAAGAAACTGTCTAAAAATGCATTCTAGCATTAATCTGCCGCTCAACTCTAATAAATATGTGCATTTGGGTCATACGGTTGAAGACATTCTTATTTCCAGACGCTCGGAGGGAGGCGCTTAGGATCTCCTTAAACAATAAAGGTTCATAAAACAGTGCCTCCGAACTCCATAATGAACACGGAAATGGTTATTGATTCACGTTAGGCCTGATTTGCTTAAATTGAACTCGGGATTCTGCACGCAAT
Organism: Lynx canadensis; assembly: GCF_007474595.2. NCBI lineage: Eukaryota > Metazoa > Chordata > Mammalia > Carnivora > Felidae > Lynx > Lynx canadensis. The sequence goes on along the minus strand of NC_044313.2, from coordinate 3,784,656 downwards.
ATCGGAAAGCAGTGCCCAGGCCCTAGGGAGGCAAGCTGGAGGCACAAGACAGGTCAGAGCCCTTCTCCCGTGTAGACGGCGCTGACCTCGCGTGGCTTCTCAGAAGCTCTCACTCTCCCTCGGGGCCCCTGTAGTGTTTCCCCAACCAGGGCTCATCACGACGCCGGGACGCTCCATGGAAAACACATGGAAACCCCCGCCAGGTTCTGCCCAGGACGGAGCACACGAGCATGTGCCTCCCAGCACGCGTGTTACACGCAGAAAGGCAGAGAGAAGACACGGACACACGTTTTCAGTCAAGAGGTTTACTTGTGTTGTGAGCACAACTCCAAATCATACCTGCCGGCAGAGGGAATAGAAAGGATAAAAGGAAAAAAAGAAAAGTGGGGGTAAAAAATAAAAAGAGAAAATCCAGAAAAAAAGCCCACAGAGCAGGAGGAGCTGAAGAGATAATCTTGGTTCTTGCAGGAGATGTCTAAAGACCGGGGAGAATGAGAGGCGAGAACGGGTTGAATCCGAGAATCTGAAAATCACGTGTCGCCTAGAAGGTGATTTGGGTGAGGACTGAAATTCGGGACCCTGGCGGGGGCTGTGCAAACAAGGCCTTCTTGAAACATCAAACCTGGAGTCTGCTGGGGCTGCCGGTGGGTGTGCAATAAATAATAATTGATGATAATGATGATACTCCGATGTAATTCCGCGTTGCATGGGAAGCTCCACGGCCTTGCCATGCACATCTGCACGAGTCTCCTTCTCTCCAGTGGGGAGTATGCACATTTGCCCCGCTTGCCAAGTCACACTTGCCCTGCCAGGGCCAGAGGAAGGTGACCCCTGGGGACCCGCGCTTTGCACAGAAGCCTCTGCCCGCGGTGCTGTCCTCTGCTGAGGGGACAGAGAGGAGAGCAGCCCTGGGACCTCCCCAAGACATAGAGGCCCGGAGACCACCGTGCAGTGGGACAGGGTGCGAGCAGCTCCACCTGGAGGAACATTCCAGAGCTGGGCGGAGCCAGGGCCTGCTCCAGGATGTGGGGAGAGGGATGCAGACGGTAGTAGACCTGGGGCCAGGCCCTTCTCGAGGGGGGAGTCGGGAGGCCTCCCCCCGCTCCCCAAGCCTTGGTGGGCCGGGAACCACAGAGCCATGCCAGGCTGAGCCTCTCTGGACAAGGGATGGCCCTGGGGCAGACAAAAGAAGCAGGCAGCAGGGTCCTTCCAGGTGAGCTCACAGACAGCCCTGTCCCCAGAGGGCGAGCGGGAAGGTCGGGAGAAAGGGATAGAGGCAGAGGAGAGAGTCAGGAAAGCAGAGTGAAGGGAATGTAAAGAAATAACAGAGACAGCACACAGGCTGGGACGGGGGGGGGGGGGGGGGGGGGCGGTGTCCCTGTTCGGAGAGCGAGGGGGGAGCCTGGCTTTCCAGCTGACACTCAGGTATTTTTAAACAGCGTGAAAACGACTAATTATAAAAGCAAGGGTTTGAATACAGAGAAGCTGAGAACATTTCAAACCCTACATTTCCTCTGCTACCACAACTGAGCTTTTTTTAGTAAAAAATGTTCTTTGGAAGGCAAATTTAAACACATAATGAGCAGCAGGCCCCTGCTCCCACTGGTTCCGAATCTAAAATGTGCCCACATCCATGATTTCCAGGCACACACGCATATGCACACATGGACACACACACGCACACACACACACAACGTCTCCTGTTTTACGTATGTACCGCATCCTCACACGCACACGCATGTACGTGGCTATACGTCTAAGCCACGTATGGAGTGATTTTCCCTCTGGGCGATCCTTCCGTGATCTCCGGAAACCATGAAGAAGGGAACCATTAGGATTTGGACTGTATTCACTCAAATGAGTAATGCTCTCAGGGGCAGGTGATCTTTTCAGACAGTGTGCCCTAGAATTTTGGGAAGGTGCAGAGAATTTGTAGAAATAATTATGAGGAAGGAGATGATGGGGGGGGATGGACCAGTTTCTACTAATAAGTGCTTCATAATAGCTCAAAAAATCTCTGTCAGGCCTCTGCCTCTTTCGAAATGCTAATGGGCGAGTGCTCCCTGCAAAGCTCACTGTGCACGATACACAGACAAGGGTAATATCTACTCTGTGTCACTCCAAATGATATGGAAACAACCGAAAGCGTCCGGGCTGTGGATAATTACGGAAGAATGACAGGTTGATAATAAGTTCTCATTTAGGAACCTCTCAAACGCGGGAGGTGTGGGACGGCTTACATGCCACGATTCTGGAGCTCCAGTGCCATCTGCATGAGTAAGCAGGTCTTGAAAAGGAATTTGGGGCTGCGGCATGTGCACGGGTAGAGGGAGGCTGCACATGAAGATTTCAGGCTCACAACCCCTAATTTTATTAACCTTGAAAACTAATCGGCACACCCTCGTGCGTGCCCCCAACTGCAGCAGTAGAGAGGTGGGTTGGGCGGTTCCTGCGTGCCCGGCGGCCACACGAAGAGGTCCGAGAAACCAGGACCATGAGCGGGTCTGATGCCCGACACGTGGCCACAGCAGTGCCTCGCAGGCGATCATTTTCCTGGGAGTAGTTATTCACCAGAGGCCCTGATGGATTTAGGGGAAAAAAGAAACTCAACCAAGAGACGGTAGGAGTCTGTCAAGTTTATAGTAGATTCAGGTTTGAAGCATCGCATTATTGATGCATATTATTAATTATCAAAAATGAGGAGGAGGAATATTTAAGGATCGTGGTGACATGGTGGATGGCTGCCTGGCTGGGCTGAAGCAGAGGGGATTGGCCATCATTCACTGCTGAGCGTGCAGGGAGGGGTGCACGCGTGGCACTTTGGCACTTCGGCGTCAGAGGGGAGGCCCGCGTTAGAATCGCCCAGATCCTCGGCCACCTCTCTCCACTGGGACGGCTGTCCTCCCCAATCCGAGGCACCAACACCGAGCCCCTCAGAGCCCTCGTGGCCGCAGGGGGACAACCAACCACGGACCGTGCTGCTGGCGATGTGGCTGACGCAGGGGCGGGTAGGGATGTGTGGAAAGCACCCTCCGAGCTGTAACCTTCCACTCACGCTGGGCTCGGCCACCTCCCGTCCTGAACACCTGCCACCCAGGTGTGCCTGGCAAGGAAGCCTGATTCTCCCACAGTTTCCGCCTGCCAACCAGGGTTCAGATCCCGGAGGGCAGGCACGGTCTGACCTGCCCTCGGCATCTCCCCAGGGCACAAGGTATTTGTTGATTTCATTCCACCTAGCTCTTCAAATGGCTGCTTTCAATCAGTCTGTCTTATTTTATGTTTTAAAAGAAGCAGCAGCGTTGGCAACTTCTTCTGCCCTCCCCTTCTGCCCTACCTGCTGTCCACAGAGTTATGCACGGAATTTTAACTAGTGTGGGAGGAAATAGGCAGGGACAGGGCCTGGGTACCTGCCACGAACACGGATAAAGCATGAGATTACGGGCCTCACCCAGCTCTGGCACATAGGTCCCTTTCCAATTTTTGTGGGGGTTGTTTGTTTGTTTGTTTGTTTAATAATTACAATTTGCAAGGATGGTCTTCAAACAACAGGCTAACCTGAATTCACCCTTTCTTCCATGTCAGGCACTCTGATAAAAACATCAACCGTAACCCCACAGCCCTTCGTGATGCAGGTGGTATTAATTGTTCTCCGTTTTACAAATGAGGAAACAGAGTCACCAGGCAGTCAGTGACGTCTGGGCCCAGGGTATCAGACCTAACAAGTCCCAAGATGAGACTGGAGCCCTGACTCCCATGAAGATTCAGCTGCTGACTGAGAGGCTGGACAGAAACATTGGGGGTTATAGCAATGGTGACAATCTCCACTGGAGTCACAAAGCTGTGTGTGTGCGGGGAAAGCATCCTGGACCCCCTACCACGTGAGGCCGGAGCCGGGTGCATCGGGGCCTCCGCACTGGGGTGATGCTTCCCCGTCCACCTGGGATCCTGCCACCCTGGACATCCAGCTCAGTGAGGGCTCTTCCATCTGAAGTTGAGACCTTCTTGCCGGACCCCTGTAATATCAACTAGTCAAAGGACGAGAAGACTGACCGAAGGCACCCATGCCCTCATGAGCTACTCAGGTGAGTTGCCTTAAATAACTTCTATCTCCCAGGTTATCCTGTGGAAGCCTGACTTAACAAAAATAAGTCAAAACCTGGCATGAGAGTTTCATTCATACCAGAACATTAATTACTATGATTTTTTTTATTGTGAATATCTGCTCAAGATACAAAGCGATGATTTCATTTTCTATTAAATAAATATTCTAGATGCAAAGTAACAGTGTTTGGTTAACCTAAAAATTTACTTTAAAAAAAAAAAGTAAAGATAACCAAGTAGTTAAGAGAAGATCCTTGGATATTTGACCTGGCCTTCTCCAGTAATTATTCTAATTATTCTTCTATTATTTAGGCCATGAGCCAAAGGTTCCCGAGTGCATAGAAAGTTAATAGCAGACTTCAAGTCAGAACGGGGGGCAGGCCAGCATATGTTCATTAAAGTCTGCTTTTACTTACGGGTTTTGCATCAAACAGGCTTCGGGCACCAATAATTTATCTTAAAGTCTATTTACTCAGTGCAATAGGGAAATAATAAATTGTCCTAATTTCCCTTCCCAGCCCCAGAACTGGCTGCCTTTTGCCTTCCTTCCCTGAAACCCCACTGGGGTCAGTCTGTTGCCAGGGCACAACGGCACTACAGAGAATCCCAGACCGCACTTTGGGGGAACATCTCCATTAGGTGGTGCCCGGTGGTTTCCGGCCAGCCCGTGTTATGGTTCGTTAGCAGAGGTACGTGTTCCCAGAAGGAGGAGGATGCTGGGGCAGGGGGAGGGGAGAGCTGACAAAAAGGGACCCAGGGCACCACTGTAGTAACCAGGTGCTCACACATGCATAGTACAGCCTGAGGTGCCCAATGCAAGGATGCAGTGTTTCTCCCACCATTCTAGGACTCACTTCAGCCACAAACCACAGCCCTTTGGTCATCCCAAGAAAGGTCTTGCACCAGCAAGTTCAATGCCTGCTCCGAAGCATGAAGCTGGGTGGTTGCTCCAAGGGACAAAGCTCATCGGATCCAGGAGCAAATGCATGGTGGACAGAAATGAAGGAAAACCTCCACCACTGCTTCCTCTGAAATGCTAACATTTTCAGAGCTTTGGCCAACGCTAGCAATGCCAGTTTGAAGGTGCCCAGAGCCACATCGGGCACATCTCTTAGAAACTTCCCCAGTTCCTGTCCCCACCATGGTACAGACAATGGCATCCCCAGAAGGGTCAGCACAGAGACCATTTGCTGCCCCTAGAGCATGAATCAGCCCCACATTCCCTACCTGGCATCCAGCAAGGCCCAGAAGGAGAGGAATGGAGAACAGGCAGGGCTTACAGGGAGGAAAGAAGCATCCAGACTGGCCTGGCATGAGGCACCTGGCCCAGGTCGGGGACGGTGAAGAGGCAATGCTTCCCTCCTCCTCCACTCCCGTACTGCCACTGCTAGGGCCTTGCCCATCCAGTTACCCATAGCCACGACCCAGCAGTTCAGCCAAAGCACGGCACACAGGCTGTACCCTGGGAAGGCCAGTCACCATCACCATGAGCTGCCCGGGCTGCACCCATGAGAAGCCACCCAAACCCTTCCCAGCAAAGCTGCCGTGTTTCTTAGTGGATACGCATGCTTTTCCCATGTGAAAGCCACAAACCAAGCCCCAAATCCTATGGCTAAGGCAGGCTGACCGGGCAGTTATGCAGAGGCCCCTCAAATCTTGGGGTTTCTCAGTACACCTCTTTAGATGATCCTTGATAAATCCACCTTCCTGAGTAAGACACGAGGCGCAAAGGACACACCTGGGTGCAGGGCAGCCCCCTGGAAGGGGTGGAAGGGGTTATGCAGCCCGACCCACAGGAAACCCTTACTCAGGGCCCATCTGTGTCTAACCCTAGGCTGATGCAACATCCATTTTCCAGAGTCCGGGGTGGGAGGGGGGGCGGGGGGGGGGGCAAAGGAAGAGTGAAATCTTCATCAGGACACTATCCTTGCCTGAACATGGACCCCCAAATTTACTCTTTCTAGAATTTTCCACATGATGATAACTCAAATATTTACAAACATTTCTCCATTGAAATTCTTAAGCTGCCTGTGGTTGGGGTGTAGGCGAAATAGGAGGGGGTCCAAGGAGGACAGGCTTCCCCATAGGCATGCACACCTGGGGTCCAGTGCTCAGAAAGAGCCGGCTGGGTGAAGGCCTTGGCCATCAGCCTGCTGTCAGGAAGAAAGGCAGCCTGGTTCCTTGCCCCCCATCTTTCCCATGATGTGTCATTGGTCAGAAGCTGTCCATTTTTTTTTTCAATAGATTTATGAGATCTATTGATAACTTGTGGTAAAACCCGTGATCTGCACCAACAGGGAGAAAACACACTCACCCTTTCTCTGACAGCCCCATTTCATTCCTGGTCTCACGCACTGTGGTGCACATTTATTCATTTTGAGCAATTGTTGTTCAGACGGCCTGTCCATGCCGGCCCTGCCCGGAATGTCTTCTTTAATCAAAATTCTGCTCAAAACAGCCCAGCTGAGCGAGTGAAGTGGCCTTTCCACATGCTATTGACGATCTGTCTCGAGCATTATCTCATAAGTTTCCCTTTATTTTCTCTCCCAACCCAGATAGTCTTTGCTTTGAACCATAGCTTCTGGACGTATTTGGATTTCAAGCAACCTGCACACTTTATATCTACCTCCCGGCCCTTGCTGCATTTTGCAAAAGCAACATGAAAACTTAAAAACCCAGGAAGAAGAAAATGTATTTAAATGACTCACCTCTTGCCCTAGTGTGACTTATATGGAGGGGAAGTAAGGTCCATGGGGAAATGTGATGCTATATCTCGAGGCAGCTGGCCTTGGAGGTTAAGGCAGTCAGGAGCAGATCCCCAAGCAGAAAGAACGAGACAGTATCATTTTAGGGGATGGGCAGCCCTAGGTGAATCTTTATGGACACAGATATTGTCTGTGAAAATAAAGGAAGGTAAACTCATTCGTGCCAAAGTAGATATTTATGAATAGGTTCCTGAATTGACCTCAGCAAATAGATATAACCCCCCAGCTCCCACCCCACGAATTGTTTTATTTAGTTTATCCAAATAGATTTTGGAAATGGTCTTAGCACACAGTCCATGCTCAGTAAGTGTTTATGAATGAATCAATGGGCTGACAGTTTTCTCTTCTAAGAAATGCAGAGGTTCCTGGGTGGCCCCTAAGGGCCTTGCAGGTTGGAAACCCCAGGACTTTAATTTACACAAAAAAGGCAGAGGGGGGCGTGAGTACCTCTCTGGACAGCCTGAGCCAGAAGAGAGGCCATCGTGTTCCCCAGAGAGTGGGCTGACCAGCAGCCTAGAGCTGGGTACAGAAGAACATGAGGGAACAGAGACAGCCAGCCTCAGAAACCAACCAGAAGAGAAAGAAAATCAGAAAGGAGGCTGGGAAGAGCAGAAAAGGCACCACTAGCCCTAACAGCAGCTGGGAAGATGGAGTGATGGGAAAGTCATGTGTCCAGGGTCTCACAAAATTCCAGGAAGTCAGCAGGACTCACACTGTGCCTATCTCTTAAAGGAAAAGATGAGCAATTTGGCCGTCGGGATCATTTCTATCTCCATCCTGAGCGCAGATTGGGAAGGGCAATACGAGATCCGAACATTGTAGTCAACCACAGTAAGATTTACCCATTCAGTCACAAGAGCTACACTTTTATATGTCTCCCCACAACACACTTGAATGTGGGAGGATGTTGGATCAGTGATTCTGTGTCCCTCATCGAACTGGAGCTGCGATGTTGCAAAGGCTGTTTGTGTGTCCGTTTATTTGTACTCTACCTCATTCCAAGAAGGCGTTGGAGAAACTCTAACTCACAGGGCCGGAGACGAGGCTTAAAATGCTCAGTTATCAAAATAAGATCCTACACAGAGAGACAGTCCTGATAGAGAAACCACACGCTCCTCTGCCCGCACCCTCTGGGCAGAATGTACATGAATTTTACCTTGTGATAAAGTTGAACAATGTTTTCATAATAAATGTAACCACTCCATTGGGTGACGGAGCAGCGCTGCTGATAAGTGGACTTCAGCTTGAGCTGCATACTAAGTTTCTTTGACATAAAAGAAGGAAAGTAATGTGTCCAGTGAGCTAAGCACATGCGATTTAGATAATACTTATCACTCTGGTTATGAGAAATATTTCAGTGTATGATTCCTGATCGACGCTGTGGCTAATGTGCAAGTTTCCAAGCCGAAATACCGAAAACCTCAGTTGATGGCGAGAAGCACTGATAAAAAACCAACTGGCGCCCCGTTCATCTCTCTAACGTGATGTTTATGGCATCTCACCCACACAAGCTCTGCACCATGGAAGGAGTTCATCTACCGTGAAATCAGAAATAAAAACAAATTTCTAAGTTATAGTATTAGGAAGATACCTGGACAAGTATCAGAGTGTTTAGAGAGGTTGCCTCGGAAATGCAAGAGTGGAAATGCAAGAGTGGCTGATTAATTTCCAATCTATTAATTTTTAATTTATTCCTTTCACTCCTGATTTTAAAATTTCACATTGTTCTACACTAGGAAAACACCCATTCAACAGTACAGTGAGATAGACTTTCTTTAACGAACTGCTGAACAGTGTTTTGGCAAAACGAAGAAAGGAAGAAGTCATTCAGCCCAGGAATAATCGAGTGCCTTCCTTGGGGATCAGTTTAGTTCTTCCTTCTTCCTTACTAACAGGGAGTCCCATCACATACTGGGTTTAATTTTAAAATGAGTCGGCCTGTTACGAATAAATACCTGAGCATGGAAATTATTCTTCAGTGATGCCCTACTCTTTCCTTTCCAAACTGTACCTTCTAAAGAGCTCCCTACCACCCTCAAAAGCAGCACTATTTTGAAGGTTAGAGGTGGACCATGAGAACCGTGGCGGCTTCCCACATGACCCCTACATTCACCTTGACCCATTTAGAAGCCGGTGCTGCTGCTCTGAACCATGGCGAATTGGAGACATTTCATTGGTTCTTCCCATCCCATTACACTCATGAGGAGGCAGTGGCACCCGTGTTTGCCATCCTTCTCCACTGGGGAGTGATCCTCTGAGAAAGAACAAGGTGGAGGCCAGCAAGTGTCACGGCAAACACAGACCACACAGCGGGTCACACTGTGCACAAAAGACAGGCAGCGGAGAAGCTGCTGATTAATATTCGCCAAGATGAGGCCATCTGTCATCTGCGGCACTCCTTTTGGGGAAACCCTTTAGAGTTCAAGGATGGAATCAAAAATGAAACTTTATCAAGTTGTTTGCTAATAAGGTCAAGGCTTGGGATGGGTGTCTGTTTGCATGCAAGCAGGTCAAGGCAACAGTCTTCTACATTCTATTTCTTCTTTCCCAATCTTTGTGTATCATGCAGGAGAGGTTAAACATAGACTGAGATTCTGAGTGGGTCAGAACATTGTTCTATACCTAAAAAAAATACCCATTTAGCAGTACAGTGAGATAGGCTATCTTTAACAAACTGACGAACCATGTTTTAGCAAAACCAAGAAACAAACAGGTCATTCAGCCCAGGAATAATCGAGTGTTTTAAGTAACTCTCCTGCTAACTGGCAGACCCAGAGCCCGACTTTGTGGGGAGACCTCAGAGCCTTAACCTTGACACGATGCCTCCTGTGACTCCCAGCAGGCCTGTGGTGATCTTGGGTGGCTCAGCCTGCTGGAAATGCAGGGCATAGTTCCCTTCTCCCTTCCAACACGTGGGGGTTTCTGAGATCCCCAGAGACAGATAGGGCCTCTCACACGACCTAGTGATAAACTGGTTACAGGGCTTCTTCCCTGATAGATTGTACTTATGCCAGAGAGTAGGGTAGTTTGGAAAGTCAGTGGAAATGAGAGTTCTGTCACATAGAGCCTTATTTCAGGAATTGATGGTCAGAATATTGAAGCTCTTCAGATTTTCTCTCCAAGGCCACAGGAACCACTGAAGAACTTTGAGGGTAAGAGGGTTTAGGAAGGGCAGATTTGAGGGTGATGTGTCATGGATAACCATTGGGTTTCCTCAGTCATTCCCCTGGTACCAACTGCTGCCTTCCTTGGTCCCTTCTCCCCAGAGCTTGTCCCCAGCTACGGCCCCTTCTTCCCAGAGCTTGTCCCCACCTACGGCCCTTTCTTCCAAGAGCTTGTCCCCAGCTGGGACTGAGAGCCATTCCTCAACCTCACCTCAGTCACGTTGTCTCAAAGACTTATGAGGGTAGTCACCATGGCCATCCTGGCATACACTGTGGGGCTGCAGGCAAGTTCTAGCCCCCATCCTGCTACCCTAGAGAAGCAGGGAAAGCACTTGTGCTGCTAATTCTGCAGAGTTCACCGACGGATCCTGATGAGGGGAGGCAGGATGGAAACGTTCTGCTGGTAGGCACAATGAGCTGTTACATGGCCATGCAGAATCACAAAGCTCCAAATACACTTTCTTCTGCTCAATAATTACCCTCCCCACTTACGATGTCTGTGAGGACTGAGCGATCACTTCCCAACTGCAGCGCCAGAAGACGTGAGGTCTTCCCCATGCTATTCCAGCCATCAGTCTATCTGCTTAGGCATTAAACTGGGCAATTATGGTTGCTGAGCAACCATAACTTCTGCATATGTGCCTCCTGTGGTTTTGTATGCCAACCACAATGTTATGATAACAGGATTTTTTCCCCCGACCAAGATCCTTCTTTATATGTAAATTTATGCTAGAATTGTGTATTTAAAAATTAGTTTCTGTGAGTAATGAGCCTCAGGTTTGGCAGGGTTCCTTTCTCCCCCTAGGTTTATAAAATCCAGCTTGGAAGTTTTGAGATCATGGAGATGGTGTAAAACAAGGCGAAAGGGTGACTTCTAGGGAAGCAGTTCCTACTGGGAACAAGCTTGGGACAACATGCAGACATGGATTCCCATTCACAGTACAAGGAGCCACAATGGGGTCTCCTCCACTCAGGGCACCTGAGCAGCAGATGATCTGGGATACCATTCGGCCCCCTCCCCGCCCTCTTCATTCAGCTACCATTTCCCCAGTGCCTCATTGGCACTGGGCTTTGGGAAAGATATCCAGGCCCAGATATCACTCAGACCCAAGCTCATCCTGCCCCCTGGGGACACAGGATCTAGCAGAGAAATGCCCAAAGAACTGTTTTATTACTGAGCAGCATGAGGTGCCTCTGCAGTCCCCTGGAGTGGCCAAGCACCCGTGCACTGGAAGAGAGAAGGAGGATGTGCATCCGGCACTCTCCAGAGAGCCTAAGCCACGCAAGACGACCACAAGCTTGCAGTAAGTCTACAGGAGGGCCAGTGTTGGGTAGGGCTCTGATGTGCCACAGGAAAGTCCAGATCTGGGGCTGCCAGTTACTAGAAGTAACTCTGGGAGTTACTAGAAGATGCTCTGGGAGCCTACATTTCCCCACCTGTAAAAGGACGACCATCATCCCGGTACCCAGCTCTCAGGGCTGCAGTGATGTGGAATAAGAGAAGATCCGTGCAGCTCAGTGGCCACTTCTCCTCCCAGTAAACCTCAGGCGCTGGGAGGAATGAAGGGTATGGATAGGGTTTCTAAGTACTTGTAAGTGTTTCCAGGTTTGGGGGAGGGAGGAAGGCAAATCTTCCAAGAGACAAATAAATAACCAAAAGGAAGATAGAAAGCGTGTTTACAGAAAGAAAGTACTTGTAGGCCATACTGTATGATTTGGTGCCACTGTTTTCCTTTGCTGAACTGTTTGGCTGCTCTGGTAAGACAAGGGAGGAAGCTGAGAGGCTCACAACTTGTTGGGAGGACATAAATATTGATGAGCACATAGGTTTCACATCAGTGTTTGATTAGATGTTTCATGGGCCTGAACCAGTTTCCCAGATTAAGAAAATCCCATCCACGCCCACACACACCACTTCGTTTCTCTCCAAACTTTGGTTTGTATCCCATAGACGGTGGACCCAGATTGGCTTTGAAAATCAGGCTTTGCCTTTTATCTTCTAGTCTCCCCCTTTTGTCAGGGGTGCTCCCCCAACTTCAGAAGCAATCTGAGCACAGAGAAATGTGCAGATTCAATCTGACTAAAATTCAAGGGTAGTAAAATACACTGGTTTCTTATGTGAAATCTTATCATCTGCACCTAATTATCAAAGTTCAGGATTACCATTTGGAGGGAATTGTTCAAAAGCATCTGCTCTGCTCTTCGAAATCTAAGCATTGCTAAAATGTCCCTCCTCCTCCAAAATTTTTAAGGCAAGCTTTCAAGGAAGTGTAAGAAAGCAGGACTTCTCCCTACTGAGCAGGGGATTGGAACAATTAGCACTGCCTCTGTCTTACATGTCTGCACCAACCATTCCCGGCACCAGCCCTGCCCTGGACATTCAGCTGTTGAAACCATTGGGTGACAAATGCAAAGCTCCAAAGAAAACTGAGCTCAACTCTTCTGATTGCAAAGACATGTGGGCCACTCACTAAAGGTCTCTGGTGCTGACCTACACCAACACTGGACAGAGAGGCAGTAACAACTGAGGCAGAGAAAGAGGAATCTGGGCATCTGCATGGGGACTTAGAGATGGGTACCATCAGAACCAGGGGAAACACAGCTGACACCAGCAGAAAAGCCGGGCACGAGTCAAAGAAGGGAAGAAGCCCACTTTGACCAGATCTCATGCCAGTGATGATCAGGTCTGGAACTGGCATTGCCTTAAGAGAGAGAAAAAAAAAAAATCCAGACACTCACCAATAAGCTGCTGAAGGGAATCCCCATCGGCTGGGGGCACTTTTTAAAGAAAGATGAGAGTTGCTAGTGAAGCCAGGTCTCCTGTAGCCTGAATGAATGGGCCAACTCAGCCTGAATCAATTAGATCATACGAGGACTCTCCATAGCTCATGGAAATAGGAATTATTTGCCAAAACAAAGAAGGGAAAATGTACCCAAAAGGCATGGCAGTGACTTCTCGAGCCTGGTGGGACATGAAACTGAACTGTGGTTCATTCTTCTGGGTGCAAACTGCATGGAACAGAGCCTTTTTGGGCAAGAATGCACTCTGGTCCCAGAAGGGTTAGCATGGTTTGGATGAAACAGACAAGTTTCTACCCGAGGCCACCTACCAGAGGAGGGAGGAGGCTCCTGGAAATCGCCTACAAACTCAGGAACTGGGAACAGCTTTTGGTGCCTAAACACCATTAGAGTTTAGGAAGCCATGTCTGATGCCATCTATGACCAACAAGACTAAAATCGACTTTGGTTGGCTCTACAATTCCTTTCCATTGACACAATGTTGTCACCAGTGGGACTTATCTAAAGAATTCCTTTAAGAATACGTCTTAATTATTTAAACTATTGACTACCTAAGCCAGCTTTAGATTTATTCAAACAAATATTCTTTATTTGGTAATGGAAAGCTGGTAATGCATAATCATTTTGTTTTGCCTTTTCCTAGGGAGGTGTTTTGGGTTGCAAGTCTTACCTCTTATGTGTTGTGAATAGTCACAACAAATTAGCAGTTTCTCTGTCGACTAACCCAAGGCATCACTCAGTCCTGACTCAGTCCTTACTTGGCCCCTGGGGGGCTGAGGCTGTGCTGTTAGAGGGCATGGATTACAGTCCACCCCTTGCACACTTGTGTACATGGCCATGGTCATGTGCCATTATCACACAAGGGAAACCGCCAACAGCCAAAAGGCAATAAAGTACTTTTCAAACAACACAGAAGAGTTTTATACCAGTTTTCTTCTAGACAGATAGAAATCCTGCAGGAAACCAAGCTCCTTTTGTTGTTGATGTTGTTGTTGTTGTTCCTGGTACATCGTTGATTTTCTTGTCCATTCAGGAAGGTGTTATTTGACCACTGTGGGAAGGCTAGCAGAACCAGAGCATGAAGTCTGGGGACAATTCTACTTCCTCCTCTCTGAAGAGCAGTGTTTCTCAGCCCAGTGGAGAAACACCTTCTGATTTGTTCACAGGTTCTAGGATATCACACATCTTTCTTGGCAAAAGTTGACTTTCCATTAAAATCCAATGGCTGCGATAACCATTTGCTTCAGTAGACAATTATCTTAAATAACTTATACTTTCATGTAGCATTTCTGAGGGAAATTATCCATCAAACACTCAAAAAGTTGTGTTTCTGGGGGTTTTTTACTGGTATCTTCATCCTTTGCTGGCTCTAGACTTAAAAGCTTAAAATAGAATTTCGTCTCCTACCAATTTTTCCCATTTATGTTCAGAAAATATTGATTTTTTTTAAACTGGAGTTTTAATGGACCTTGAAATTAACATGGCTTTTATTACTTTGACCCCATCATCGTTGATGATGTCACTGTGTCTCCCAAAAGAAGGCATTGGCCAGTGACTGGTATTTAGCATCTAAGCACCAGGGAGAAATCAACAGCATCACATTTGTTCATGCAATAGTCCTTCCTACCTGAAAGAAATGATCCTATTAACAGAGGAGTAGTTGGTTTAAGAGAAGAGAAGTTTATCTGTGCTAAGGTAGCATGACCTTCTCCAAAACAGCACTAGGTTGCAGCTTGAGGACATGGCCAAGACATCTGCATTTTTAAATGCCACAGGTAGGGGTACCTGGGTGGCTCAGTTGGTTAAGAGTCTGATTTTGGTTCAGGTCATGATCTCGAGGTTCATGAGTTCAAGCCCTGCATCAGAATCTGGGCTGACAGCTCAGATTCTGTGTCTTCCTCTCTCTCTGCCCTTCCCCTGTTTGTACTCTTTATCTCTCTCAAAAATAAAACATTAAGAAAGTTTTTAAGAATATAAGAGACTCTTTTTTTAATATGAAATTTATTGTCAAATTGGTTTCCATACAACACCCAGCGCTCATCCCAACAGGTGCCCTCCTCCATGCCCATCGCCCAGCCTCCCCTCCCTCCCACCCCCCCATCAACCCTCAGTTTGTTCTCAGTTTTTAAGAGTCTCTTATGTTTTGGCTCTTAAATACAGAGAACAAACTGAGGGTTGATGGAAGGGTGAGGGAGAGGGGGAAATGGTGATGGGCATTGAGGAGGACACTTGTTGGGATGAGCACAGGGTGTTGTACGTAAGCAATGAATCATGGGAATCTACTCCCAAAACCAAGAGCACACTGTATACACTGTGTGTTAGCTAACTTGACAATACATACATACATACGTACATACATACATAAACAAACAAACAAAATGTCACAAGTATTTCTGAAGTGCACCCAGGTTTGTCACTGCAATCCACAGAGCAATTTCCCAGCACGTTCTATAAATGCTTGGCATGCATCACAGCTGCATATGGCATGCTGGGTGGGTGCAGGTGCAGGGGCATTCTCCGAGTAAGGATGGGGAGCCAGTGGGGCTAAAGTCCAGGCACAGATGGGAAAATAAATAAGTAAAATCCGGGTTGGGTCCCAAGCTGCAGGAGGAGACAGAGTGAAAACTTCTACCTTCCAGCTGCAGAGGATTTGACTGGGAGATGTGGGGTCTGGGCTCTGTGGCAGAAGAGGAGGTTCTAGTCTTCCAAGAAGAACCGCCTGCTTCTCCCCAGCAAGTGTGGGATGGGTGTCATTGGCAGAAGTGGAGTTAGCCGCATCTGATTCCAGAGCCTTACCCACCAGTGACAATGGTGACATTCCTGTGTCCACAACCTCAACTTCTCCGAGGACCTGCACCAAACTCAGGCCTGTCCTCCAAGAGCTGATGAGCCCCAGTGGCTGGGACCCACACAGAGCAGGGAATGAAGAAGGTCGTGCCGGCACAGCTGCTGACGATGGCTGGAGGGAGCAGCTTGAGCAGGGGAGGTGGGCTGAAGAGGACAGCAAGGGCCTAGAATGCCAAGCCAGGGCATCAGACTTGATTTGACCAGGCTGGCCCAGTAGGGACTCTTCTGAGCTCCAACAGTCAGGGCCCAGGGCCGAACAGGAAGAAGAAGAAAGATCTTGGAGCCTGTAGGAGGTGGCTTCTCCTGGCTAAATGGCCTCATCTGGTTCATCAGACATGCTGGAAGGGTCCACAGCATGGGAGGGATTCATGGAAGGGCCTGTATCTTTTATTAATCACAGAGATGTGGAGTTGTGGGGTCCCCTTTTCAAGGACAGCCCAAATCTAGGGAAATCCCTCCCCAGAATGTAACGATTTCAAGGACAATTAAATCCAGAATGTGAGCCACCACCCAGGCCGCTTCAGTCTTGCATTTTATGGGGAAGAAGCCAGCCCCCACTTGGAGCCGTCTGCAGACTTCTGTTACGCGTGCCTGCCTACTCCAGCCCGGACCACCCGGGGAACGGGGCTGGCCCCACGCACAGGGTGCTGCTCCCCTCAGGCCACCCCAGCCTTCCCTGCACCCATCCTACCAGGACGGGGCACACAAGGGTGCCCAGTGTGGCTCCTGTCCCGACAGGGTGGGGAAAGTCAGCTTCCTTTGTCAGATGGAGAATTGCTACGTGCCTTCAGCACGTAGAGAAGGCAACGTGCCTTCACGGGTAACAGCGTGACGAGGACCCAGAAACGGTCACTATTGTCTCCTGTTGCCAATGGTGTCTTGACTCGTGCACAATCCAGGAAAAGCCATATTATATTTCCATTTTACGGATTCGAATCTTAGTCGTGTGACCAGGAACAAAGTTCGGAAGCCTGGTGCCCCATGTGAATTCTAGTAACTGTCCTTGACACCTTCCCATACAGCCATCGTGCTGTAGCTCTGTGCAGAGATCGTCCACTCGCAGTCGGGGAGAGCACAGCCTGCCCTGGAGAACACGCGGCCTTTCTGGCAGATTCTGACAAAACCCCGCTGAGAGGATATACGAGCTGTGGGCACCTCTGGCCTCCAGGTGGCGCTTCCTCCCACACACTCCCATGTGAGCTACTGGCACAGGAATCACCCAAGGTCTCTGCCTCCTGGCTCCCCCGCCCCGCCCCCACCATTGTCTGCTCCACATCCTTAGAAACCACATCTCCTTGGGCCTCAGTCTCCCTAACTACTTGCACTAACTACTGACATGGGCCGAGGCCGGCTCCCAGCTCCCAGCTCCCCGCTGACTTTCCGCCAGGCTGTGGGCCTGTGCCAGGGGTGACCTACTTTCGACAGCATGCCTCCAGCCTGCCCTAGCCCTTTTGCACAGGCCTGTGTTCGAGGAAGCCCCCAAGGCCAGGCCAAGCTGTGACGTTCTCCAGGGAAATACTTATAGCCTTAGCATTGACCTGGCCTAGAAGGGCATCTCACCTTCGTGTAGAGTCTTGGGCAAGGGATTAGCTTCTGTGCCAGCCTCAGGTGGAGACAGGTATGTGTGTATCTGTGTGTGCGAGAGAGAGAGAGAGAGAATGAGAGCCCATTGCTTGAGCCCCTAGGGCACAACAGGGCTCTGCCTCTGGAAGACGCAGGGAAGGAGCAGGGTCACGCCTGGGGCCCGGCCCCTTACCACAGACTGGAGTGACACCGGAGGGGAGGCCTTGTCAGCTGCTGGTGTTTCTACCAGGGCATCTTTGAATGAAGAGTGCCTTGAGGAAATCCATTTGGAGTTCTACTGATTCACTGGGGCATCCCGGGGGAAACACCCAGCCATGTATAACCCAAGCTGGGGGAGGGGAGGTTGGGGGGCTGGACAGTCCTCTAACTGTTCCCCCAACCATGCCTCCCAAACCCTCTGAATACCCCATCCTGGACATTCACAGCACAGAGCATTCTCTCGAGGTAGTATGTCTCTCGGGAACAACAAATACACCTGACAGCCAGTGAGCAAACAATGGTGGGGAGGGCTTCCCAGAATCTACAGGGGGCACCGGACCCTCCCACATTTCCCTGGGGAAAGGTGCACCCGGAATGGGGCCAAACACGCCACCTCAGAGACTTGAGTGCAGGGAAGAGTACCCATGCCCAGGAAGGGTGGACGCACAGCCGAGCTGGGTGCAGGTGACAGACGGACATCTTTCTGCTTTCCTGTGACAGGTGATCAGGGTGGCGGCTCCCTCCTAGGCAAAAGGGCCGATGGGTCACAGACACCGCGCTGAGGTCTCTGGAAGGAACACCAGGGTGTGGGCCACCATAAGACCCCGCTTTGAACTTGGGCTCCAACATCCTGTGCAGGGGCTCGGGAGGCAGCATGGTTCAGCGATTACGATCATTCACCTGAGAGGTTGCTGGACTTCTCGGCCACAGTTTGTTAAATTTGCAAATGCCCTCTGGGAACCGTCTGGATGAAAGGTCTATAAACGTAATGTTCAGATTACGAGGGGAGTAATGGCTAATATTCCATTCGCTTTGTACCTACTGACCTCAGACTCCTCGGGCCCCAGTCCCTGTGTTAAGACCAGGAAGGGTGAGAGTTGGGTCTGCTGGGGTGGGTGCCATTGTTGTGCACGGACTGCAGCCCCTGAAGGCGGGGAGTGAGGGGGCCCTGCAGGGAGCCCGCCGCCGCGGTTCCCCATCACTGTGAGCAACCCCGTGTGCAGAGGGGAGCAGTTGAATGAGGCAGAGGACTGACCCGTGAGGGCTGAGCAAGGCTCAGCAGAAATTCCGGAGCCCCAAGAAAGTCCTGGAAGGCCAGTGCACCCTCCAGAAATTTAGGAATTGGTTAATTCCTAATGCTAAACAGGTGTCGCCCATTGGCACAGATCTTCCTTCCCACTTTGAGGTTTTCCAAGCTGGTATCTCCCTAGAGAGAAGGCAAGCACTGTAGGCAATTTTGCTCTCGAAACAAATATAGCTCCAAGAGTCCTTGTTGGAGGCTCCAGATTCCAGGGGAACCACCCGTTCTGGGCTTGTCCAGACGGGCCAGCCCAGGCTATGCCCCAGACCCCGGGACAGGACGGTGACTTCCGGGTCATGCATCCCACCCACTTCCTGGGCCCATGTGATGGCTCTGCAGGGAAGCCTGTAACGAGCAGGATGTGAGAAGGACAGAGGTGACAACGGCGCCTGACCCATGTACCCCCGCGAAACCAGGGACGAGCCCCCGCTGTGTGAGTGGGATGCTTTTCCAACTAAGCAGAAAATTTAGTAAGTTGCTGAATGTCCTTGACTGCATAGCACTTGTATAAAATATGCATGTCGGCAGAGATGTTTTCCCTAACAAAGCTCTGGGAAATTACATTAAATTCAAAATTATCCCCTGCTTTCCCCGAGTCGCCCACAGAGACTGGCACCAACAGCACCATTAAGGAGAAGTAAAGTAGCAGCCTTGTTACCACTGCCTTCACGAGAGCCAGGGATCAAATATTTTTTCACGGTTTTATGTGGATAGTTTCATGAAAATTGATCAGGTCTAAAAAGTCACAGTCCAAATGAAGCTAAGGTTAAAGATAATTTATACATGATATTCCTAATTTTATTCCAGGCTCTTTTATTACTATGTAGGCCTTTATGACTTTAAAGAAAATGTCAGTGGCCGCAAATGACATTGTACTGAATAATCTAGTTATGAGGGAAAAGACATTTAAAACCAATCCACAGCAGCGTTGCCAGCTTCTGCTGAAGGCACACTTTTCCTCCACACAGCTGTCCAAAATTCCTTGCCACAGATAGAAACCCTTTCCGTGACCAGGTAAGGGAAGCATCTGCAGGAGCCTATTTACCTCCAAACCGTTTTATTTTTCCCTCGGATTCTTCCTGTAGAAGTCTTGTGCAAGGCCTCATTTTTCTGTCCCTCAGCAGGAAGCAGAAACTCCAGGCTGCGGCTCAGTCTGATTCCAAATGCAGTCCGAGTCCTGCAGGAGACAGACAGACAGACAGACACGTCCACAGGGACAGGCCGAGTGTCCCAGTGGTCACCCTGGACAGCTCTGTGGGCCTCTTAGGGACCCGGCTCAGCATCTGTCCATCTCTAAACTTACAGATGCTTCCAGAGGCGGCCAGGCTGGGTCCGCCCCGCCGGGCGTCTCTTCTCCATGAACTGGGGCTCCTCATGATTGACAAGAGAGCCTTGCCTTTGGCTGAACTTTCCATGAAAGAGTGAGCAAAAGGGCCATTTCCTGGCGACGCGAGAGGCCGGCACTGAGCACACCTGAGTGCTCCTTGGGCTCATCAGGCAGCACCGGTGTCAGGTCGGTGACCCCACGACACCGCGTCTGGCGGAGAAAGGACACCGGCACCGCGCTCTGCAGCTGCCGACCGGAGAGTGCCTGCGCCCCCAGCCCGGGCAGCACCGGGGGTGAGGAGGAAGCGGGACATCTCGGTTGGCCTCTTCTCCCACCTCTGCAGCCCCTCCCTGTGGTCTGCAGTGTGATCACCTGGGAACATGGCCACCTTGAGGCGGGTCAAGTGCGCTGACACTTGGCTCTTCTCCCAAATCACTTAGACACTGTCCCGAAGACAAAAGCACATGAGCTCATACGTTTCTACTGCTGACTCCACACCAGGACTGATTTAATCCTAAAGACCCTATAAGCAAGGTGACCTTGTATCCCCATTTCACAGATGAGAAAGGGAAGGGTCTGGAGTCCCCAGGGCTGGGCTGTCTGATGCCAGGGCTACCTCTTCCTCTGCAAAATGACAGCAATGACAACCCCCTTGTGGTCCCTGAGGGGAACAAGGGGATGCCTGTATGGCCTGGGATGCAAGGGGTGAGGCCCCTAAATGTTACGTGAGCCAACGTCTCCTGCCAGTAGGTCAGGGCTTGGTCACCTGCCATTGTCACCACTTGGTAAGTGAACTGAATGTCCTCAGGCCTTGCAAGATGCAGCCACTTCATGAGAGCCACTCACGTAGCGCCCGCCGGGTGTACAGAGCAGAGAGCTTTCAGTCTCTGCCCAGAACCCCTTTCCCACACCCCTATAAGCATCCAACTCCACCTCGAAGATTAGCCGATAGGCGTGTGGAGCTCAGGACACCAGACAGCTGGAGCGAGCATGTGCCTACACACACACACACACACACACACACACACACACACTCCGGATGGCCAGTCCAGTAGCTTCTATCAGAAAATATAAAGTTTGGGGCTCCTGGGTGGCTCAGTGGGTTAAGCATCTGACTTCGGCCCAAGTCATGGTCTCACGGTTCGTGAGTTCGAGCCCCGTGTCAGGCTCTGTGCTGACGGCTCGGAGCCTGAAGCCCGCTTCGGATTCTGTCTCCCTCTCTCTGCCCCTCCCCCGCTTATGCTCTGTCTGTCTCTCCCTCTCTCAAAAATAATGAATATTAAAAAAAAAGAAAATCTAAAGCTTGATTTCAGCACACTTGTATGTTTCTAAACCACTCTTTCTGTGTTTACACCTGGAAGAGGTCAGGGAGGGTTTGGTCGGTGCTGCAGTTTCCAGTTCTGAATCGAGCCTGTGGCCAGAAGATTTCCCTGGGGTGCACCACACCAGGGACACTTGCTGGATGTGTGTAGGGTCCCCCTCTCCAAAGCTGAAGAAGAGAGAGAGGGAGGACTTGAGGGGGTGTTCCCGGCACCTTCAGGAAGGCCCTGCAGGTGTTTATGTGAAAGTGAGTTTCTAGTAAATGTCAACATTATGTCGCTGGCTGAGCTGGAGCCCCAGGCCTACTGATCGGAGCACCGTGGCCCCTGAGTGGGAAATCAGGTTTTCTTAGGAAAACCACATACTGGATGTTAATTTCCTTTTCCTTGAAAAAGCAGAAGATCAATTAGAGGCAAAATGTGATTCTACCAGACCTACTTTCCAGGATTTATTCTTGTAAGCTTCCTCTCTTCAGTCCCCATCTGGCTCGGTCAGAAATGGGTTTTGCTTCATCAGAAATGTGCTGTGAAGTTTCCCATTAGATTATCGATCGCCTCCATGAGGCCGAATCCTCAACATGCCCACAGATGCCGTGTGCTAGCAAAGACTCAGAATTTAGAGCCAAGTAGAAAGAGAAGGAAATTAACTGATGCTTCGAAACCTGGCAGGAAATTTGAATTTAAATCCCTTTCTGGAGTGGACCCCTTGGAGCAAGTTCGGAAACCAGCTCAGCCCCAGCTGTATTCTCCTTGTGTTCCGCTCCTGCCCTGCTCACTCCAGGCCACCTGGGTAAATGGCTCCACCTGGTCTGTCCTTGGTCCCTCCTTCCCACACATGCCCGCATTGGGCCCTGGGCCACCCCTGGGCTCCAGATACTCTGTCAAGCTGAGAAGTGATGGGAGGGGGCCAGCTCTTCCTTCTACCCATTCCTCCTCTGACAAAGAGGACCCCCACACCATCCTGGGAAGCAGAGCGACAGCCAGGGACTCAGACTGGCAGCCTTTCCTCTACAAAGAAGTAAAGACATACTCTGCCCACACGGACAATGGTGGCTTCTCCGAGTCAATTATGCATGGGCCAACTTTGGTGAGAGGGCAAGAGACCCCAGCGGGGCCCTTCGTCTCCAATAGAAGGGGCCTCCAGACTAGGCTGGTGTCCCCTGCCTGGGGGGGCGTTCTTTCCCTGGGACTGCAAGGTTCACACCAGCACAGGCTGAGACTCTCTTCTGATGGGTCCCGCTAATGCACCGGCCTCCGAACTGCAGGAAGGGAGCATGCATTTACCAAGCAGCAAGTGAGCACCAGCAACTTCACAAACCTGAGCTCGTTTCGACCAATAATAGCTTCAGAAGGACATGTTTCTTCCTATTTAGCTCATGAGAAAACTGAGAATTGGGGAAATAATTTAGTAAAAAAAAATCAGAGTGACATGGCTACCAAGTAGCATAGGCAGGATGGCAGCTCTGGTCTGTGAACTCCAAGGGTCCTATCCTTCCTGCCACGATGTCACAGATTATGGCAGAAATACCCATGCGGTTGTAGATACGCTCGCCATCCTTCACGACAACACCCAGCAGAGCCCTGTGCCCAGGAAGTTAATAAATGAACCCCCTTCAGTGTCTAGGTCAAGATATCAAACCAGAAAGCAGCGAACAGATATTGAGGACTGATGATGGTGACTGGGTGGCTGCTCGGGGACAGCACAGGGAGTGGCCTCACACCCTGAAGACCCACCCCACGTGAAGGCTTGTTTGACCTTGCAAGAAAGGCGGAAAGCCACATGATTTCTAGAGGCCTGGTCCTAGGTGAAGCTGTTCCCATTCTCTTCTGCACAGGGATATCTGGAATTATTTTATCTGGTTCTACAGAGAGGAAGAAGAGGTCTGTGAATGGCCCATCTTGTCAGCAAAGATCCCTTTAATCTGTATGAGTTCATTTCCTCCCAAAGAGCTGGGCGGATGTTTGGACATTTCTCATTCCATCATCCAGAAGAAACCGCTAAATCTAAAAATGGTAAGCTCTCAGGTTGTTCAGAACTTTCTTATGGAAACTGAATACATCAAGAGAGGGGCTGCGGCTGGGACTCGGGCAGGCCCCACCCTGTCAACTGTTGGGAGCCATGAGCTAGGGTGTTCAACAGCCACAGGAGAGCTGTGTGCACAGAAGAAGTGCAAGTGTCTTGCGGGAAGACCAGCTCACATAAGATCAACGGTGTCCTTAAATTGCCCTCACAGAATTTTGTGAAGTCACAGTGCTAGGAGGGTCCTTACACCAGTCTTGTCTGGCCCCTAGATATACAGAGGGAGACACACAGCCCAGAGAGAAGGTGATCAGTTCCAGACCCTGCGAAGTCTGGGCCAGCCTGTGCTGACCAGCAGCCTGGTATGCTCCCACCGTGAACTGAGCACTGTGTGCAATGTTAGTATTGTTGCCCTTATACTTAAATTTTTGCAACACACTGAGATAGTACCATTCTCTCTTTTTGAGGAAACAGTCTCCAAGAAGCCAAGGTCACAATCGTAGCAAGTAGTGATGGCCTTCTGGAGCCAAAGTCTACGTCTTTCACCTCTACTCAGAGCTGCTGTCAGTGGCCACTCTAACCATGGTCCATCTAACAGAACCTGTCTCCATTCCTTCTGTCCACAAAGCTTCTCTTCTGCATAATAGCTGGTCTACCAGTCGGCCGTGAAGCAGGATACATTGCTGTGTGTACTTCACCAATTTCCAAATATTCAATGTATGGAAGTAGAGGATAGAGGAGGAGGGATGCCAATTGGCATCAAGAAATGAACAGGAGCGTTGATCTGGTGAAAGAGTCAGCTTCTTCCGTGGTGGAACTTGTCTGATGTTTATTTTCTGTTCCACATGGCCATTGTGAAAACCTCTGGGCACATGTACAAGAATCAATCCCCAACAGTTATTAGCATTGAGCCCAAGGTCAGATGACTTTGGCTGACTCTCCCAGCTCCTCTCCCCCATGACCCACCCCCATAACTCCATCAGAAGCCCAGCCAGATGCACCCTACACACCAGAGGGGCAGACCGTGCTGACGTAAGACCTTTCCTGAGAGGGCTCACTGTTCACCCTTTCCATGGACAGTGTCCCATCCATGGAGATCTTCAGGCAAAATAGAGAAAACCTCCCGTATCAGCCCTGCTAATGGAACGCTCTGGTAAGGCTGTGAGAAAGTGCTCTGAGACAGCTTCAGTTTTGCACAGCACTAGGTATTAATTCACTTAGGGACTGTGTCCCTTGGCACTAGAGGCACTGCTAAATGAGGGGATCCATTACGAAATGAGTGGAAAGACAAGCTGCACAGAGCTGAGAGGGCTCTTTCCTGCAGCACCTTCGGGCACCTTCCGTGTGATAACGTGCAGGTCTCCAAGAGGGGAGCATAATATACCGTGTTCCCAAGTTTGTACAGCAACGGCCCCTTCTCCATGGGGACCCACCACGTGAATAAGCTCGCAGAAGAATTTCAATCCACTTGTGATACAAAGCTACCCCAAACTCATTTCAGGTAGGAAAATAAAGGACGGACACATCTTATTTAAGCATTAAGTTATCACCAAACTGGAACCTCCTATTAAGCATTAGCTAGTTATAGCTCATAAGTAAATTACTAACGTGTTTATTTCTTTAAAAATTGTAAGAATTAATAGCAACCAAACGCACTATGTTATCTTTCATTAGGTCTGAGATGGAGGTGTCTCTACACCATAGTGGGACAGTTTGGGAAGTCTAAATCAAGACTGGATATGAAATCTGTTATATCAACATTACATTTCTTGAGTAAGATAAAGCATCATGTCTGAGATTATGTGTCCTTTTCCTTAGGAGATTTATGCTCAAACACTTGGGGGTCAAAAGATGTGACAACTCACTTTAAGGGTTTCAGAAAGCATGTGTGCATGTTCGTGCACAATGTAGCAAAATGGTGGACGTCAGTGCAGGAAGTACAGTGTGCTTTGTTCTGTCCTTTAAAGTTTTCTGTGGGCTTGAAATATTTCAAGATAAAAATTGGAGGAAGTTTACACAATATGGGAATAGACTTCCAACTGGCCAATGGGTTCAAAATGGAAGCCCTGCTACCTGGAGCCACCATATCTAGGGGTCCCAGTTGTGTCATTTCAACAGGTTAACTTCCAAACGTGTTCCTCAGTAGATGGCCATGTGTCCTTGTCCCAACAATGGCCAAATGGACTGCGATGGTCGCTTCCACTCCTGATGACCTTCATCACAGCAGAGATCATGCTAGGGCTGCTGGGTAGGAACCCTCGGGGTTCTGAGTGACCCATGTGACAGCAGCTCTAACACAAAGGTGCACACTGGCTTGGGGCACCTTATGGAGTGTAGACTTGATATTAACACACCACTAACATTGCAAGCAAAGACAGAACTTTTGAATGTATCCCTATGGCCACTCCAACTCTAAATCTTGTTTTAAAGTGTCCTCACTGGGGCTCCTGGGGGGCTCAGTTGGTTAATCGTCTGACTCTTGATTTTGGCTCAGGTCATGATCTCACAGTTCGTGAGTCTGAGCCCCACGTCTGGCTCTGCACTGCCTGCTTGGTATTCTCTCTCTCTCCCTCTGCCCCTCCCACCCCCTCAAAATAGATAAATAAAATAAAGTAAAAAAAAAGTGTCCTCACAACCTGCTCAGTGTAGCTTTAAATAAAAACAGAAACCAATAAGCCAGCATAGAAGCAGACAGAAGAAACAAGCCCTAAGTCTAGGACATAAGGTGCTAAGACCTTGTCTGCTGATCTTGGGGAAGCCCTGTGCCAGGAAAACCAGGTTAAAATGACCCAGGAAACTTGACCAGCACCTCCACCACAGTCCCAAAGCCACCCCATGCTTCCCACCCTAGCTCGGATTCCCAGATGAGCCTGTACAAATCGTGGCAGAAGCGCTGGCCCCGGAAAAGGGAGGTTTTAGGATCCTGGCTCAGGGCTGCCTGTCCTGGGCTCCTACGTCCCACTCAGCCAGACCGGGCAGCCACTCGCTCCTCCCCTGGCCAGCACGTCTGTGTGAGGGGCCACAGCAGGGACTTGCGTCCACTTCACGCCTCACTCTGGGACTCACACAGTCACACGGGAGGACTTCAGTGCCCATTGGTGGCATGGCGGTGGCCCCACGTTCAGGTCTTCCCCTCCAGCCACCACATAATCTGGGTATCCCTTTGTGTTTTTCCTCTGGCTTCCTACCCCACCCCCTCTCTCCTCACCTTACCTTTCTCACTTTCCCTGAGCTTCCCCCCTTCTCTAGGGCAGGATTGTACTGCCTCTTAGACAAGAAGGAGGCCCTCACTTTCCATGCATCCTGCAATGACCCAAACCCTTAAGAAGAGCAACAGGGCAGCAAACAGCAGGGCAGCCATGCAGCCAAGCGGTTCTGGGGCAGCCCAGCGGGGGACAGCATCTTCGGTTCAGAGGAGGAAAGGAAGGAGGTGTGCAGCCTCCTCCAGTCCCAGGAAGCCTCGTCTCTCATTCCAACGGATCCGCCTGGATCGGCCAATGTGGATGAGAGCTAGCCTCTCCGCTGTGCCGTTACGAGTCGCGTCTGATTTTGCTGGAGAAAACTATGCTATTTGTGTTTAGGGGCCATAAAGACTTTCCCGTGTGAGACACTGAGAAGGAAAGTGACTCTTCTCATCTTCAACCTGTTTTACATGCCGGTAGAATAAATGCAAACAAAGTCACAGTGCATGGGGTTTGGTTATAAAAATACAAAGAAAGTGCAGGTATTTCCTGAGTAACGAGCCCTCACGAATTCCATGGAAGGAAGTTTTGGCAAGCACTTGTATATTCAAATTCTCATAATGTTCTTAATTTCTAATTTCGCGGGCAATCACTATGCTCTCCTGACTTCACATAAGTCTTTTCCCCCAGTAATTTCATCACGTTTTCTCTTAGAAGGCAGAGGTACTATTTCCACTTGTCCTTTTGGCTCATCTAGAAATACTGATTGACTAATGAGGGAAGCAGCTTATGGTAAAACATCTCTATTAAATTCTCGTGGCTTTTTAAAGATTAAAAAGAAGAAGAAGAAGAAGAAGAAGAAGAAGAAGAAGAAGAAGAAACTTTCTCTCCCTCTATATGCAAATCTTCCCTGTAACACTGTGCCTAATCTACTACAACTAATTAATCTGCTGGAGCAGATGAAATGTTACCTCCGCATTTTTTGTTCCTTGTATACAATTATTGTAACAGTGGTGAATAAATCAATATTCCCAATCCAACTGTAAAAAACAATCAAGAAAAGCAGTGCTTCTCAGGGAAAAAAAAAAAAAAAACACCAAATAATATTTATTAACTCTGTCTCAATCCACAACAGAACCAAATACCATTCAGGCATTTTCTGCAAGTGTAATAAGCAAACTCAGATACATGATGAAGGTGGCACATGCCAATAATTTCACCATTTTACACTGCAGAGTAATTGAAGGATTTAATGAGAAACAAACCAATAAAAATAAATAGACCATGTTAGAGGAGGAGAAACTGATCTGAAATGGAAGTTGCTCCGTTGTGAGTTTAGGACGTTTTTTTTGCATGGTTTGACCAAGGGAAAATGGTATCAGGACAGCCAGCTCGTGCCCACTTTTTCAAAGAAAAAAGATAACATTGTGCTTCTCTAGATGAAAATCCCGGCCACGGTAACTAGGAGTGTTGAACAGGAATTTGTGGCCTCTGACTGGGATCACGCATCTGTCCTGAGATGCTCCAGGGAGACAGACTGACACTGAGCTAGGTGGCCAGGGATCCGCAGGTCCCATCCGTGGGGGCCGGACCCCGGCGAGCCTGGCCCAGAGCCGCTGCCCACCTTGGGCGTCTGTTAGAAAGCACTGCCCAGCCTGCGTGCCGCCGGTGACAGGATCATCAAGAGCAAAGGATCTGGGGTCCCGAAGCCCCCACTGAGGGAAAAGTGGGTGTTTCACAAATGCCATCTGAGCACCCACTATTGAACAAACACACCTGAGCCTGACTGTCTGCCCACCTCTAGGCCTGGGCATTCGAAGAGGAACAAAGCATGGTCCTCGCCCCAAGAGCTCATGGCCAATGTCCAGGGTAGGAAGATATACACAAAGGGTGTTTATGGGGCTTGGTCCCTAACACACGCATCAGAAGGGCTAGGAAATGCTGCTGGGAGGAGGGTGCATCTTGCAGCATGGGGGAAGGATGTGCCAGTCAAGCAGGTGGCATCGTGGGCAAAGGGCCCTGAGCCTGCACGGGTACAGAAGTATGAGCAAGCCATCTCCGGGAAAAGATGACAAAGACAGATGAAGGTGAGAGTCAGCCAGGGCCAGGCCAGGAAGGGCTCCTCTCTGGATAATCTCAGGGGGCTTAAAGGGCCCTAGAAGAAGAAAATGGCTACAAGGTGGATCCCTGACATGTGCTCACAGGCGTGGTCTGGCCAAGCGGTGTGCACAAGGCACTGGCCTTTCTCTGCCTTTACAGGAGTGTATGGGGGTGGGATCCCTTGTCCCCCCTCTCCAGGCTTGCCCACGAAAGGTCACTCGGCACTGGTGCCCTCCCCCAGGACAGGGGCTATCCCCTGCCCCCCTCTACAGTAGGAGGCTCGGTGGGGTCGCTCTTTAACCTCTCCAGAGACATAGCACCCGCACCTTTATGTTGAGGAAAAATGCAAACCTTTACTCTCTCTTTTTTTTTTTTAAACTCAAATCAAGAGAAGCCGGCTTTGTGATGATTTCTCCAAGAGATGCTGTTTTCAGCTCGTCTGTTTTGATGCCCTCCCCCATATGCACAATTGAAAACACTCCATTGTAATAAGTTATTGCTGTGCGGGGGCTCTGGGAACGAGGGAGACACAGGGTTCAAAGCCAGGAGCCGAGAGGTCCTTCCCCCAACAAGTGAGGGCCCGAGCGGTGGGCAGGCCACTGACCCTTTGATCACACCTTTGAAGAACTCTCTTGAAGAGTATTGATGGGATGAAGCACTTTATTTCCAGACCAAGTTCAAGTGAGCTGAAATTAGGCCTGTATGGCACAAACAAGGGAGCTTTCTATTTCGTTCACACGATCTAGGTGAGCTGCGAGGGTGAGGGCTCCCCGTCCCGGAAAGGAAAGGAAAGGTCAAACAGTTTGGCTACTGAGCTGATAGCCCAGGACGTGTCCCCTGGTGCTGGCCACCTTCTCACTTCCTTAGCATTTGGGGAGATGCAATGAGGAGATCCACTTATACCAGCCCTGCTCAGATCTACCAAGAAGAAGTTTCCGGAAGCATCGGCCCTTTGTCTTGCCCCTGCCTCAGCATCTCAACAGGAGCCACACTGCTGCCTCTGAAGCCCCAGTCCTGGGACCCAGCAGGGCACAGGGAGGACTGGCCAGAAATGGAAACTGGGTGAATAAAGGAAGGCATTTCCCACAAGTAGTGGGCCCTCCTTCAACAAAACAAAACAAAAACAAAACAAAACAAAACAAAAAGAAGGAGGAGGAAGTGGAAGAAGAGGGCAAGGGGGAGGAGACAGAGGAGGGTGGGGAGGAGGAGAAGGAAGAAGTAGAGAAGAAGAAAGTGCTTTCTGACTCTAGATCCTTCCAGAAGACGTGCCAGGGGTGGGGGTCACAGACACTGGGCCAGGCCTTGCTGTCACTGCGGGGCCTGCCCAATGGCGCCAGGTCTCTCCGAGGCTGCAGAGAGCGGCAGTCAGCCAGAGAAAGGGGTGGGCATCAGCTGAGCCCCAAACCCAGCCCAGACCAACCTGGCTCTCATGATTTGGGGGCGAGTGCCTGCGCCTTCACAAACCCACACTGATAAGTAAGGAAGTCCTCCCGGAGAAACACTAATTATTCTTTTCATTTTAAAGCAGTAAAGACTATTACAAAGCAATAGTTCTGATTTGCTCATTTTACAGGGGGAAAAGAAACAAAAACTATACTTCTGAGACCCGGACCAGGAAAATTGACTTTACTGAGAGCGCACCACATAGCTGAACAGGGGCGAGAACCCTGCCTTCCCGTCCCCAGCCTCCCTCCCACCGACTGCAGAGCACAGGGTGAGGGTCCAGGCCCGGTGTCTGCTGCATACAGACTCTCGCCAACGTTTGCTGATGGATGGAAGATCATTCAGACCCTAAGCTCTGGCCTCACCTCCCAGTAACTTCCTGTGGGCCTCGGTTTCCCCATCTGTAAAATGAGAGAGTTGACAAGAAGGACCTGAGACTCGGATGTGACAGCTAAAAGGGTCATATGATGCTGAGGGTCCCCCTGGAGCCCGGGAATGATCCCAAGGTCAAGGCATTGCTCCCTGCTACCATTGGCTCCTGGAGGACACTGCGTCCTCTAAAACTGGCCGGGGAACCCTCTCCGCAGCACCTCTGGATTCTGCCGTCTGCTCCAGTGCCCTCCAGAAAGGAGCACTGAACCTGGGTCAGTTCCTCAGCTGACCCAGACCAGTTGGTCCCCCCCACCCCCGCACCCAGGGAGCACGTCAACCGTGCACGCCCCGGGTAGCAGACGGTGGGGGAAGCAGCCTCCTCCCCAGACACCGCCTGGGACCCAAGCCTCTCTCTCAGACCCTGAACCAGTGTTTTGTTTCCCTTTCCAGTCAAGGACACTAATGTGCCCTGAACAGCTCTTGCAGCATTTCCTGTGGGGCACAGATAGGTAGGAAAACAGGCAGGAAAACTGTTATTCAGCATCTTTGACGCTTTCAGGGTGATGTTGCAGGATGTGTCTGCTAAGGCTCTGAGGTCGCTCCTCTGCAGAGAAAGAAACAGGCTCGGGGACATGAAGTGTTTTACCAGTAGGAGAGCTACTTCAAGTGCAAGGACGTGTGCCTGCAACGCTCGTGACCAACCCGCTGCTCACAACCCCGCAGTCTTCAAAAGTGCGGGGGCACCAAGCCTGTACGAGTCCTTGACAGGATGATGAGGTGGACACCGCCCTTGCCCTCTGAGAGGCCCCCGGCGGCTCAGGAGACAGGAATCAGCAGATCACATCGGGGTGTGGAGTAAGTGCCCAGAGCATCAGAGCAGCCGGTCTGACCGTCCACGGTGGGAGCAATCCTGAGGGGCTTCAGGAGGGAGGTGCTCCCGGAGAGACTCCCGGCCTGCCGTGGCTCCGAATACACCACGCGCGCGCGCACACACACACACACACGCAGAAGAAGCAGGGAGTCATGGGCTGCTGATCAAGTGGGTCTCTTCACTCAGAGCCAGCAGCCGGGACAGCTCCTGGGCGAGGATTCGACATCTGGCTTGATTCTCCACAGCACACCCTTCCACGCTTGGTGGCTCTCCGGGCAAGACGGACGCATTCTGAGCGCGGCCTCAGCGACGAGTGACCGAGAGGCCGAGGGGGACACCCGCCTTAGGGAATAAGCCTGCGAGGTGATGCCTCCCCCGCCCCCATCCCTGCCTGAGGCTCCAGGCTGGAATCTGACAGCAGCTCGGGCTCCCGTGGGTCCCCAAAGCTGAGACGAAGGTGGCCGTGCGGCAGCTGGCCCAAAGTTAGAGCTCAGGCTGCAGGAGCCCGAGTCAGAGAAGGCGAAGGGCACCCCATCCCCGGGACCCTGGGTAGCGGCCCAACGCGGCTGTGATCTGCACGCCCCGACGGCCCCACAATCTCCCCAGGACCCTTGGAGGCTGGTGGGCTGTCCACACACGGGGGGCATACAGGGCAGGGGGCTCTGCCTCCTGCAGTCCCGAAGCGGGAGAAGGGGAGGCTCAAAGGGGAGAGTGTGTCCGGGGCTGGGCAACAGGGTGGCCCAAGTGGGAGGAGGCCTCCAGCAGACGTACCCCCTCCACTGGGGACCCTCCGGGGACACTTGGGCTTCCCCCTGAAAGCCCTGGAGTCAGCCCTTCCTTCAGAGCAGGGCCCTGAGTGGGGAAGACGGGCTTCTGTTACCCGTATGCACATTGGTGGCCCCATGCTTCTCCTCAGGCCTCCTGTGGCCCCGGCCCCGGGCGCACAGTGACTCAGAGTTCATGTCCTGTCTGTCCCTTTCCACAGGGAATAGAATTGCGACCAGGCACAGGCCGGGGGTGGTGTCGCTACGCAAGGTGTAGTAAGCGAACCAGGAAAGCCAGCTCCTTCTCCAGGCTCCTTAGTGCCCGAGCACCAGCTCAGAGTCGGCCTGACCCCTACCAGCCACACCCGCTGACCCTTGACCTTGCCGGGCTGCCACAGGAGTCCACAGAGAGAACAGTGATGAGCCTGAGGGAGGAGGGAAGACACGACCCCGGTGGCGTGCACTCTCACAAACGCTGACGCCATCATATGAGATCCATCGGGTAAACTTTATCGGTAGGAAGGTTATTATTATTATAGTCCAGAAGTTCTACTTTTCTCCATTGCACCAGAATGGAATTTTCCATTTCATTATATGCTCACCATTGTTCTCATCCCCATGCTTCAACGTCAGCCGAGCAGTATGTCACATTTGCCGGTGTGACTCACATGGACAAGAACCTCCGGTTGGACACCCGGCGTGATTGGTCTGTTAATGAGGTGGGTTATAGCTCTCTCACGTGCTGGGCTTCAATAATAGAATTTAAGCGAAAGTAATTTCCAAGTGCAATCATAGTTTACATATTAGTTATTGTATAAAGGAAAAGAATGAGGGACTATGGTAGGTTACATGCAATTAACACCAAGGCCCTTGCGTGGGTCTCGTGGGAAGTAGATCAGCTTGGCCGGTTATTTCCCCAATTTTGATGGGAAGAAGGAAACATTACACTGTGCACCTCAGCGGCAAGGGCCAAGGGTTTCTGGAAATTCGAGACATCAACCAGACCTCAGGGCAGGATAAACACAAAATGAGTGTTTGGTTTTGAACTGCTTGCCAGAAGCGTGGTTCCAGGAGTTGAACGTGCCACGTGAAGAGTCAGGTATACGAGGGCCTGTGCAGAGCCAGTGACGAAGGAGCATGCCCGAACCAGGGCGAAGTGGAGGGCTGCAGAGGGGAGCTCCGTGGCCAGGGTGGGCAGAGGGGCTGCCCAAAGCTGAAGGAATATAGCTCAGCCTCGAGGAATGGGTACAAAGGAGCCGGCAGCCGCGAGGGGCATAAGCTCACAGTTGCACCCCGCTCAGGTATATGCACGCTCACATGCGCACAGGTGCACATGAGGTGACGGTCTGCAGACCGTTGGCAGTCTTGGGGGTTCT